>NW_028270189.1:13211945-13512660 GCF_037043375.1 Chiloscyllium plagiosum | reverse complement strand
CACATGATGACTGCTCCAGGGGAATAGACAGCGGCTGTAGAGACTTGTTGGACCTTCCTGTGCACCACCTCTTGCATCGACAGCATTAGGCTGTTTGGGTGCCTGCTTTTCTAAAATGTCTCCAAGAAACAAGTGACAATAGATTGATGAAAGCTTTCCCCCAAACCATGTTTCAGACACATGCTGCTGTTATTTTTCACTGATTGTGTAAAATGATCTGATTCTTCTGAAATGGGGAGTGGCTTCCATTTCAAATTACGACACCAGAGTGCCTCGGGGACCCTGAGGAAATGATCAGGGAATTGCATCTGTTCCTTTCTACCCTCTGCACTCTGTACCAACAGACAGTGCACCTTCAGTACCTCAGATAGTGCTCCCTCAGTACCTCAGACAGTTCACCCTCACTACCTCAGATAGTGCCCCCTCAATACCTCAGAAAGTGCTCCCTCAGGATCTCAGAAAAGGCTCCCTCAGTACCTCAGAGAGTGCTGCTCAATACCTCAGAAAATGCTCCCTCAATACCTCAGAAAATGCTCTCTGAATACCTCAGAAAGTGCTTCCTCAATACCACAGATAGTGCTCCCTGAATACCTCAGATAGTGCTCACTCAATACCTCAGAAAGTGTCCCCTCAATACTTCAGGAAGTGCTCCCTCAGTAGCTCAGAAATGGCTCCCTCAATACCTCAGAAAGTGCTTCCTCAATACCTCAGATAGTGCTCCCTCAATAACTCAGAAAGTGCTTCCTCAATACCTCAGAAAGTGCTCCCTCACTACCTCAGATAGTTCTCCCTCAGTACCTCAGATAGTGCTCCCTCAACAACTCGGAACGTGCTCCCTCAGTACCTCAGATACTCTCCCTCAATACCTCAGAAAGTGCTTCCTCAATACCTCAGATAGTGCTCCAGCAATATCTAAGAAAGTGCTCCCTCAGGACCTCAGATGTTCTCCCTCAATACCTCAGAAAGTGCTCGCTTGGTACCTCAGATAGTTCTCCCTCAGTACCTCAGAAAGTGCTCCCTCAATACCTCAGAAAGTGGTCCCTCAGTACCTCAGAAAGAGCTTCCTCAATAACTCAGAAAGTGATCCATCAATACCACAGATAGTTCTCCCTCAGTACCTTAGAGAGTGCTTCCTCTATACCGCATAAAGTGCTTCCTCAATACAGCAGATTGTGTTCCCTCAATACCTCAGAAAGTGCTTCCTCAATACCTCAGAAAGTGCTCCCTCAATACCTCAGAAAGTGCTCCCTCAGTACCTCTGATAGTTCTCCCTCAGTACCTCAGGTAGTGCTCCCTCAATACCCCAGATAGTGCTTAATCAGTACCTCAGAAGGTGCTCCCTCAATACCTCAGAAAGTGCTCCCACAGTACCTCAGATAGTGCTCCATCAATACCTCAGATAGTTCTCCCTCAGAACCTCAGAATGTGCTTCCTCAATACCTCAGAACGTGCTCCCTCAGTACCTCAGAAAGTGCTTCCTCAATACCTCAGATAGTGCTCCCTCAATAACTCAGAAAGTGCTTCCTCAATACCTCTGAAAGTGCTCCCTCACTACCTCAGATAGTTCTCCCTCAGTACCTCAGATAGTGCTCCCACAATAACTCAGAACGTGCTCCCTCAGTACCTCAGATACTTCTCCCTCAGTACCTCAGGTAGTGCTCCCTCAATAACTCAGAAAGTGCTTCCTCAATACCTCTGAAAGTGCTCCCTCACTACCTCAGATAGTTCTCCCTCAGTACCTCAGATAGTGCTCCCTCAATAACTCAGAACGTGCTCCCTCAATACCACAGATAGTTCTCCCTCAGTACCAAAGAGAGTGCTTCCTCTATACCGCATAAAGTGCTTCCTCAATACATCAGATTGTGTTCCCTCAGTACCTCAGAAAGTGCTTCCTCAATACCTCAGAAGGTGCTCCCTCCATACCTCAGAAAGTGCTCCCTCAATACCTCTTATAGTTCTCCCTCAATACCTCTGAAAGTGCTCCCTTAATACCTCAGAAAGTGTTCCATCAGTACCTCAGAAAGTGCTCCCTCAATATCTCAGAAAGTGCTCCCACAATACCTCAGATAGTTCTCCCTCAGTACCTCACATAGTGCTTCCTCAGTACCTCAGACAGTGCTCGCTCAATACCTCTGAAACTGCTCCCTAAATACCTAAGATATTTATCCCATAATACGTCAGATAGTTCTGCCTTAAAACCTCTGAAAGTGCTCCCTCAATACCTCAGAACTTGGTCCCTCAGTACCTCAGAAAGTGCTCCCTCAATTCCTCAGAAAGTGGTCCCTCAGTACCTCAGAAAGAGCTTCCTCAATAACTCAGAAAGTGATCCATCAATACCACAGATAGTTCTCCCTCAGTACCTTAGATAGTGCTTCCTCTATACCGCATAAGGTGCTTCCTCAATACATCAGATTGTGTTCCCTCAATACCTCAGAAAGTGCTTCCTCAATACCTCAGAAAGTGCTCCCACAGTACCTCAGATAGTGCTCCGTCAATACCTCAGAAATTGCTCCCTCAGTAACTCAGAAAGTGCTTCCTCTATACCTCAGAAAGTGCTTCCTCAATACCTCAATAGTGCTCCCTCAATACCTCAGAAAGTGCTTCCTCAATACCTCAAAAATGCTCCCTCAATACCTCAGAAAGTGCTCCCTCAGTACCTCAGGTAGTGCTCCCTCAATACCTCAGAAAGTGCTCCCTCAATACCTCAGATAGTTCTCCCTCAGTACCTCAGATAGTTCTCCCTCAGTACCTCAGGTAGTGCACCCTCAATACCCCAGATTGTGCTTCCTCAGTACCTCAGAAGGTGCTCCCTCCATACCTCAGAAAGTGCTCCCTCAATACCTCTGATAGTTCTCCCTCAATACCTCTGAAAGTACTCCCTTAATACCTCGGAAAGTGTCCCCTCAGTACCTCAGAAAGTGGTCCCTCAATACCTCAGAAAGTGCTCCATCAATACCTCAGACAGTGCTCCCTCAATACCTCTGAAACTGCTCCCTAAATACCTAAGATAGTTATCCCACTATACGTCAGATAGTTCTCCCTCAAAACCTCTGAAAGGACTCCCTCAATACCTCAGATAGTTCTCCGTCAATGCTCAGATAGTGCTCCCTCAATACCTCAGATAGTTCTCCTCAGAACCGCAGATAGTGCTCCCTCAATACCTCAGATAGTTCTCCGTCAATGCCTCAGATAGGGCTCCCTCAATACCTCAGATACTTCTCCCTCAGTACCTCAGATAGTGCTCCCTCAATACCTCAGATAGTTCTCCATCAATACCTAAGATAGTGCTCACACAATACCTCAGATAGTTCTCCCTCAAAACCTCTGAAAGTGCTCCCGCAGTACCTCAGAAAGTGCTCCCTCAATACCTCAGAAAGTGCTCCCTCAATACGTCAGATAGTTCTCCCGCAGTACCTCAGATAGTACTTCCTCAGTACATCAGAATGTGCATCCTCAATACCTCAGAAAGTGCTCCCACAGTACCTTAGATAGATCTCCCTCAGCACCTCAGATAGTGCTTCCTCAGTACCTCAGAAATTGCTCCCTCAATACCTCAGATAGTGCTTCCTCATACCTCAGAAAGTGCTCCCTCAATACCTCAGGTAGTTCTCCCTCAATACCTCGAAAGTGCTCTCTCAATACCTCAGAGAGTGTT
This sequence comes from Chiloscyllium plagiosum, assembly GCF_037043375.1. NCBI lineage: Eukaryota > Metazoa > Chordata > Chondrichthyes > Orectolobiformes > Hemiscylliidae > Chiloscyllium > Chiloscyllium plagiosum. Next base: position 13,509,005 of record NW_028270189.1, on the reverse strand, counting down.
CCATCAGTACCTCAGAATGTGCTCCCTCAATACCTCAGAGTGTGCTTCCACAATACATCAGAACTTGCTCCCTCAGTACCTCAGATAGTGCTCCCTCAATACCTCAGAAAATGCTCCCTCAGTACCTCAAAAAGTGCATCCTCAATACCTCAGAAAGTGCTTCCTCAATATCTCAGATAGTGCTTCCTCAATACCTCAGAAAGTGCTTCCTCAATACCTCAGAAAGTGCTTCCTCAATACCTCAGATAGTGGTCCCTCAATACCTCAGAAAGTGCTCCCTCAATACTTCAGAACGTGGTCCCTCAGTACCTCAGATAGTGCTTTCTTAGTACCTCAGAAATTGCTCCCTCAATACCTCAGATAGTGCGTCCTCAGTACCTCAGAAAGTGCTCCTTCAATACCTCAGGTAGTTCTCCCTCAATACCTCGAAAGTGCTCCCTCAATACCTCAGAGAGTGTTCCATCAGTACCTCAGAAAGTGCTCCCTCAATACCTTAGAAAGTGCTCCATCAATACCTCAGATAGATCTCCATCAGTACCTCTGATACTGCTTCCTCAGTACCTCAGAAAGTGTTCCCTCAGTACCTCAGAATGTGCTCTCTCGATACCTCAGAAAGTGTCCCTTCAGTACCTCAGAAAGTGCTACCTCAATACCTCAGAAAGTGCTCCATCAATACCTTAGATAGTTCTCACTCAGTACCTCAGAAAGTGCTCCCTAAATACCTCAGAAACTGCTCCCTCAGTACCTCAGAGATTTCTCCCTCAGTACCTTAGATAGTTCTCACTCAGTACCTCAGAAAGTGCTCCCTAAGTACCTCAGAAACTGCTCCCTCAGTACCTCAGATATTGCTCCCTCAATGCCTCAGATAGTGCTTCCTTAATACCTCAGAAAGTGCTTCCTCAATATCTCAGAAAGTGCTCCCTCAGTACCTCAGAAAGTGCTTCCTCAATACCTCAGAAAGTGCTTCCTTAATACCTCAGATAGTGAACATAGAACATAGAAGAATACAGCGCAGTACAGGCCCTTCGGCTCTCGATGTTGCGCCGATCCAAGCCCACCTAACCTACACGAGCCCACTATCCTCCATATGCCTATCCAATGCCTGCTTAAATGCCCATAATGAGGGAGAGTCCACCACTGCTACTGGCAGGGCATTCCATGAACTCACGACTCGCTGAGTAAAGAACCTACCCCTAACATCTGTCCTATACCTACCTCCCCTTAATTTAAAGCTATGCCCCCTTGTAATAGCTGACTCCATACGTGGAAAAAGATTCTCACTTTTGACCCCATCTAAATCCCTAATCATCTTGTACACCTCTATCAAGTCACCCCTAAACCTTCTTTTCTCCAATGAAAACAGCCCCAAGAGCCTCAGCCTTTCCTCATACGATCTTCCTACCATACCAGGCAACATCCTGGTAAACCTCCTCTGCACCCGTTCCAGTGCCTCCACATCCTTCCTAGAGTATGGCGACCAAAACTGCACACAATACTCCAGATGTGGCCGCACCAGAGTCTTATACAACTGCAACATTACCTCTGTACTCCGGAACTCAATTCCTCGACCAATAAAAGCCAGTATGCCATATGCCTTCTTCACCGCACTATTTACCTGGGTGGCAACTTTCAAAGATTTGTGTACAGATAGTGCTACCTCAATACCTCAGAAAGTGCTTCCTCAATACCTCAGATAGTGCTCCCTCAATACCTCAGAAAGTGCTCCCTAAATACCTCAGAGAGTGCTCCCTCAGTACCTCAGATACTGCTCACTCAATACCTCACGTAGTGCTCCCTTAATACCCCAGAAGGTGCTCCCTCAATACCTCAGATAGTGCTTCCTCAGTACCTCAGAATGTGCTCCCTCAATACCTCAGAAAATGCTTCCTCAATACCTCAGATAGTGCTCCCACAATATCTCAGAAACTGCTCCCTCAATACCTCAGATAGTTCTCCCTCAGTACCTCAGATAGTTCTCACTCAGTACCTCAGAAAGTGCTCCCTAAATACCTCAGAGATTGCTCCCTCAGTACCTCAGATACTGCTCACTCAATACCTCACGTAGTGCTCCCTTAATACCTCAGAAGGTGCTCCCTCAATACCTCAGATAGTGCTTCCTCAGTACCTCAGAAAGTGCTCCCTCAATACCTCAGGTAGTTCTCCCTCAATACCTCGAAAGTGCTCCCTCAATACCTCAGATAGTGTTCCATCAGTACCTCAGAAAGTGCTCCCTCAATACCTCAGGTAGTTCTCCCTCAATACCTCGAAAGTGCTCCCTCAATACCTCAGAGAGTGTTCCATCAGTACCTCAGAAAGTGCTCCCTCAATACCTCAAAGAGTGCTCCATCAATACCACAGATAGATCTCCATCAGTACCTCTGATAGTGCTTCCTCAGTACGTCAGATAGTGCTCCCTTAATAGCTCAGAAAGTGTCCCCTCAGTACCTCAGAAAGTGCTACCTCAATACCTCAGAGTGTGCTCCCTCAATACCTAAGATAGTTCTCCATCAGTGCCTCAGATAGTTCTCCCTCAAAACCTCTGAAAGTGCTTGCTCAATACCTCAGATATTTCTCCCTCAATACCTCAGATACTGCTCCTCAATACCTCAGATATTTCTCCCTCAATACCACAGATAGTGCTCCCTCAATACCTCAGATAGTTCTCCCTCAATACCTCAGAAAGTGCTCCCTCAATACTTCTGAAAGTGGTCCCTCTACCTCAGATAGTTCTCCCTCAGTACCTCAGATAGTGCTCCCGCAGTAACTCAGATAATGCTTCCTCAGTACCTCAGAAGGTGCTCCCTAAATACCTCAGATAGTGCTTCCTGAGTACCTCAGAAAGTGCTCCCTCAATACCTCAGGTAGTTCTCCCTCAAAACCTCTGAAAGTGCTTGCTCAATACCTCAGATATTTCTCCCTCAATACCTCAGATAGTGCTCCTCAATACCTCAGATATTTCTCCCTCAATACCTCAGATAGTGCTCTCTCAATACCTCAGATAGTTCTCCCTCAATACCTCTGAAAGTGCTCCCTCAATATCTCTGATAGTTCTCCCTCAATGCCTCAGATAGTGCCCCCACAATATCTCAGATATTTCTCCCTCAATACCTCAGATAGTGCTCCCGCAGTACCTCAGAAAGTGCTCCCTCAGTACCTCAGGTAGTGCTCACTCAGAGCCTCAGCTAGTGCTTCCTCAGTACGTCAGAAAGTGCACCCTCAATATCTCAGAAACTGCTCCCTCAATGCCTCAGAGAGTTCTCCCTCAGTACCTCAGATAGTTCTCACTCAGTACCACAGAAAGTGCTCCCTAAATACCTCAGAGAGTGCTCCCTCAATATCTCAGATACTGCTCCCTCAATACCTCAGATAGTGCTCCCTCAATACCTCAGATAGTGCTTCCTCAGTACCTCAGAAAGTACCCCCTCAATACCTCACGTAGTTTTCCCTCAATACCTCGAAAGTGCTCCCTCAATACCTCAGAGAGTGTTCCATCAGTACCTCAGAAAGTGCTCCCTCAATACCTCAAAAAGTGCTCCATCAATACCATAGATAGTTCTCCATCAGTACCTCTGTTAGTGCTTCCTCAGTACGTCAGATAGTGCTCCCTTAATAGCTCAGAAAGTGTCCCCTCAGTACCTCAGAAAGTGCTACCTCAATACCTCAGAGTGTGCTCCCTCAATACCTAAGATAGTTCTCCTTCAATGCCTCAGATAGTTCTCCCTCAATACCTCAGAAAGTGCTTCCTCAATACCTCAGAAAGTGCTCCCACAGTACCTCAGATAGTGGTCCATCAATACCTCAGATAGTTCTCCGTCAGAACCTCAGAAAGTGCTTCCTCAATACCTCAGAACGTGCTCCCTCAGTACCTCAGATAGTGCTCCGTCAATACCTCAGAAATTGCTCCCTCAGTAACTCAGAAAGTGCTTCCTCTATACCTCAGAAAGTGCTTCCTCAATACCTCAATAGTGCTCCCTCAATACCTCAGAAAGTGCTTCCTCAATACCTCAAAAAATGCTCCCTCAATACCTCAGAAAGTGCTCCCTCAGTACCTCAGGTAGTGCTCCCTCAATACCTCAGAAAGTGCTCCCTCAATACCTCAGATAGTTCTCCCTCAGTACCTCAGATAGTTCTCCCTCAGTACCTCAGGTAGTGCACCCTCAATACCCCAGATTGTGCTTCCTCAGTACCTCAGAAGGTGCTCCCTCCATACCTCAGAAAGTGCTCCCTCAATACCTCTGATAGTTCTCCCTCAATACCTCTGAAAGTACTCCCTTAATACCTCGGAAAGTGTCCCCTCAGTACCTCAGAAAGTGGTCCCTCAATACCTCAGAAAGTGCTCCATCAATACCTCAGACAGTGCTCCCTCAATACCTCTGAAACTGCTCCCTAAATACCTAAGATAGTTATCCCACTATACGTCAGATAGTTCTCCCTCAAAACCTCTGAAAGGACTCCCTCAATACCTCAGATAGTTCTCCGTCAATGCTCAGATAATGCTCCCTCAATACCTCAGATAGTTCTCCTCAGAACCGCAGATAGTGCTCCCTCAATACCTCAGATAGTTCTCCGTCAATGCCTCAGATAGGGCTCCCTCAATACCTCAGATACTTCTCCCTCAGTACCTCAGATAGTGCTCCCTCAATACATCAGATAGTTCTCCGTCAATACCTAAGATAGTGCTCACACAATACCTCAGATAGTTCTCCCTCAAAACCTCTGAAAGTGCTCCCGCAGTACCTCAGAAAGTGCTCCCTCAATACCTCAGAAAGTGCTCCCTCAATACGTCAGATAGTTCTCCCGCAGTACCTCAGATAGTACTTCCTCAGTACATCAGAATGTGCATCCTCAATACCTCAGAAAGTGCTCCCACAGTACCTTAGATAGATCTCCCTCAGCACCTCAGATAGTGCTTCCTCAGTACCTCAGAAATTGCTCCCTCAATACCTCAGATAGTGCTTCCTCATACCTCAGAAAGTGCTCCCTCAATACCTCAGGTAGTTCTCCCTCAATACCTCGAAAGTGCTCTCTCAATACCTCAGAGAGTGTTCCATCAGTACCTCAGAATGTGCTCCCTCAATACCTCAGAGTGTGCTTCCACAATACATCAGAACTTGCTCCCTCAGTACCTCAGATAGTGCTCCCTCAATACCTCAGAAAATGCTCCCTCAGTACCTCAAAAAGTGCATCCTCAATACCTCAGAAAGTGCTTCCTCAATATCTCAGATAGTGCTTCCTCAATACCTCAGAAAGTGCTTCCTCAATACCTCAGAAAGTGCTTCCTCAATACCTCAGATAGTGGTCCCTCAATACCTCAGAAAGTGCTCCCTCAATACTTCAGAACGTGGTCCCTCAGTACCTCAGATAGTGCTTTCTTAGTACCTCAGAAATTGCTCCCTCAATACCTCAGATAGTGCGTCCTCAGTACCTCAGAAAGTGCTCCTTCAATACCTCAGGTAATTCTCCCTCAATACCTCGAAAGTGCTCCCTCAATACCTCAGAGAGTGTTCCATCAGTACCTCAGAAAGTGCTCCCTCAATACCTTAGAAAGTGCTCCATCAATACCTCAGATAGATCTCCATCAGTACCTCTGATACTGCTTCCTCAGTACCTCAGAAAGTGTTCCCTCAGTACCTCAGAATGTGCTCTCTCGATACCTCAGAAAGTGTCCCTTCAGTACCTCAGAAAGTGCTACCTCAATACCTCAGAAAGTGCTCCATCAATACCTTAGATAGTTCTCACTCAGTACCTCAGAAAGTGCTCCCTAAATACCTCAGAAACTGCTCCCTCAGTACCTCAGAGATTTCTCCCTCAGTACCTTAGATAGTTCTCACTCAGTACCTCAGAAAGTGCTCCCTAAGTACCTCAGAAACTGCTCCCTCAGTACCTCAGATATTGCTCCCTCAATGCCTCAGATAGTGCTTCCTTAATACCTCAGAAAGTGCTTCCTCAATATCTCAGAAAGTGCTCCCTCAGTACCTCAGAAAGTGCTTCCTCAATACCTCAGAAAGTGCTTCCTTAATACCTCAGATAGTGAACATAGAACATAGAAGAATACAGCGCAGTACAGGCCCTTCGGCTCTCGATGTTGCGCCGATCCAAGCCCACCTAACCTACACGAGCCCACTATCCTCCATATGCCTATCCAATGCCTGCTTAAATGCCCATAATGAGGGAGAGTCCACCACTGCTACTGGCAGGGCATTCCATGAACTCACGACTCGCTGAGTAAAGAACCTACCCCTAACATCTGTCCTATACCTACCTCCCCTTAATTTAAAGCTATGCCCCCTTGTAATAGCTGACTCCATACGTGGAAAAAGATTCTCACTTTTGACCCCATCTAAATCCCTAATCATCTTGTACACCTCTATCAAGTCACCCCTAAACCTTCTTTTCTCCAATGAAAACAGCCCCAAGAGCCTCAGCCTTTCCTCATACGATCTTCCTACCATACCAGGCAACATCCTGGTAAACCTCCTCTGCACCCGTTCCAGTGCCTCCACATCCTTCCTAGAGTATGGCGACCAAAACTGCACACAATACTCCAGATGTGGCCGCACCAGAGTCTTATACAACTGCAACATTACCTCTGTACTCCGGAACTCAATTCCTCGACCAATAAAAGCCAGTATGCCATATGCCTTCTTCACCGCACTATTTACCTGGGTGGCAACTTTCAAAGATTTGTGTACAGATAGTGCTACCTCAATACCTCAGAAAGTGCTTCCTCAATACCTCAGATAGTGCTCCCTCAATACCTCAGAAAGTGCTCCCTAAATACCTCAGAGAGTGCTCCCTCAGTACCTCAGATACTGCTCACTCAATACCTCACGTAGTGCTCCCTTAATACCCCAGAAGGTGCTCCCTCAATACCTCAGATAGTGCTTCCTCAGTACCTCAGAATGTGCTCCCTCAATACCTCAGAAAATGCTTCCTCAATACCTCAGATAGTGCTCCCACAATATCTCAGAAACTGCTCCCTCAATACCTCAGATAGTTCTCCCTCAGTACCTCAGATAGTTCTCACTCAGTACCTCAGAAAGTGCTCCCTAAATACCTCAGAGATTGCTCCCTCAGTACCTCAGATACTGCTCACTCAATACCTCACGTAGTGCTCACTTAATACCTCAGAAGGTGCTCCCTCAATACCTCAGATAGTGCTTCCTCAGTACCTCAGAAAGTGCTCCCTCAATACCTCAGGTAGTTCTCCCTCAATACCTCGAAAGTGCTCCCTCAATACCTCAGATAGTGTTCCATCAGTACCTCAGAAAGTGCTCCCTCAATACCTCAGGTAGTTCTCCCTCAATACCTCGAAAGTGCTCCCTCAATACCTCAGAGAGTGTTCCATCAGTACCTCAGAAAGTGCTCCCTCAATACCTCAAAGAGTGCTCCATCAATACCACAGATGGATCTCCATCAGTACCTCTGATAGTGCTTCCTCAGTACGTCAGATAGTGCTCCCTTAATAGCTCAGAAAGTGTCCCCTCAGTACCTCAGAAAGTGCTACCTCAATACCTCAGAGTGTGCTCCCTCAATACCTAAGATAGTTCTCCATCAGTGCCTCAGATAGTTCTCCCTCAAAACCTCTGAAAGTGCTTGCTCAATACCTCAGATATTTCTCCCTCAATACCTCAGATACTGCTCCTCAATACCTCAGATATTTCTCCCTCAATACCACAGATAGTGCTCCCTCAATACCTCAGATAGTTCTCCCTCAATACCTCAGAAAGTGCTCCCTCAATACTTCTGAAAGTGGTCCCTCTACCTCAGATAGTTCTCCCTCAGTACCTCAGATAGTGCTCCCGCAGTAACTCAGATAATGCTTCCTCAGTACCTCAGAAGGTGCTCCCTAAATACCTCAGATAGTGCTTCCTGAGTACCTCAGAAAGTGCTCCCTCAATACCTCAGGTAGTTCTCCCTCAAAACCTCTGAAAGTGCTTGCTCAATACCTCAGATATTTCTCCCTCAATACCTCAGATAGTGCTCCTCAATACCTCAGATATTTCTCCCTCAATACCTCAGATAGTGCTCTCTCAATACCTCAGATAGTTCTCCCTCAATACCTCTGAAAGTGCTCCCTCAATATCTCTGATAGTTCTCCCTCAATGCCTCAGATAGTGCCCCCACAATATCTCAGATATTTCTCCCTCAATACCTCAGATAGTGCTCCCGCAGTACCTCAGAAAGTGCTCCCTCAGTACCTCAGGTAGTGCTCACTCAGAGCCTCAGCTAGTGCTTCCTCAGTACGTCAGAAAGTGCACCCTCAATATCTCAGAAACTGCTCCCTCAATGCCTCAGAGAGTTCTCCCTCAGTACCTCAGATAGTTCTCACTCAGTACCACAGAAAGTGCTCGCTAAATACCTCAGAGAGTGCTCCCTCAATACCTCAGATACTGCTCCCTCAATACCTCAGATAGTGCTCCCTTAATACCTCAGAAGGTGCTCCCTCAATACCTCAGATAGTGCTTCCTCAATACCTCTGAAAGTTCTCCCTCAATACCTCAGATAGTTCTCCCTCAATGCCTCAGATACTACCCCCACAATATCTCAGATATGTCTCCCTCAATACCTCAGAAAGTGCTCCCTCAGTACCTCAGAAAGTGGTCCCTCAATACCTCAGAGAGTTCTCCCTCAGTACCTCAGATAGTTCTCACTCAGTACCTCAGAAAGTGCTCCCTAAATACCTCAGAGAGTGCTCCCTCAGTACCTCAGATACTGCTCCCTCAATACCTCAGATAGTGCTCCCTTAATAGCTCAGAAAGTGCTCCCTCAGTACCTCAGATAGTTCGCCCTCAGTACCTCAGAGTGTGCTTCCTCAATACTTGAGAAAGTGCTCCCTCAGTACTTCAGATAGTGCTATCTCAATACCTCACAAAGTGCTCCATCAGTACCTAAGAATGTGCTCCCTCAATACCTCAGAAAGTGCTTCCTCAATTCCTCAGAGAGTGCTCACTCAGTACCTCAGAAAGTGCTCCCTCAATACCTCAGAAAGTGATTCCTCAATACCTCAGAAATTGCTACCTCAATACCTCTGAAAATGCTCCCTCAGTACATCAGAAAGTGCTTCCCCCCATTCCTCAGAAAGTGCTCCTCAATACCTCAGAAAGTGCTTCCTGAATACCTCAGATAGTGCTCCCTCAATACCTCAGAAAGTGCTTCCTCAGTACCTCAGAAAGTGCTCCCTCAGTACCTCAGATAGTGCTTCCTCAATACCTCAGAAAGTGCTCCATCAATACCTCAGATAGTTCTCCCTCAGTACCTCAGATAGTGCTCCCTCAATACCTCAGAACTTGCTCTCTCAGTACCGCAGATAGTTCTCCCTCAGTACCTCAGAAAGTGCTTACTCAATACCTCAGAAAGTGCTCCCTCAATACTTCAGAAAGTGGTCCCTCAGTACCTCAGATAGTTCTCCCTCAGTCCCTCAGATCGGACTCGCTCAGAACCTGAAATAGTGCTTCCTCAGTACCTCAGATAGTGCTCCATTAATATCTCAGATAGTGCTCCCTCAGTACCTCAGATAGTTCTGCCTCAACACCTCTGAAAGTGCTCCCGCAGTACCTCAAAAAGTGCTCCCTCAATACCTCAAGTATTTCTCCCTCAGTACCCCTGAAAGTGCTTCCTCAATACCTCAGAAAGTGCTGCCTCAGTACCTCAGAGAGTGCTTCCTCAATACCTCAGAAAGTGCTCTCTCAGTACTTCAGATAGTGCCACCTCAATACCTCAGAAAGTGCTCCCTCAGTACCTCAGATAGTGCTCCCTCAATGCCACAGAGTGTGCTACCTCAATACCTCAGATAGTTTTCCCTCAGTACCACAGAAATTGCTTCCTCAATACCTCAGATAGTTCTCCCTCAATACCTCAGAAAGTGCTCCCTCAATACTTCTGAAAGTGGTCCCTCAGTACCACAGATAGTTCTCCCTCAGTACCTCAGATAGTGCTCCCTCAGTAACTCAGATAATGCTTCCTCAGTACCTCAGAAGGTGCTCCCTCAGTACCTCAGATAGTGCTTCCTCAGTACCTCAGAAAGTGCTCCCTCAATACCTCAGGTAGTTCTCCCTCAAAACCTCTGAAAGTGCTTGCTCAATACCTCAGATATTTCTCCCTCAATACTTGAGAAAGTGCTCCTCAATACCTCAGATATTTCTCCCTAAATACCTCAGATAGTGCTCTCTCAATACCTCAGATAGTTCTCCCTCAATACCTCTGAAAGTGCTCCCTCAATATCTCAGATAGTACTCCCTCAATGCCTCAGATAGTGCCCCCACAATATCTCAGATATTTCTCCCTCAATACCTCAGATAGTGCTCCCGCAGTTCCTCAGAAAGTGCTCCCTCAGTACCTCAGGTAGTGCTCACTCAGAGCCTCAGCTAGTGCTTCCTCAGTACGTCAGAAAGTGCACCCTCAATATCTCAGAAACTGCTCCCTCAATGCCTCAGAGAGATCTCCCTCAGTACCTCAGATAGTTCTCACTCAGTACCTCAGAAAGTCCTCCCTAAATACCTCAGAGAGTGCTCCCTCAGTACCTCAGATACTGCTCCCTCAATACCTCAGATAGTGCTCCCTTAATACCTCAGAAAGTGCTCCCTCAGTACCTCAGATAGTTCTCCCTCAGTACCTCAGAGTGTGCTTCCTCAATACTTGAGAAAGTGCTCCCTCAGTACTTCAGATAGTGCTCCCTCAATACCTCAGAAAGTGCTTCCTCAATACCTCAGAGAGTGCTCACTCAGTACCTCAGAAAGTGCTCCCTCAATACCTCAGAAAGTGCTTCCTCAATATCTCAGAAATTGCTTCCTCAATACATCTGAAAGTGCTCCCTCAGTACCTCAGAAAGTGCTCCCTCTATACCTCAGAAAGTGCTCCCTCAATACCTCAGAAAGTGCTTCCTGAATACCTCAGATAGTGCTCCCTCAATACCTCAGAAAGTGCTTCCTCAGTACCTCAGAAAGTGCTCCCTCAGTACCTCAGATAGTGCTTCCTCAATACCTCAGAAAGTGCTCCATCAATACCTCAGATAGTTCTCCCTCAGTACCTCAGATAGTGCTCCCTCAATGCCTCAGCACTTGCTCCCTCAGTACCGCAGATAGTTCTCCCTCAGTACCTCAGAAAGTGCTTACTCAATACCTCAGAAAGTGCTCCCTCAATACTTCAGAAAGTGGTCCCTCAGTACCTCAGATAGTTCTCCCTCAGTACCTCAGATCGGACTCGCTCAGAACCTGAAATAGTGCTTCCTCAGTACCTCAGAAAGTGCTCCCTAAATACCTCAGAATGTGCTCCCTCAGTACCTCAGATATTGCTCCCTCAATGCCTCAGATAGTGCTCCCTTAATACCTCAGATAGTGCTCCCTCAGTACCTCAGATAGTTCTGCCTCAATACCTCTGAAAGTGCTCCCGCAGTCCCTCAAAAAGTGCTCCCTCAATATCTCAGATATTTCTCCCTCAGTACCCCTGAAAGTGCTTCCTCAATTCCTCAGAAAGTGCTGCCTCAGTACCTCAGAGAGTGCTTCCTGAATACCTCAGAAAGTGCTCACTCAGTACTTCAGATAGTGCCCCCTCAATACCTCAGAAAGTGCTCCCTCAGTACCTCAGATAGTGCTCCCTCAATGCCACAGATTGTGCTCCCTCAATACCGCAGATAGTGCTACCTCAATACCTCAGATAGTTTTCCCGCAGTACCACAGAAATTGCTTCCTCAATACCTCAGATAGTTCTCCCTCAATACCTCAGAAAGTGCTCCCTCAATACTTCTGAAAGTGGTGCCTCAGTACCTCAGATAGTGCTCCCTCAGTAACTCAAATAATGCTTCCTCAGTACCTCAGAAGGTGCTCCCTCAATACCTCAGGTAGTGCTTCCTCAGTACCTCAGAAAGTGCTCCCTCAATACCTCAGGTAGTTCTCCCTCAAAACCTCTGAAAGTGCTTGCTCAATACCTCAGATATTTCTCCCTCAATACCTCAGATAGTGCTCCTCAATACCTCAGATATTTCTCCCTCAATACCTCAGATAGTGCTCTCTCAATACCTCAGATAGTTCTCCCTCAATACCTCTGAAAGTGCTCCCTCAATATCTCAGATAGTTCTCCCTCAATGCCTCAGATAGTGCCCCCACAATATCTCAGATATTTCTCCCTCAATACCTCAGATAGTGCTCCCGCAGTACCTCAGAAAGTGCTCCCTCAGTACCTCAGGTAGTGCTCACTCAGAGCCTCAGCGAGTGCTTCCTCAGTACGTCAGAAAGTGCACCCTCAATATCTCAGAAACTGCTCCCTTAATGCCTCAGATAGTTCTCCCTCAGTACCTCAGATAGTTCTCACTCAGTACCTCAGAAAGTGCTCCCTAAATACCTCAGAGAGTGCTCCCTCAGTACCTCAGATACTGCTCCCTCAATACCTCAGATAGTGCTCCCTTAATACCTCAGAAGGTGCTCCCTCAATACCTCAGATAGTGCTTCCTCAGTACCTCAGAAAGTGCTCCCTCAATACCTCACGTAGTTCTCCCTCAAAACCTCTGCAAGTGCTCGCTCAATACCTCAGATATTTCTCCCTCAATACCCCAGATAGTGCTCCTCAATACCTCAGTTATTTCTCCCTCAATACCTCAGATAGTGCTCTCTCAATACCTCAGATAGTTCTCCCTCAATACCTCTGAAAGTGCTCCCTCAATATCTCAGATAGTTCTCCCTCAATGCCTCAGATAGTGCCCCCACAATATCTCAGATATTTCTCCCTCAATACCTCAGATAGTGCTCCCGCAGTACCTCAGAAAGTGCTCCCTCAGTACCTCAGGTAGTGCTCACTCAGAGCCTCAGCGAGTGCTTCCTCAGTCCGTCAGAAAGTGCACCCTCAATATCTCAGAAACTGCTCCCTTAATGCCTCAGACAGTTCTCCCTCAGTTCCTCAGATAGTTCTCACTCAGTACCTCAGAAAGTGCTCCCTAAATACCTCAGAGAGTGCTCCCTCAGTACCTCAGATACTGCTCCCTCAATATCTCAGATAGTGCTCCCTTAATACCTCAGAAGGTGCTCCCTCAATACCTCAGATAGTGCTTCCTCAGTACCTCAGAAAGTACCCCCTCAATACCTCACGTAGTTCTCCCTCAATACCTCGAAAGTGCTCCCTCAATACCTCAGAGAGTGTTCCATCAGTACCTCAGAAAGTGCTCCCTCAATACCTCAAAGAGTGCCCCATCAAAACCATAGATAGTTCTCCGTCAGTACCTCTGTTAGTTCTTCCTCAGTACGTCAGATTCTGCTCCCTTAATAGCTCAGAAAGTGTCCCCTCAGTACCTCAGAAAGTGCTACCTCAATACCTCAGAGTGTGCTCCCTCAATACCTAAGATAGTTCTCCTTCAATGCCTCAGATAGTTCTCCCTCAAAACCTCTGAAACTGCTCCTCAATACCTCAGATATTTCTCCCTCAATACCTCAGATAGTGCTCCCTCAATACCTCAGATAGTTCTCCCTCAATACCTCTGAAAGTGCTCCCTCAATACCTCAGATAGTTCTCCCACAATGCCTCAGATACTGCCCCCACAATATCTCAGATATGTCACCCTCAATACCTCAGAAAGTGCTCCCTCAGTACCTCAGAAAGTGGTCCCTCAATACCTCAGAGAGATCTCCCTCAGCACCTCAGATAGTTCTCACTCAGTACCTCAGAAAGTGCTCCCTAAATACCTCAGAAAGTGCTCCCTCAGTACCTCAGATACTGCTCCCTCAATACCTCAGATAGTGCTCCCTTAATACCTCCGAAAGTACTCTCTCAGTACCTCAGATAGTTCTCCCTCAGTACCTCAGAGTGTGCTTGCTCAATACTTGAGAAAGCGCTCCCTCAGTACTTCAGATAGTGCTACCTCAATACCTCAGAAAGTGCTCCATCAGTACCTAAGAAAGTGCTCCCTCAATACCTCAGAAAGCGCTTCCTCAATACCTCAGAGAGTGCTCACTCAGTACCTCAGAAAGTGCACCCTCAATACCTCAGAAAGTGTTTCCTCAATACCTCAGAAATTGCGACCTCAATACCTCTGAAAGTGCTCCCTCAGTACCTCAGAAAGTGCTCCCTCTATACCTCAGAAAGTGCTTCCTCAATACCTCAGAAAGTGCTTCCTCAGTACCTCAGAAAGTGCTCCCTCAGTACCTCAGATAGTGCTTCCTCAATACCTCAGAAAGTGCTCCCTCAATACCTCAGATAGTGCTTCCTCAGTACCTCAGAAAGTGCTCCCTCAATACCTCACGTAGTTCTCCCTCAAAACCTCTGCAAGTGCTCGCTCAATACCTCAGATATTTCTCCCTCAATACCCCAGATAGTGCTCCTCAATACCTCAGTTATTTCTCCCTCAATACCTCAGATAGTGCTCTCTCAATACCTCAGATAGTTCTCCCTCAATACCTCTGAAAGTGCTCCCTCAATATCTCAGATAGTTCTCCCTCAATGCCTCAGATAGTGCCCCCACAATATCTCAGATATTTCTCCCTCAATACCTCAGATAGTGCTCCCGCAGTACCTCAGAAAGTGCTCCCTCAGTACCTCAGGTAGTGCTCACTCAGAGCCTCAGCGAGTGCTTCCTCAGTCCGTCAGAAAGTGCACCCTCAATATCTCAGAAACTGCTCCCTTAATGCCTCAGACAGTTCTCCCTCAGTTCCTCAGATAGTTCTCACTCAGTACCTCAGAAAGTGCTCCCTAAATACCTCAGAGAGTGCTCCCTCAGTACCTCAGATACTGCTCCCTCAATATCTCAGATAGTGCTCCCTTAATACCTCAGAAGGTGCTCCCTCAATACCTCAGATAGTGCTTCCTCAGTACCTCAGAAGGTGCTCCCTCAATACCTCACGTAGTTCTCCCTCAATACCTCGAAAGTGCTCCCTCAATACCTCAGAGAGTGTTCCATCAGTACCTCAGAAAGTGCTCCCTCAATACCTCAAAGAGTGCCCCATCAAAACCATAGATAGTTCTCCATCAGTACCTCTGTTAGTTCTTCCTCAGTACGTCAGATTCTGCTCCCTTAATAGCTCAGAAAGTGTCCCCTCAGTACCTCAGAAAGTGCTACCTCAATACCTCAGAGTGTGCTCCCTCAATACCTAAGATAGTTCTCCTTCAATGCCTCAGATAGTTCTCCCTCAAAACCTCTGAAACTGCTCCTCAATACCTCAGATATTTCTCCCTCAATACCTCAGATAGTGCTCCCTCAATACCTCAGATAGTTCTCCCTCAATACCTCTGAAAGTGCTCCCTCAATACCTCAGATAGTTCTCCCACAATGCCTCAGATACTGCCCCCACAATATCTCAGATATGTCACCCTCAATACCTCAGAAAGTGCTCCCTCAGTACCTCAGAAAGTGGTCCCTCAATACCTCAGAGAGATCTCCCTCAGCACCTCAGATAGTTCTCACTCAGTACCTCAGAAAGTGCTCCCTAAATACCTCAGAAAGTGCTCCCTCAGTACCTCAGATACTGCTCCCTCAATACCTCAGATAGTGCTCCCTTAATACCTCCGAAAGTACTCTCTCAGTACCTCAGATAGTTCTCCCTCAGTACCTCAGAGTGTGCTTGCTCAATACTTGAGAAAGCGCTCCCTCAGTACTTCAGATAGTGCTACCTCAATACCTCAGAAAGTGCTCCATCAGTACCTAAGAAAGTGCTCCCTCAATACCTCAGAAAGCGCTTCCTCAATACCTCAGAGAGTGCTCACTCAGTACCTCAGAAAGTGCACCCTCAATACCTCAGAAAGTGTTTCCTCAATACCTCAGAAATTGCTACCTCAATACCTCTGAAAGTGCTCCCTCAGTACCTCAGAAAGTGCTCCCTCTATACCTCAGAAAGTGCTTCCTCAATACCTCAGAAAGTGCTTCCTCAGTACCTCAGAAAGTGCTCCCTCAGTACCTCAGATAGTGCTTCCTCAATACCTCAGAAAGTGCTCCATCAATACCTCAGATAGTTCTCCCTTAGTACCTCAGATAGTGCTCCCTCAATACCTCAGAACTTGCTCCCTCAGTACCACAGATAGTTCTCCCTCAGTACCTCAGAAAGTGCTTACTCAATACGTCAGAAAGTGCTCCCTCAATACTTCAGAAAGTGGTCCCTCAGTACCTCAGATCGGACTCGCTCAGAACCTGAAATAGTGCTTCCACAGTACCTCAGAAAGTGCTCCCTAAATACCTCAGAATGTGCTCCCTCAGTACCTCAGATATTGCTCCCTCAATGCCTCAGATAGTGCTCCCTTAATACCTCAGATAGTGCTCCCTCAATACCTCAGAGAGCTCTGCCTCAATACCTCTGAAAGTGCTCCCGCAGTACCTCTAAAAGTGCTCCCGCAATACCTCAGATATTTCTCCCTCAGGACCCCTGAAAGTTCTTCCTCAATACCTCAGAAAGTGCTGCCTCAGTAACTCAGAGAGTGCTTCCTCAATACCTCAGAAAGTGCTCTCTCAGTACTTCAGATAGTGCCCCCTCAATACCTCAGAAAGTGCTCCCTCAGTACCTCAGATAGTGCTCCCTCAATGCCACAGATTGTGCTCCCTCAATACCGCAGTTAGTGCTACCTCAATACCTCAGATAGTTTTCCCTCAGTACCACAGAAATTGCTTCCTCAATACCTCAGATAGTTCTCCCTCAATACCTCAGAAAGTGCTCCCTCAATACTTCTGAAAGTGGTCCCTCAGTACCTCTGATAGTTCTTCCTCAGTACCTCAGATAGTGCTCCCTCAGTAACTCAGATAATGCTTCCTCAGTACCTCAGAAGGTGCTCCCTCAATACCTCAGATAGTGCTTCCTCAGTACCTCAGAAAGTGCTCCCTCAATACCTCAGGTAGTTCTCCCTCAAAACCTCTGAAAGTGCATGCTCAATACCTCAGATATTTCTCCCTCAATACCTCAGATAGTGCTCCTCAATACCTCAGATATTTCTCCCTCAATACCTCAGATAGTGCTCCCTCAATACCTCTGATAGTTCTCCCTCAATACCTCTGAATGTGCTCCCTCAATATCTCAGATAGTTCTCCCTCAATGCCTCAGATAGTGCCCCCACAATATCTCAGATATTTCTCCCTCAATACCTCAGATAATGCTCCCGCAGTCCCTCAGAAATTGCTCCCACAGTACCTCAGGTAGTGCTCACTCAGAGCCTCAGCTAGTGCTTCCTCAGTACGTCAGAAAGTGCACCCTCAATATCTCAGAAACTACTCCCTCAATGCCTCAGAGAGTTCTCCCTCAGTACCTCAGATAGTTCTCACTCAGTACCTCAGAAAGTGCTCCCTAAATACCTCAGAGAGTGCTCCCTCAGTACCTCAGATACTGCTCCCTCAATACCTCAGATAGTGCTCCCTTAATACCTCAGAAAGTGCTCCCTCAATACCTCAAAGAGTGCCCCATCAATACCATAGATAATTCTCCATCAGTACCTCTGTTAGTGCTTCCTCAGTACGTCAGATTCTGCTCCCTTAATAGCTCAGAAAGTGTCCCCTCAGTACCTCAGAAAGTGCTACCTCAATACCTCAGAGTGTGCTCCCTCAATACCTAAGATAGTTCTCCTTCAATGCCTCAAATAGTTCTCCCTCAAAACCTCTGAAACTGCTCCTCAATACCTCAGATATTTCTCCCTCAATACCTCAGATAGTGCTCCCTCAATACCTCAGATAGTTCTCCCTCAATACCTCTGAAAGTGCTCCCTCAATACCTCAGATAGTTCTCCCTCAATGCCTCAGATACTGCCCCCACAATACCTTAGATATGTCACCCTCAATACCTCAGAATGTGCTCCCTCAGTACCTCAGAAAGTGGTCCCTCAATACCTCAGAGAGATCTCCCTCAGTACCTCAGATAGTTCTCACTCAGTACCTCAGAAAGTGCTCCCTAAATACCTCAGAGAGTGCTCCCTCAGTACCTCAGATACTGCTCCCTTAATACCTCAGATAGTGCTCCCTTAAAACCTCAGAAAGTGCTCCCTCAGTACCTCAGATAGTTCGCCCTCAGTACCTCAGAGTGTGCTTGCTCAATACTTGAGAAAGTGCTCCCTCAGTACTTCAGATAGTGCTACCGCAATACCTCAGAAAGTGCTCCATCAGTACCTAAGAAAGTGCTCCCTCAATACCTCAGAAAGTGCTTCCTCAATACCTCAGAGAGTGATCACTCAGTACCTCAGAAAGTGCACCCTCAATACCTCAGAAAGTGTTTCCTCAATACCTCAGAAATTGCTACCTCAATACCTCTGAAAGTGCTCCCTCAGTACCTCAGAAAGTGCTCCCTCTATACCTCAGAAAGTGCTTCCTCAATACCTCAGAAAGTACTTCCTCAGTACCTCAGAAAGTGCTCCCTCAGTACCTCAGATAGTGCTTCCTCAATACCTCAGAAAGTGCTCCATCAATACCTCAGATAGTTCTCCCTCAGTACCTCAGATAGTGCTCCCTCAATACCTCAGAACTTGCTCCCTCAGTACCGCAGATAGTTCTACCTCAGTACCTCAGAAAGTGCTTACTCAATACCTCAGAAAGTGCTCCCTCAATACTTCAGAAAGTGGTCCCTCAGTACCTCAGATCGGACTCGCTCAGAACCTGAAATAGTGCTTCCACAGTACCTCAGAAAGTGCTCCCTAAATACCTCAGAATGTGCTCCCTCAGTACCTCAGATATTGCTCCCTCAATGCCTCAGATAGTGCTCCCTTAATACCTCAGATAGTGCTCCCTCAATACCTCAGAGAGCTCTGCCTCAATACCTCTGAAAGTGCTCCCGCAGTACCTCTAAAAGTGCTCCCGCAATACCTCAGATATTTCTCCCTCAGTACCCCTGAAAGTGCTTCCTCAATACCTCAGAAAGTGCTGCCTCAGTAACTCAGAGAGTGCTTCCTCAAGACCTCAGAAAGTGCTCTCTCAGTACTTCAGATAGTGCCCCCTCAATACCTCAGAAAGAGCTCCCTCAGTACCTCAGATAGTGCTCCCTCAATGCCACAGATTGTGCTCCCTCAATACCGCAGATAGTGCTACCTCAATACCTCAGATAGTTTTCCCTCAGTACCACAGAAATTGCTTCCTCAATATCTCAGATAGTTCTCCCTCAATACCTCAGAAAGTGTTCCCTCAATACTTCTGAAAGTGGTCCCTCAGTACCTCAGATAGTTCTTCCTCAGTACCTCAGATAGTGCTCCCTCAGTAACTCAGATAATGCTTCCTCAGTACCTCAGAAGGTGCTCCCTCAATACCTCAGATAGTGCTTCCTCAGTACCTCAGAAAGTGCTCCCTCAATACCTCAGGTAGTTCTCCCTCAAAACCTGTGAAAGTGCTTGCTCAATACCTCAGATATTTCTCCCTCAGTACCACAGAAATTGCTCCCTCAATACCTCTGATAGTTCTCCCTCAATACCTCTGAAAGTGCTCCCTCAATATCTCAGATAGTTCTCCCTCAATGCCTCAGATAGTGCCCCCACAATATCTCAGATATTTCTCCCTCAATACCTCAGATAATGCTCCCGCAGTCCCTCAGAAAGTGCTCCCTCAGTACCTCAGGTAGTGCTCACTCAGAGCCTCAGCTAGTGCTTCCTCAGTACGTCAGAAAGTGCACCCTCAATATCTCAGAAACTACTCCCTCAATTCCTCAGAGAGTTCTCCCTCAGTACCTCAGATAGTTCTCACTCAGTACCTCAGAAAGTGCTCCCTAAATACCTCAGAGAGTGCTCCCTCAGTACCTCAGATACTGCTCCCTCAATACCTCAGATAGTGCTCCCTTAATACCTCAGAAAGTGCTCCCTCAGTACCTCAGATAGTTCTCCCTCAGTACCTCAGAGTGTGCTTCCTCAATACTTGAGAAAGTGCTCCCTCAGTACTTCTGATAGTGCTACCTCAATACCTCAGAAAATGCTCCATCAGTACCTAAGAAAGTGCTCCCTCAATACCTCAGAAAGTGCTTCCTCAATACCTCAGAGAGTGCTCACTCAGTACCTCAGAGAGTGCTCCCTCAATACCTCAGAAAGTGCTTCCTCAATACCTCAGAAATTGCTACCTCAATACCTCTGAAAGTGCGCCCTCAGTACCTCAGAAAGTGCTCCCTCTATACCTCAGAAAGTGCTCCCTCAATACCTCAGAAAGTGCTTCCTGAATACCTCAGATAGTGCTCCCTCAATACCTCAGAAAGTGCTTCCTCAGTACCTCAGAAAGTGCTCCCTCAGTACCTCAGATAGTGCTTCCTCAATACCTCAGAAAGTGCTCCATCAATACCTCAGATAGTTCTCCCTCAGTACCTCAGATAGTGCTCCCTCAATACCTCAGAACTTGCTCCCTCAGTACCGCAGATAGTTCTCCCTCAGTACCTCAGAAAGTGCTTACTCAATACCTCAGAAAGTGCTCCCTCAATACTTCAGAAAGTGGTCCCTCAGTACCTCAGATAGTTCTCCCTCAGTACCTCAGATCGGACTCGCTCAGAACCTGAAATAGTGCTTCCTCAGTACCTCAGAAAGTGCTCCCTAAATACCTCAGAATGTGCTCCCTCAGTACCTCAGATATTGCTCCCTCAATGCCTCAGATAGTGCTCCCTTAATACCTCAGATAGTGCTCCCTCAGTACCTCAGATAGTTCTGCCTCAATACCTCTGAAAGTGCTCCCGCAGTACCTCAAAAAGTGCTCCCTCATTACCTCAGATATTTCTCCCTCAGTACCCCTGAAAGTGCTTCCTCAATACCTCAGAAAGTCCTGCCTCAGTACCTCAGAGAGTGCTTCCTCAATACCTCAGAAAGTGCTCTCTCAGTACTTCAGATAGTGCCCCCTCAATACCTCAGAAAGTGCTCCCTCAGTACCTCAGATAGTGCTCCCTCAATGCCACAGATTGTGCTCCCTCAATACCGCAGATAGTGCTACCTCAATACCTCAGATAGTTTTCCCTCAGTACCACAGAAATTGCTTCCTCAATACCTCAGATAGTTCTCCCTCAATACCTCAGATAGTTCTCCCTCAATACCTCTGAAAGTGCTCCCTCAATATCTCAGATAGTTCTCCCTCAATGCTTCAGATAGTGCTCCCACAATATCTCAGATATTTCTCCCTCAATACCTCAGATAGTGCTCCCGCAGTACCTCAGAAAGTGCTCCCTCAGTACCTCAGGTAGTGCACACTCAGATCCTCAGCTAGTGCTTCCTCAGTACGTCAGAAAGTGCACACTCAATATCTCAGAAACTGCTCCCTCAATGCCTCAGAGAGTTCTCCCTCAGTACCTCTTTTAGTTCTCACTCAGTACCACAGAAAGTGCTCCCTAAATACCTCAGAGAGTGTTCCCTCAGTTCCTCAGATACTGCTCCCTCAATACCTCAGATCGTGCTCCCTTAATACCTCAGAATGTGCTCCCTCAATACCTCAGTTAGTGCTTCCTCAGTACCTCAGAAAGTGCTCCCTCAATACCTCACGTAGTTCTCCCTCAATACCTCGAAAGTGCTCCCTCAATACCTCAGAGAGTGTTCCATCAGTACCTCAGAAAGTGCTCCCTCAATACCTCAAAAAGTGCTCCATCAATACCATAGATCGTTCTCCATCAGTACCTCTGTTAGTGCTTCCTCAGTACGTCAGATAGTGCTCCCTTAATAGCTCAGAAAGTGTCCCCTCAGTACCTCAGAAAGTGCTACCTCAATACCTCAGAGTGTGCTCCCTCAATACCTAAGATAGTTCTCCTTCAATGCCTCAGATAGTTCTCCCTCAAAACCTCTGAAACTGCTCCTCAATACCTCAGATATTTCTCCCTCAATACCTCAGATAGTGCTCCCTCAATACCTCAGATAGTTCTCCCTCAATACCTCTGAAAGTACTCCCTCAATACCTCAGATAGTTCTCCCTCAATGCCTCAGATACTGCCCCCACAATATCTCAGATATGTCTCCCTCAATACCTCAGAAAGTGCTCCCTCAGTACCTCAGAAAGTGGTCCCTCAATACCTCAGAGAGTTCTCCCTCAGTACCTCAGATAGTTCTCACTCAGTACCTCAGAAAGTGCTCCCTAAATACCTCAGAGAGTGCTCCCTCGGTAACTCAGATACCGCTCCCTCAATACCTCAGATAGTGCTCCCTTAATACCTCAGAAAGTGCTCCCTCAGTACCTCAGATAGTTCTCCCTCAGTACCTCAGAGTGTGCTTGCTCAATACTTGAGAAAGTGCTCCCTCAGTACTTCAGATAGTGCTACCTCAATACCTCAGAAAGTGCTCCATCCGTACCTAAGAAAATGCTCCCTCAATACCTCAGAAAGTGCTTCCTCAATACCTCAGAGAGTGCTCACTCAGTACCTCAGAAAGTGCTCCCTCAATACCTCAGAAAGTGCTTCCTCAATACCTCAGAAATTGCTACCTCAATACCTCTGAAAGTGCTCCCTCAGTACATCAGAAAGTGCTCCCTCTATACCTCAGAAAGTGCTCCCTCAATACCTCAGTAAGTGCTTCCTGAATACCTCAGATAGTGCTCCCTCAATACCTCAGAAAGTGCTTCCTCAGTACCTCAGAAAGTGCTCCCTCAATACCTCAGATAGTGCTTCCTCAATACCTCAGAAAGTGCTCCATCAATACCTCAGATAGTTCTCCCTCAGTACCTCAGATAGTGCTCCCTCAATGCCTCAGCACTTGCTCCCTCAGTACCGCAGATACTTCTCCCTCAGTACCTCAAAAAGTGCTTACTCAATACCTCAGAAAGTGCTCCCTCAATACTTCAGAAAGTGGTCCCTCAGTACCTCAGATAGTTCTCCCTCAGTACCTCAGATCGGACTCGCTCAGAACCTGAAATAGTGCTTCCTCAGTACCTCAGAAAGTGCTCCCTAAATACCTCAGAATGTGCTCCCTCAGTACCTCAGATATTGCTCCCTCAATGCCTCAGATAGTGCTCCCTTAATACCTCAGATAGTGCTCCCTCAGTACCTCAGATAGTTCTGCCTCAATACCTCTGAAAGTGCTCCCGCAGTACCTCAAAAAGTGCTCCCTCATTACCTCAGATATTTCTCCCTCAGGACCCCTGAAAGTGCTTCCTGAATACCTCAGAAAGTGCTGCCTCAGTACCTCAGAGAGTGCTTCCTGAATACCTCAGAAAGTGCTCTCTCAGTACTTCAGATAGTGCGCCCTCAATACCTCAGAAAGTGCTCCCTCAGTACCTCAGATAGTGCTCCCTCAATGCCACAGATTGTGCTCCCTCAATACCGCAGATAGTGCTACCTCAGTACCTCAGATAGTTCTCCCTCAGTACCGCAGATACTTCTCCCTCAGTACCTCAGAAAGTGCTTCCTCAATACCTCAGAAAGTGCACCCTCAATACCGAAGAATTCATCACTTTGTTGTGTTTAACCCCCAAAGCACCTTCGACAGTAGCTCCACAAAACATTCACATCCTCAACACTTCAGGGCTCAGGGGTCAGCCCAGCTCCGCCCTCAGATTGTGTTCAAACCTCTTCAGACTGTAAGGACCCACATCCACCCCTGTCCAAGATTGGAGCCCAGGTCCCCAGAACATTACTTGTCTCTCTGGATTAATTTTAGAATTCCTACAGTGTAGAAGCAAGCCATTCCGTCCATTGGCTCCACACTGACTGTCTGAACAGCATCGCACCCAGACTCACATCCTCTACTCTATCCCTGTAATGCTGCATTTCCCATGGCAGCTTTGGGCAGTGGGAGGAAACTGGATCACCCGGAGGGTACCCGCACAGATACAGAGAGAATGTGTAAACTCCACACAGACAGTCACCGGGAGTTAGAATCAAACCACTGAGGCACCGTGCTGTCCTCTCTCCCTGGATGCCATCTCATCTAACCTTTTACAAAGCAGTCTCCCATGTGAAACCTTCTCATCTGTCTTCATGGTCATCCCTTCAAAGGCTCTATCAAGTTGGATAAACCATTTCCACAAACAAAGCCAAGCTGACCATCCCTAATCAATTCTTGCTTTTCCAAATGCATGTAAGTTGTCTCTCAGAATGCCCTCCAACAGCTTACCCATCACTGCCATCAGGCTCACAGCTCCATAGTTCAATGGCTGTTCCTTGCAGCCTTACTTCAATAATGGCCCATCATTAATCACCCTCCAGTCTTCAGGCACCTCACCCGTTGTCACTGATCGGTCCATCTGATAAGGCCATCTACATCCTTCTGTAACCTAAGGCTACCCTCCTCAGTATTTATCACCCCACCAATCCCCATATCATTCATGAACCCAATGATTAACCCTCCACCATTCAAACCTAAATCTTTTCTAACAACCACATCAGCAAGATCCCAGCAGTGAGACATGAACAGACAGAGATTTCTAACTGGGCCATCACTGTCTGCTTCCTGCCACTCAGCATTCTGCGCCAAATTCCTTGGATCTTGAGTTTTTATGTTCACTATCAGTTTCCCATATGGATCCTGATAAAAGCCTTACTGACCTCCAAGCAGACGACAGGAAAGTATTGCCCTTATTTACAGACCTGGTCACCTCCTTAAAAAGTGCACGCCCATTGGTCAGACCTGTGCTCCCCTTAACACAACCATTCTGACTGTTCATCATGAACTCCAGTCTCTGTAAATGCTGATTAATTCTATCTCCCAAAATTGCTTCCACCAGACGTCCCACCCACGGTATTAGCCTGACTGCCCTTTCGCTGCCTGGTATACCCCATGTTCCTACTTGAATAACAGGACCACATGGTCAGTCCGACGGCACCTCTCCTGTGGCCAGAGTGGATTTGATAATGTTTGCAAGAGTCCGTGCTACTTCCTCCATCACCTCATTCGGTAAACCGAGATACATTTCCACCGTCTTTGGAGATTTATTGGGTTGTAAGAAGGCCAGACCACTCAGAACCACCTCTCTCTATATATATGCTAATGCATTTAATTTTATCACAGAGCATCTTCACGATTTCATACCGTCCCTGTCCCAGTGAGCATTGACACAATGCATCCATTCACTGTAGCCTCTGGGTCCATGCACAAATTCTCACTGTGTTCCACAACCGACTCTTTCTCTCATTATCAATTCACCCTTAATGTCACTGTAAAGCCCTTTCAGATTTTTATTTCCTCTCTTAGCACTCCTCGGTCCCAGACAAATAGCCTGCAATACGATTTGGAGGAGTGTGGGATGTCATTCTGGATGTGGATTAGCATTGGGAAGCTCAGAAATAAGGAACACATGACTGTGCTGAGTGTGGGGCAGTGGGATTCATTTGGGATGAGCAGACGGAAGCTGAGGAATAAGCCTCAGCCCTGTCGGCTGCAAAGGGACTTGGATATGATGCAGAGCTGGGGTGAGGAGTGGCAGATGGAGTTCTACCCTGCCAAGTGTGAGGTTGTCCATTTTGGAAAGACAAATAAGCATGCAGAATACAGGGTTAATGGTAGGGTTCTTAGTGAGGTGGAGGAACAGAGGGATCTTGGGGTCTATGTTCATAGATCTTTGAAAGTTGCCACTCAGGTGGATAGAGATTGTAAGAAGGCCTGTGGTGTATTAGCGTTTATTAGCAGAGGGATTGAATTCAAAAGTCGTGAAGTGATGTTACAGCTGTACAGGACCTTGGTTAGGCCACATTTGGAGTACTGTATGCAGTGCTGGCCGCCTCACTTTAGGAAAGATGTGGAAGCTTTGGAGAGGGTGCAGAGAAGATTTACCAAGATGTTGCCTGGAATGGAGAATAGGTCGTACAAGGATAGGTTGAGAGTGCTAGGCCTTTTCTAGTTGGAACGGAGAAGGATGAGGGGTGACTTGATAGAGGTTTATAAGATGATCAGAGGAATAGATAGAGTAGACAGTCAGAAACTTTTTCCCCCAGGTACAACAGAGCGTTACAAGGGGACATAAATTTAAGGTGAAGGGTGGAAGGTATAGGGGAGATGTCAGGGGTGGGTTCTTTACCCAGAGAGTGGTGGGGGCATGGAATGCCCTGCCTGTGGGAGTGGTAGATTCAGAATCTTTGGTGACCATTAAGTGGCAATTGGATAGGTACATGGATGGGTGCTTAAGCTAGGACAAATGTTCGGCACAACATGGTGGGCCGAAGGGCCTGTTCTGTGCTGTCTTGTTCTATGTTCTATGTTCTATGTTCTATATCCTCTGACAGTGCAGCGCTCCCTCAGTACTGACCCTCTGACAATGCAGCTGTCCCTCAGCACTGCTCCTTTGACCCTGCAGCACACCCTCAGAAATGACGCTCTGACACAACAGAGCGTGGGTTTCCTCCAGGTGCTCCGGTTTCCTCCCATCATCCAAAGATGTGCAGGGTCAGGTGAATTGGCCATAATAAATTGCCCGCAGTGTTAGGTAAGGGGTAAATGTAGGGGTATGGGTGGGTTTCGCTTTGGCGGGTCGGTGTGGACTTGTTAGGCCGAAGGGCCTGTTTCCACACTGTAATCTAATCTAACAACAGCTTTCCCTCAGTACTGACCCTCTGAATCTGCAGCACTCTCTTTGTACTGACAT
Organism: Chiloscyllium plagiosum; assembly: GCF_037043375.1. Taxonomy (NCBI): domain Eukaryota; kingdom Metazoa; phylum Chordata; class Chondrichthyes; order Orectolobiformes; family Hemiscylliidae; genus Chiloscyllium; species Chiloscyllium plagiosum. Next base: position 13,482,610 of record NW_028270189.1, on the reverse strand, counting down.
TTCCACAGTGCAGCATTCCCTCAGTACTGACACTCATACAGTTGGCATCCCCTCAGTACTGACCCTCTGACAATGCTGCACTCCCTCCACACTGACCCTCTGACAATGCTGCACTCCCTCCATACTGACCCTCTGACAATGCTGCACTCCCTCCACACTGATACTCTTACAATGATACACTCCCTCCACACTGACCCTCTGACAATGCTGCACTCCCTCCATACTGACCCTTTGACAATACTGCACTCCCTCTACACTGATCCTCTGACAATGCTGCACTCCCTCCACACTGACCCTCTGACAATGCTGCACTCCCTCCACACTGATACTCTGACAATGCTGCAATCCCTCCACACTGACCCTCTGACAATGCTGCACTCCCTCCACAATGATATTCTGACAATGCTGCACTCCCTCCACACTGATCCTCTGACAATGCTGCACTCCCTCCACACTGACCCTCTGACAATGCTGCACGCCCTCCACACTGATCCTCTGACAATATTGCACTCCCTCCACACTGATCCTCTGACAATGCTGCACTCCCTCCACACTGACCCTCTGACAATTCTGCACTCCCTCCACACTGACCCTCTGACAATGCTGCACTCGCTCCACACTGATCCTCTGACAATGCTGCACTCCCTCCACACTGACCCTCTGACAATATTGCACTCCCCCCACACTGATCCTCTGATAGTGATGCACTCCCTCCACACTGACCCTCTGACAATACTGCATTCCCTCCACACTGATCCTCTGACAATGCTGCACTAACTCCACACTGACCCTCTGACAATGCTGCACTCCCTCCACACTGACCCTCTGACAATATTGCACTCCCCCCAACACTGATCCTCTGATAGTGATGCACTCCCTCCACACTGACCCTCTGACAATACTGCATTCCCTCCACACTGACCCTCTGACAATGCTGCACTCCCTCCACACTGATCCCCTGACAATGCTGCACTCCCGCCACACTGAACCTCTGACAATACTGCATTCCCTCTACACTGATCCTCTGACAATGCTGCACTCCCTCCACACTGATCCCCTGACAACGCTGCACTCCCTCTACACTGACCCTCTGACAATGCTGCACTACCTCCACACTGATCCCCTGACAATGCTGCACTCCCGCCACACTGACCCTTTGACAATGCTGCACTCCCGCCACACTGAACCTCTGACAATACTGCATTCCCTCTACACTGATCCTCTGACAATGCTGCACTCCCTCCACACTGATCCCCTGACAACGCTGCACTCCCTCAACACTGACCCTCTGACATTGCTGCACTACCTCCACACTGATCCCCTGACAATGCTGTACTCCCTCCATACTGACCCTTTGACAATGCTGCACTCCCACCACACTGACCCTCTGACCATGCTGCACTACCTCCACACTGATCCTGTGACAATGCTGTACTCCCTCCACACTGACCCTCTGACAATGCTGCACTCCTTCACCACTGATCCTCTGACAATGCTGCACTCCCTCCACACTGACCCTCTGACAATGCTGCACTCCCTCTATACTGACCACCTGACAATGCTGCATTCCCTCCACACTGATCGTCTGACAATGCTGTCCATCCTCCACACTGTCCGTCTGACAATACTGCACTCCCTCCACACTGATCCTCTGACATTGCTGCACTCCCTCCACACTGACCCTCTGACAATGCTGCACTCCCTCCACACTGACCCTCTGACAATGCTGCACTCCCTCCACACTGACCCACTGACAATGCTGCACTCCCTCCACACTGAACCTCTGACAATGCTGTACTCCCTCCACACTGACCCTCTGACAATGCTGCACTCTCTCCACACTGACCCTCTGACAATGCTGCACTCCCTCCACACTGATCCTCTGACAATGCTGCACTCCCTCCACACTGATCCTCTGACAATGCTGCACTCCCTCCACACTGAACCTCTGACAATGCTGTACTCCCTCCACACTGACCCTCTGACAATGCTGCACTCTCTCCACACTGACCCTCTGACAGTGCTGCACTAACTCCACACTGACCCTCTGACAATGCTGCACTCCCTCCACACTGACCCTCTGACTATGCCGCACTCTCTATTCTAAGCCTCTGACAATGCTGTACTCCCTCCACACTGACCCTCTGACAATGCTGCACTCCCTCCACACTGACCCTCTGACAATGCTGCACTCCCTCCACACTGACCCTCTGACAATGCTGCACTCTCTCCACACTGACCCTCTGAAAGTGCTGCACTTCCTCCACACTGACCCTCTGACAATGCTGCACGCCCTCCACACTGACCCTCTGACAATACTGCACTCCCTCCACACTGACCCTCTGACAATGCTGCACTCCCACCACACTGACCCTCTGACAATGCAGCACTAGCTGCACACTGACCCTCTGACAATGCTGCACTACATCCACACTGAAACTCTGACAATGCTGCACTCCCTCCACACTGACCCTCTGACAATGCTGCACTCTCTCTATACTAAACCTCTGACAATGCTGTACTCCCTCCACACTGACCCTCTGACAATGCTGCACTCCCTCCACACTGACCCTCTGAGAATGTTGCACTCCCTCCACACTGATACTCTGACAATGCAGCACTACCTCCACACTGACCCTCTGACAATGCTGCACTACCTCCACAGTGATACTCGAACAATGCTGCACTCACTCCACACTGACCCTCTGACAATGCTGCACTCCCTCCACACTGACCCTCTGACATTGCTGCACTCCCTCCACACTGACCCTCTGACAATGCTGCACTCCCTCCACACTGACCATCTGACAGTGCTGCACTTCCTCCACACTGACGCTCTGACAATGCTGCACTCCCTCCACACTGACCCTCTGACAATGCTGCACTACCTCCACACTGACCCTCTGACAATGCAGCACTCCAGTCACACTGACCCTCTGACAATGCTGCACTCCCTCCACACTGATCCTCTGACAATGCTGCACTCCCTCCACACTGACCCTCTGACAATGCAGCACTCCCTCCACACTGACACTCTGACAATGCTGCACTCCCACCACACTGACCCTCTGACAATGCAGTACTCCCTCCATACTGACCCTCTGACAATGCTGCACTCCCTCCACACTGACCCTCTGACAGTGCTGCACTTCCTCCACACTGATCCTCTGACAATGCTGCACTCCCTCCACACTGACCCTCTGACAATGCTGCACTCTCTCTATACTAATCCTCTGACAATGCTGTACTCCCTCCACACTGACCCTCTGACAATGCTGCACTCCCTCCACACTGACCCTCTGACAATGCTGCACTCTCTCCACACTGACCCTCTGACAATACTGCACTCCCTCCACACTGACCCTCTGACAATGCTGCACTTCCTCCACACTGACCCTCTGACAATGCTGCACTCCCTCCACGCTGACCTTCTGACAATACTGCACTCCCTCCACACTGACCCTCTGACAATGCCGCACTCCCTCCACACTGATCCTCTGACAATGCAGCACTACCTGCACACTGACGATCTGACAATGCTGCACTAACTCCACACTGACCCTCTGACAATGCTGCACTCCCTCCACACTGACCCTCTGACAGTGCTGCACTTCCTCCACACTGACCCTCTGACAATGCTGCACTCCCTCCACACTGACCCTCTGACAATACTGCACTCCCTCCACACTGACCCTCTGACAATGCTGCACTCCCACCACACTGACCCTCTGACAATGCAGCACTAGCTGCACACTGACCCTCTGACAATGCTGCACTACCTCCACACTGAAACTCTGACAATGCTACCCTCCCTCCACACTGACCCTCTGACAATGCTGCACTCTCTCTATACTAATCCTCTGACAATGCTGTACTCCCTCCACACTGACCCTCTGACAATGCTGCACTCCCTCCACACTGACCCTCTGAGAATGCTGCACTCCCTCCACACTGATACTCTGACAATGCAGCACTACCTCCACACTGACCCTCTGACAATGCTGCACTACCTCCACAGTGATACTCGAACAATGCTGCACTCACTCCACACTGACCCTCTGACAATGCTGCACTCCCTCCACACTGACCCTCTGACATTGCTGCACTCCCTCCACACTGACCCTCTGACAATGCTGCACTCTCTCCACACTGACCATCTGACAGTGCTGCACTTCCTCCACACTGACGCTCTGACAATGCTGCACTCCCTCCACACTGACCCTCTGACAATGCAGCACTCCAGTCACACTGACCCTCTGACAATGCTGCACTCCCTCCACACTGATCCTCTGACAATGCTGCACTCCCTCCACACTGACCCTCTGACAATGCAGCACTCCCTCCACACTGACACTCTGACAATGCTGCACTCCCACCACACTGACCCTCTGACAATGCAGTACTCCCTCCATACTGACCCTCTGACAATGCTGCACTCCCTCCACACTGACCCTCTGACAATGCTGCACTCCCTCCACACTGACCCTCTGACAGTGCTGCACTTCCTCCACACTGATCCTCTGACAATGCTGCACTCCCTCCACAGTGACCCTCTGACAATGCTGCACTCTCTCTATACTAATCCTCTGACAATGCTGCACTTCCTCCACACTGATCCTCTGACAATGCTGCACTCCCTCCACACTGACCCTCTGACAATGCTGCACTCTCTCTATGCTAATCCTCTGACAATGCTGTACTACCTCCACACTGACCCTCTGACAATGCTGCACTCCCTCCACACTGACCCTCTGACAATGCTGCACTCTCTCCACACTGACCCTCTGACAATACTGCACTCCCTCCACACTGACCCTCTGACAATGCTGCACTTCCTCCACACTGACCCTCTGACAATGCTGCACTCCCTCCACACTGACCTTCTGACAATACTGCACTCCCTCCACACTGACCCTCTGACAATGCCGCACTCCCTCCACACTGATCCTCTGACAATGCAGCACTACCTCCACACTGACCCTCTGACAATGCTGCACTAACTCCACACTGACCCTCTGACAATGCTGCACTCCCTCCACACTGACCCTCTGACAATGCTGCACTCTCTCTATACTAATCCTCTGACAATGCTGTACTCCCTCCATACCGACCCTCTGACAATGCTGCACTCCCTCCACACTGACCCTCTGACAATGCTGCACTCCCTCCACACTGATACTCTGACAATGCAGCACTACCTCCACACTGACCCTTTGACAATGCTGCACTCCCTCCACACTGACCCTCTGAGAATGCTGCACTCCCTCCACACTGATACTCTGACAATGCAGCACTACCTCCACACTGACCCTCTGACAATGTTGCACTACCTCCACAGTGATACTCGAACAATGCTGCACTCCCTCCACACTGACCCTCTGACAATGATGCACTCCCTCCACACTGACCCTCTGACAATGCTGCACTCCCTCCACACTGACACTCTGACAATGCTGCACTCTCTCCACACTGACCCTCTGACAGTGCTGCACTTCCTCCACACTGACCCTCTGACAATGCTGCACTCCCTCCACACTGACCCTCTGACAATACTGCACTCCCTCCACACTGACCCTCTGACAATGCAGCACTAGCTGCACACTGACCCTCTGACAATGCTGCACTACCTCCACACTGAAACTCTGAAAATGCTGCACTCCCTCCACACTGACCCTCTGACAATGCTGCACTCTCTCTATACTAATCCTCTGACAATGCTGTACTCCCTCCACACTGACCCTCTGACAATGCTGCACTCCCTCCACACTGACCCTCTGAGAATGCTGCACTCCCTCCACACTGATACTCTGACAATGCAGCACTACCTCCACACTGACCCTCTGACAATGCTGCACTACCTCCACAGTGATACTCGAACAATGCTGCACTCCCTCCACACTGACCCTCTGACAATGCTGCACTCCCTCTACACTGACCCTCTGACAATGCTGCACTTCCTCCACACTGACCCTCTGACAATGCTGCACTCCCTCCACAGTGACCCTCTGACAATGCTGCACTACCTCCACACTGACCCTCTGACAATGCAGCACTCCAGTCACACTGACCCTCTGACAATGCTGCACTACCTCCACACTGATCCTCTGACAATGCTGCACTCCCTCCACACTGACCCTCTGACAATGCAGCACTCCCTCCACACTGACACTCTGACAATGCTGCACTCCCACCACACTGACCCTCTGACAATGCAGCACTCCCTCCATACTGACCCTCTGACAATGCTGCACTCCCTCCACACTGACCCTCTGACAATGCTGCACTCCCTCCACACTGACCCTCTGACAGTGCTGCACTTCCTCCACACTGACCCTCTGACAATGCTGCACTCCCTCCACACTGACCCTCTGACAATGCTGCACTCTCTCTATACTAATCCTCTGACAATGCTGCACTCCCTCCACACTGACCCTCTGACAATGCTGCACTCCCTCCACACTGACCCTCTGACAATGCTGCACTCTCTCCACACTGACCCTCTGACAATACTGCACTCCCTCCACACTGACCCTCTGACAATGCTGCACTTCCTCCACACTGACCCTCTGACAATGCTGCACTCCCTCCACACTGACCCTCTGACAATACTGCACTCCCTCCACACTGACCCTCTGACAATGCTGCACTCCCTCCACACTGATCCTCTGACAATGCAGCACTACCTGCACACTGACGATCTGACAATGCTGCACTAACTCCACACTGACCCTCTGACAATGCTGCACTCCCTCCACACTGACCCTCTGACAATGCTGCACTCTCTCTATACTAATTCTCTGACAATGCTGTACTCCCTCCATACCGACCCTCTGACAATGCTGTACTCCCTCCACACTGACCCTCTGACAATGCTGCACTCCCTCCACACTGATACTCTGACAATGCAGCACTACCTCCACACTGACCCTTTGACAATGCAGCACTCCCTCCACAGTGATACTCGAACAATGCTGCACTCCCTCCACACTGACCCTCTGACAATGCTGCACTCTCTCCACACTGACCCTCTGACAATGCTGCACTCCCTCCACACTGACCCACTGACAATGCTGCACTCCCTCCACACTGACCCTCTGACAATGCTGCACTCCCTCCACACTGACCCTCTGACAATGCTGTACTCCCTCCACACTGATCCTCTGACAATGCTGCACTCGCTCCACACTGACCCTCTGACAATGCTGCGCTCCCTCCACACTGATCCTCTGACAATGCTGCACTCCCTGCATACTGACCCTCTGACAATGCTGTACTCCCTCCACACTGACCCTCTGACAACGCTGCACTCCCTCCACACTGATCCTCTGATCGTGATGCGCTCCCTCAGTACTGACTCTCTGGCAGAGTGGAGGTGGCCCTATACTGACCCTCCGACATTGTGGACCAATCTCTGGACAAAACCTCCGACAGTACAGCACTCCCTCAAAACTGACACTCTGACACTACAGCACTGCCTCAGTACTGACTCATTGACAGTGTAGCACTCCCTCAGTACTGAGCCATTGACAGTGTATCAATCCCTCAGTACTGACCCTCTGCCTCGGTCCTACAACTCTGACAGTCCAGCCGTGCATCAGTACTGTCTATCTGACAGTGTAGCATTCTCTCTGTACTAACCCTCTGACAGTGCAGCACTCCCTCAGTACTGACCCTCTGACAGTGCAGCACTCCCTCAGTACTGACCCGCTGACAGTTCAGCACCCGCTCGGTACTGATCCTCTGACAGTGCAGTACTCCCTCAGTACTGACCCTCTGACAGTGCAGCACTCTCTCAATACTGACCATCTGACAGTGCGGAACGCCCTCAGTTCTGACCCGCTGATAGTTTAGCACCCGCTCGGTTCTGACTCTCTGACAGTGCAGCACTCCCTCAGTACTGACCCTCTGACAATGCTGCACGCCCTCCACACTGACCCTCTGACAATGCTGCACTCCCTCCACACTGACCGTCTGACAATGCTGCACTCCCTCCACACTGACCGTCTGACAATGCTGCACTCTCTCCACACTGACCATCTGACAGTGCTGCACTTCCTCCACACTGACCCTCTGACAATGCTGCACTCCCTCCACACTGACCCTCTGACAATGCTGCACTACCTCCACACTGACCCTCTGACAATGCAGCACTCCAGTCACACTGACCCTCTGACAATGCTGCACTCCCACCACACTGACCCTCTGACAATGCAGCACTCCCTCCATACTGACCCTCTGACAATGCTGCACTCCCTCCACACTGACCCTCTGACAATGCTGTACTACACCCACACGGATCCTCTGACAATGCTGCACTCCCTCCACACTGACCCACTGACAATGCTGCGCTCCCTCCACACTGACCCTCTGACAATGCTGCACGCCCTCCACACTGACGCTCTGACGATGCTGCACTCCCTCCACACTGACGCTCTGACAATGCTGCACTACCTCCACACTGACCCTCTGACAATGCTGCACTCTCTCCACACTGACCCTCTGACAGTGCTGCATTTCCTCCACACTGACCCTCTGACAATGCTGCACTCCCTCCACACTGACCATCTGACAATACTGCACTCCCTTCACACTGACCCTCTGACCATGCTGCACTACCTCCACACTGACCCTCTGACAATGCAGCATTCCCTCCACACTGACCCTCTGACAATGCTGCACTACCTCCACACTGACCCTCTGACAATGCTGCACTCCCTCCAAACTGACCCTCTGGCAATGCAGCACTCCAGTCACACTGACCCTCTGACAATGCTGCACTCCCTCCACACTGATCCTCTGACAATGCTGCACTCCCTCCACACTGACCCTCTGACAATGCTGCACTCCCTCCATACTGACCCTCTGACAATGCTGTACTCCCTCCACACTGACCCTCTGACAACGCTGCACTCCCTCCACACTGATCCTCTGATAGTGATGCGCTCCCTCAGTACTGACTCTCTGGCAGAGTGGAGGTGGCCCTATACTGAACCTCCGACATTGTGGACCAATCTCAGGACAAAACCTCCGACAGTACAGCACTCCATCAAAACTGACACTCTGACAGTACATCACTGCCTCAGTACTGACTCATTGACAGTGTAGCACTCCCTCAGTACTGAGCCATTGACAGTGTATCAATCCCTCAGTACTGACCCTCTGCCTCGGTCCTGCAACTCTGACAGTCCAGCCGTGCCTCAGTACTGTCTATCTGACAGTGTAGGATTCTCTCTGTACTAACCCTCTGACAGTGCAGCACTCCCGCAGTACTGACCCTCTGACAGTGCAGCACTCCCTCAGTACTGACCCGCTGACAGTTCAGCACCCGCTCGGTACTGATCCTCTGACAGTGCAGCACTCCCTCAGTACTGAACCTCTGACAGTGTAGCACCCGCTCGGTTCTGACTCTCTGACAGTGCAGCACTCCCTCAGTACTGACGCTCTGACAATGCTGCACGCCCTCCACACTGACCCTCTGACATTGCTGCACTCCCTCCACACTGACGCTCTGACAATGCTGCACTCCCTCCACACTGACCCTCTGACAATGCTGCACTCTCTCCACACTGGCCCTCTGACAGTGCTGCACTTCCTCCACACTGACCCTCTGACAATGCTGCACTCCCTCCACACTGACCCACTGACAATACTGCACTCCCTTCACGCTGACCCTCTGACCATGCTGCACTACCTCCACACTGACCCTCTGACAATGCTGCACGCCCTCCACACTGATCCTCTGACAATATTGCACTCCCTCCACACTGACCCTCTGACAATGCTGCACTCCCTCCATACTGACCATCTGACAATACAGCATACCCTCCACACTGATCCTCTGACAATGCTGCACTCCCTCCACACTGACCCTCTGACAATGCTGCACTCCCTCCACACTGACCCTCTGACAATGCTGCACTCCCTCCACACTGATCCTCTGACAATGCTGCACTCCCTCCACACTGACCCTCTGACAATATTGCACTCCCCCCACACTGATCCTCTGATAGTGATGCACTCCCTCCACACTGACCCTCTGACAATACTGCATTCCCTCCACACTGATCCTCTGACAATGCTGCACTCCCTCCACACTGACCCCCTGACAATGCTGCACTCCCGCCACACTGAACCTCTGACAACGCTGCACTCCCTCTACACTGACCCTCTGACAATGCTGTACACCCTCCACACTGATCCTCTGACAACGCTGCACTCCCTCCACACTGACCCTCTGACAATGCTGTACTCCCTCCATACTGACCCTTTGACAATGCTGCACTCCCACCACACTGAACCTCTGACCATGCTGCACTACCTCCACACTGATCCTCTGACAATGCTGTACTCCCTCCACACTGACCCTCTGACAATGCTGCACTCCCTCCATACTGACCACCTGACAATGCTGCACTCCCTCCACACTGACACTCTGACAATGCTGCACTCCTTCACCACTGATCCTCTGACAATGCTGCACTCCCTCCACACTGACCCTCTGACAATGCTGCACTCCCTCTATACTGACCACCTGACAATGCTGCATTCCCCCCACACTGATCCTCTGACAATGCTGTCCATCCTCCACACTGACCGTCTGACAATACTGCACTCCCTCCACACTGATCCTCTGACATTGCTGCACTCCCTCCACACTGACCCTCTGACAATGCTGCACTACCAACACACTGATCCTCTGACAATGCTGCACTCCCTCCACACTGATCCTCTGACAATGCTGCACTCCCTCCACACTGATCCTCTGACAATGCTGCACTCCCTCCACACTGATTCTCTGACAATGCTGTACTCCCTCCACACTGACCCTCTGACAATGCTGCACTCTCTCCACACTGACCCTCTGACAGTGCTGCACTTCCTCCACACTGACCCGCTGACAATGCTGCACGCCCTCCACACTGACGCTCTGACGATGCTGCACTCCCTCCACACTGACGCTCTGACAATGCTGCACTACCTCCACACTGACCCTCTGACAATGCTGCACTCTCTCCACACTGACCCTCTGACAGTGCTGCATTTCCTCCACACTGACCCTCTGACAATGCTGCACTCCCTCCACACTGACCCTCTGACAATACTGCACTCCCTTCACACTGACCCTCTGACCATGCTGCACTCCCTCCACACTGACCCTCTGACAATGCAGCATTCCCTCCACACTGACCCTCTGACAATGCTGCACTACCTCCACACTGACCCTCTGACAATGCTGCACTCCCTCCAAACTGACCCTCTGGCAATGCAGCACTCCAGTCACACTGACCCTCTGACAATGCTGCACTCCCTCCACACTGATCCTCTGACAATGCTGCACTCCCTCCACACTGACCCTCTGACAATGCTGCACTCCCTCCATACTGACCCTCTGACAATGCTGTACTCCCTCCACACTGACCCTCTGACAACGCTGCACTCCCTCCCCACTGATCCTCTGATCGTGATGCGCTCCCTCAGCACTGACTCTCTGGCAGAGTGGAGGTGGCCCTATACTGAACCTCCGACATTGTGGACCAATCTCAGGACAAAACCTCCGACAGTACAGCACTCCATCAAAACTGACACTCTGACAGTACATCACTGCCTCAGTACTGACTCATTGACAGTGTAGCACTCCCTCAGTACTGAGCCATTGACAGTGTATCAATCCCTCAGTACTGACCCTCTGCCTCGGTCCTGCAACTCTGACAGTCCAGCCGTGCCTCAGTACTGTCTATCTGACAGTGTAGGATTCTCTCTGTACTAACCCTCTGACAGTGCAGCACTCCCGCAGTACTGACCCTCTGACAGTGCAGCACTCCCTCAGTACTGACCCGCTGACAGTTCAGCACCCGCTCGGTACTGATCCTCTGACAGTGCAGCACTCCCTCAGTACTGACCCTCTGACAGTGCAGCACCCGCTCGGTTCTGACACTCTGACAGTGCAGCACTCCCTCAGTACTGACGCTCTGACAATGCTGCACGCCCTCCACACTGACCCTCTGACATTGCTGCACTCCCTCCACACTGACGCTCTGACAATGCTGCACTCCCTCCACACTGACCCTCTGACAATGCTGCAATCTCTCCACACTGGCCCTCTGACAGTGCTGCACTTCCTCCACACTGACCCTCTGACAATGCTGCACTCCCTCCACACTGACCCACTGACAATACTGCACTCCATTCACGCTGACCATCTGACCATGCTGCACTACCTCCACACTGACCCTCTGACAATGCTGCACGCCCTCCACACTGATCCTCTGACAATATTGCACTCCCTCCACACTGACCCTCTGACAATGCTGCACTCCCTCCATACTGACCATCTGACAATACAGCATACCCTCCACACTGATCCTCTGACAATGCTGCACTCCCTCCACACTGACCCTCTGACAATGCTGCACTCCCTCCACACTGACCCTCTGACAATGCTGCACTCCCTCCACACTGATCCTCTGACAATGCTGCACTCCCTCCACACTGACCCTCTGACAATATTGCACTCCCCCCACACTGATCCTCTGATAGTGATGCACTCCCTCCACACTGACCCTCTGACAATACTGCATTCCCTCCACACTGATCCTCTGACAATGCTGCACTCCCTCCACACTGATCCCCTGACAATGCTGCACTCCCGCCACACTGAACCTCTGACAACGCTGCACTCCCTCTACACTGACCCTCTGACAATGCTGTACACCCTCCACACTGATCCTCTGACAACGCTGCACTCCCTCCACACTGACCCTCTGACAATGCTGTACTCCCTCCATACTGACCCTTTGACAATGCTGCACTCCCACCACACTGAACCTCTGACCATGCTGCACTACCTCCACACTGATCCTCTGACAATGCTGTACTCCCTCCACACTGACCCTCTGACAATGCTGCACTCCCTCCATACTGACCACCTGACAATGCTGCACTCCCTCCACACTGACACTCTGACAATGCTGCACTCCTTCACCACTGATCCTCTGACAATGCTGCACTCCCTCCACACTGACCCTCTGACAATGCTGCACTCCCTCTATACTGACCACCTGACAATGCTGCATTCCCCCCACACTGATCCTCTGACAATGCTGTCCATCCTCCACACTGACCGTCTGACAATACTGCACTCCCTCCACACTGATCCTCTGACATTGCTGCAGTCCCTCCACACTGACCCTCTGACAATGCTGCACTCCCTCCACACTGACCCTCTGACAATGCTGCACTCGCTCCACACTGACCCTCTGACAATTCTGCACTACCAACACACTGATCCTCTGACAATGCTGTACTCCCTCCACACTGATCCTCTGACAATGCTGCACTCCCTCCACACTGATCCTCTGACAATGCTGCACTCCCTCCACACTGATTCTCTGACAATGCTGTACTCCCTCCACACTGACCCTCTGACAATGCTGCACTCTCTCCACACTGACCCTCTGACAGTGCTGCACTTCCTCCACACTGACCCGCTGACAATGCTGCACTCCCTCCACACTGACCCGCTGACACTGCTGTACACCCTCCACACTGACCCTCTGACAATGCTGCACTCCCTCCACACTGACCCTATGACAATGCAGCACTACCTCCACACTGACCATCTGTCAATGCTGCACTAACTCCACACTGACCCTCTGACAATGCTGCACTCCCTCCAAACTGACCCTCTGACAATGCTGCACTCTCTCTATACTAATCCTCTGACAATGCTGTACTCCCTCCACACTGACCCTCTGACAATGCTGCACTCCCTCCACACTGACCCTCTGACAATGCTGCACTCCCTCCACACTGAACCTCTGACAATGCTGCACTCTCTCCACACTGACCCTCTGACAGTGCTGCACTTCCTCCACACTGACCCTCTGACAATGCTGCAGTCCCTCCACACTGACCCTCTGACAATACTGCACTCCCTCCACACTGACCCTCTGACAATGCTGCACTCCCTCCACACTGACCCTCTGACAATGCAGCACTACCTGCACACTGACGATCTGACAATGCTGCACTAACTCCACACTGACCCTCTGACAATGCTGCACTCCCTCCACACTGACCCTCTGACAATGCTGCACTCTCTCTATACTAATCCTCTGACAATGCTGTACTCCCTCCATACTGACCCTCTGACAATGCTGCACTCCCTCCACACTGATACTCTGACAATGCAGCACTACCTCCACACTGACCCTATGACAATGCTGCACTCCCTCCCCAGTGATACTCGAACAATGCTGCACTCCCTCCACACTGACCCTCTGACAATGCTGAACTCTCTCCACACTGACCCTCTGACAATGCTGCACTCCCTCCACACTGACCCACTGACAATGCTGCACTCCCTCCACACTGACCCTCTGACAATGCTGCAATCCCTCCACACTGACCCTCTGACAATGTTGCACTCCCTCCACACTGACCCTCTGACAATGCTGCACCCACTCCACACTGACCCTCTGACAATGCTGTACACCCTCCACACTGATCCTCTGACAATGCTGCACTCCCTCCACACTGACCCTCTGACAATGCTGCACTCCCTCCACACTGATCCTCTGACAATGCTGCACTCCCTCCATACTGACCCTCTGACAATGCTGTACTCCCTCCACACTGACCCTCTGACAACGCTGCACTCCCTCCACACTGATCCTCTGATCGTGATACGCTCCCTCAGTACTGACTCTCTGGCAGAGTGGAGGTGGCCCTATACTGACCCTCCGACATTGTGGACCAATCTCAGGTCAAAACCTCCGACAGTACAGCACTCCATCAAAACTGACATTCTGACAATACAGCACTGCCTCAGTACTGACTCATTGACAGTGTAGCTCTCCCTCAGTACTGAGCCATTGACAGTGTATCAATCCCTCAGTACTGACCCTCTGCCTCGGTCCTACAACTCTGACAGTCCAGCCGTGCATCAGTACTGTCTATCTGACAGTGTAGCATTCTCTCTGTACTAACCCTCTGACAGTGCAGCACTCCCTCAGTACTGACCCTCTGACAGTGCAGCACTCCCTCAGTACTCACCTGCTGACAGTTCAGCACCCGCTCGGTACTGATCCTCTGACAGTGCAGTACTCCCTCAGTACTGACCCTCTGACAGTGCAGCACTCTCTCAATACTGACCATCTGACAGTGCGGAACGCCCTCAGTATTGACCCGCTGATAGTTCAGCACCCGCTCGGTTCTGACTCTCAGACAGTGCAGCACTCCCTCAGTACTGACCCTCTGACAATGCTGCACGCCCTCCACACTGACCCTCTGACAATGCTGCACTCCCACCACACTGACCCTCTTCAATGTAGCACTCCCTCCACACTGACCCTCTGACAATGCTGCACACCCTCCACACTGACCCTCTGACAATGCTGCACTACCTCCACACTGACCCTCTGACAATGCTGCACTAACTCGACACTGACCCTCTGACAATGCTGCACTCCCTCCACACTGACCCTCTGACAATGCTGCACTCTCTCTATACTAATCCTCTGACAATGCTGTACTCCCTCCACACTGACCCTCTGACAATGCTGCACTCCCTCCACACTGACCCTCTGACAATTCTGCACTCCCTCCACACTGACCCTCTGACAATGCTGCACTCTCTCCACACTGACCCTCTGACAGTGCTGCACTTCCTCCACACTGACCCTCTGACAATGCTGCACTCCCTCCACACTGACCCTCTGACAATACTGCACTCCCTCCACACTGACCCTCTGACAATGCTGCACTCCCTCCACACTGACCCTCTGACAATGCAGCACTACCTGCACACTGACGATCTGACAATGCTGCACGCCCTCCACACTGACCCTCTGACAATGCTGCACTCCCTCCACACTGACCATCTGACAATGCTGCACTCTCTATATATTAATCCTCTGACAATGCTGTACTCCCTCCATACTGACCCTCTGACAATGCTGCACTCCCTCCACACTGACCCTCTGACAATGCAGCACTACCTGCACACTGACGATCTGACAATGCTGCACGCCCTCCACACTGACCCTCTGACAATGCTGCACTCCCTCCACACTGACCCTCTGACAATGCTGCACTCTCTATATATTAATCCTCTGACAATGCTGTACTCCCTCCATACTGACCCTCTGACAATGCTGCACTCCCTCCACACTGACCCTCTGACAATGCTGCACTCCCTACACACAGATACTCTGAGAATGCAGCACTACCTCCACACTGACCCTATGACAATGCTGCACTCCCTCCCCAGTGATACTCGAAAAATGCTGCACTCCCTCCACACTGACCCTCTGACAATGCTGCACTCTCTCCACACTGACCCTCTGACAATGCTGCACTCCCTCCACACTGACCCACTGACAATGCAGCACTCCCTCCACACTGACCCTCTGACAATGCTGCACTCCCTCCACACTGACCCTCTGACAATGTTGCACTCTCTCCACACTGACCCTCTGACAATGCTGCACTCTCTCCACACTGACCCTCTGACAGTGCTCCACTTCCTCCACACTGACCCTCTGACAATGCTGCACTCCCTCCACACTGACCCTCTGACAATGCTGCACTACCTCCACACTGACCCTCTGACAATGCAGCACTCCAGTCACACTGACCCTCTGACAATGCTGCACTACCTCCACACTGACCCTCTGACAATGCTGCACTCCCTCCACACTGACCCTCTGACAATGCTGCACTCCCTCCACACTGATACTCTGACAATGCAGCACTACCTCCACACTGACCCTATGACAATGCTGCACTCCCTCCACAGTGATACTCGAAAAATGCTGCACTCCCTCCACACTGACCCTCTGACAATGCTGCACTCTCTCCACACTGACCCTCTGACAATGCTGCACTCCCTCCACACTGACCCACTGACAATGCTGCACTCCCCCCTCACTGACCCTCTGACAATGCTGCACTCCCTCCACACTGACCCTCTGACAATGTTGCACTCCCTCCACACTGACCCTCTGACAATGCTGCACTCCCTCCACACTGACACTCTGACAATGCTGCACTCCCACCACACTGACCCTCTGACAATGCAGCACACCCTCCACACTGACCCTCTGACAATTCTGCACTCCCTCCACACTGACCCTCTGACAATGCTGCACTCTCTCCACACTGACCCTCTGACAGTGCTGCACTTCCTCCACACTGACCCTCTGACAATGCTGCACTCCCTCCACACTGACCCTCTGACAATACTCCACTCCCTCCACACTGACCCTCTGACAATGCTGCACTCCCTCCACACTGACCCTCTGACAATGCAGCACTACCTGCACACTGACGATCTGACAATGCTGCACGCCCTCCACACTGACCCTCTGACAATGCTGCACTCCCTCCACACTGACCATCTGACAATGCTGCACTCTCTATATATTTATCCTCTGACAATGCTGTACTCCCTCCATACTGACCCTCTGACAATGCTGCACTCCCTCCACACTGACCCTCTGACAATGCAGCACTACCTGCACACTGACGATCTGACAATGCTGCACGCCCTCCACACTGACCCTCTGACAATGTTGCACTCCCTCCACACTGACCCTCTGACAATGCTGCACTCTCTATATATTAATCCTCTGACAATGCTGTACTCCCTCCATACTGACCCTCTGACAATGCTGCACTCCCTCCACACTGACCCTCTGACAATGCTGCACTCCCTCCACACTGATACTCTGACAATGCAGCACTACCTCCACACTGACCCTATGACAATGCTGCACTCCCTCCACAGTGATACTCGAAAAATGCTGCACTCCCTCCACACTGACCCTCTGACAATGCTGCACTCTCTCCACACTGACCCTCTGACAATGCTGCACTCCCTCCACACTGACCCACTGACAATGCAGCACTCCCTCCACACTGACCCTCTGACAATGCTGCACTCCCTCCACACTGACCCTCTGACAATGTTGCACTCTCTCCACACTGACCCTCTGACAATGCTGCACTCTCTCCACACTGACCCTCTGACAGTGCTCCACTTCCTCCACACTGACCCTCTGACAATGCTGCACTCCCTCCACACTGACCCTCTGACAATGCTGCACTACCTCCACACTGACCCTCTGACAATGCAGCACTCCAGTCACACTGACCCTCTGACAATGCTGCACTACCTCCACACTGACCCTCTGACAATGCTGCACTCCCTCCACACTGACCCTCTGACAATGCTGCACTCCCTCCACACTGATACTCTGACAATGCAGCACTACCTCCACACTGACCCTATGACAATGCTGCACTCCCTCCACAGTGATACTCGAAAAATGCTGCACTCCCTCCACACTGACCCTCTGACAATGCTGCACTCTCTCCACACTGACCCTCTGACAATGCTGCACTCCCTCCACACTGACCCACTGACAATGCTGCACTCCCTCCTCACTGACCCTCTGACAATGCTGCACTCCCTCCACACTGACCCTCTGACAATGTTGCACTCCCTCCACACTGACCCTCTGACAATGCTGCACTCCCTCCACACTGACACTCTGACAATGCTGCACTCCCACCACACTGACCCTCTGACAATGCAGCACACCCTCCATACTGACCCTCTGACAATGCTGCACTCCCTCCACACTGACCCTCTGACAATGCTGCACTCCCTCCACACTGACCCTCTGTCAATGCTGTACTCCCTCCACACTGATCCTCTGACAATGCTGCACTCCCTCCACACTGACCCTCTGACAATGCTGCGCTCCCTCCACACTGATCCTCTGACAATGCTGCACTCCCTCCATACTGACCCTCTGACAATGCTGTACTCCCTCCACACTGACCCTCTGACAACGCTGCACTCCCTCCACACTGATCCTCTGATCGTGATGCGCTCCCTCAGTACTGACTCTCTGGCAGAGTGGAGGTGGCCCCATACTGACCCTCCGACATTGTGGACCAATCTCAGGACAAAACCTCCGACAGTACAGCACTCCATCAAAACTGACACTCTGACAGTACATCACTGCCTCAGTACTGACTCATTGACAGTGTAGCACTCCCTCAGTACTGAGCCATTGACAGTGTATCAATCCCTCAGTACTGACCCTCTGCCTCGGTCCTGCAACTCTGACAGTCCAGCCGTGCCTCAGTACTGTCTATCTGACAGTGTAGCATTCTCTCTGTACTAACCCTCTGACAGTGCAGCACTCCCTCAGTACTGACCCTCTGACAGTGCAGCACTCCCTCAGTACTGACCCGCTGACAGTTCAGCACCCGCTCGGTACTGATCCTCTGACAGTGCAGCACTCCCTCAGTACTGACCCTCTGACAGTGCAGCACCCACTCGGTTCTGACTCTCTGACAGTGCAGCACTCCCTCAGTACTGACCCTCTGACAATGCTGCACGCCCTCCACACTGACGCTCTGACAATGCTGCACTCCCTCCACACTGACGCTCTGACAATGCTGCACTCCCTCCACACTGACCCTCTGACAATGCTGCACTCTCTCCACACTGACCCTCTGACAGTGCTGCACTTCCTCCACACTGACCCTCTGACAATGCTGCACTCCCTCCACACTGACCCTCTGACAATGTTGCACTCTCTCCACACTGACCCTCTGACAATGCTGCACTCTCTCCACACTGACCCTCTGACAGTGCTCCACTTCCTCCACACTGACCCTCTGACAATGCTGCACTCCCTCCACACTGACCCTCTGACAATGCTGCACTACCTCCACACTGACCCTCTGACAATGCAGCACTCCAGTCACATTGACCCTCTGACAATGCTGCACTACCTCCACACTGACCCTCTGACAATGCTGCACTCCCTCCACACTGACCCTCTGACAATGCTGCACTCCCTCCACACTGATACTCTGACAATGCAGCACTACCTCCACAATGACCCTATGACAATGCTGCACTCCCTCCACAGTGATACTCGAAAAATGCTGCACTCCCTCCACACTGACCCTCTGACAATGCTGCACTCTCTCCACACTGACCCTCTGACAATGCTGCACTCCCTCCACACTGACCCACTGACAATGCTGCACTCCCTCCTCACTGACCCTCTGACAATGCTGCACTCCCTCCACACTGACCCTCTGACAATGTTGCACTCCCTCCACACTGACCCTCTGACAATGCTGCACTCCCTCCACACTGACACTCTGACAATGCTGCACTCCCACCACACTGACCCTCTGACAATGCAGCACACCCTCCATACTGACCCTCTGACAATGCTGCACTCCCTCCACACTGACCCTCTGACAATGCTGCACTCCCTCCACACTGACCCTCTGTCAATGCTGTACTCCCTCCACACTGATCCTCTGACAATGCTGCACTCCCTCCACACTGACCCTCTGACAATGCTGCGCTCCCTCCACACTGATCCTCTGACAATGCTGCACTCCCTCCATACTGACACTCTGACAATGCTGTACTCCCTCCACACTGACCCTCTGACAACGCTGCACTCCCTCCACACTGATCCTCTGATCGTGATGCGCTCCCTCAGTACTGACTCTCTGGCAGAGTGGAGGTGGCCCCATACTGACCCTCCGACATTGTGGACCAATCTCAGGACAAAACCTCCGACAGTACAGCACTCCATCAAAACTGACACTCTGACACTACAGCACTGCCTCAGTACTGACTCATTGACAGTGTAGCACTCCCTCAGTACTGAGCCATTGACAGTGTATCAATCCCTCAGTACTGACCCTCTGCCTCGGTCCTACAACTCTGACAGTCCAGCCGTGCATCAGTACTGTCTATCTGACAGTGTAGCATTCTCTCTGTACTAACCCTCTGACAGTGCAGCACTCCCTCAGTACTGACCCTCTGACAGTGCAGCACTCCCTCAGTACTGACCCGCTGACAGTTCAGCACCCGCTCGGTACTGATCCTCTGACAGTGCAGCACTCCCTCAGTACTGACCCTCTGACAGTGCAGCACCCACTCGGTTCTGACTCTCTGACAGTGCAGCACTCCATCAGTACTGACCCTCTGACAATGCTGCACGCCCTCCACACTGACGCTCTGACAATGCTGCACTCCCTCCACACTGACGCTCTGACAATGCTGCACTCCCTCCACACTGACCCTCTGACAATGCTGCACTCTCTCCACACTGACCCTCTGACAGTGCTGCACTTCCTCCACACTGACCCTCTGACAATGCTGCACTCCCTCCACACTGACCCTCTGACAATACTGCACTCCCTTCACACTGACCCTCTTACCATGCTGCACTACCTCCACACTGACCCTCTGACAATGCAGCATTCCCTCCACACTGACCCTCTGACAATGCCGCACTACCTCCACACTGACCCTCTGACAATGCTGCACTCCCTCCACACTGACCCTCTGGCAATGCAGCACTCCAGTCACACTGACCCTCTGACAATGCTGCACTACCTCCACACTGATCCTCTGACAATGCTGCACTCCCACCACACTGACCCTCTGACAATGCAGCACTCCCTCCACACTGACACTCTGACAATGCTGCACTCCCACCACACTGACCCTCTGACAATGCTGCACTCCCTCCACACTGACCCTCTGACAATGCAGCACTACCTCCACACTGACTCTCTGACAATGCTGCACTACCTCCACACTGAAACTCTGACAATGCTGCACTCCCTCCACACTGACCCTCTGACAATGCTGCACTCTCTCTATACTAATCCTCTGACAATGCTGTACTCCATCCACACTGACCCTCTGACAATGCTGCACTCCCTCCACACTGACCCTCTGAGAATGCTGCACTCCCTCCACACTGATACTCTGACAATGCAGCACTACCTCCACACTGACCCTCTGACAATGCTGCACTACCTCCACAGTGATACTCTGGCAATGCTGCACTCCCTCAACACTGACCCTCTGACAATGCTGCACTCCCTCCACACTGACCCTCTGACAATGCTGCACTCCCACCACACTGATCCTCTGACAATGCTGCACTCTCTCCACACTGACCCTCTGACAATGCTGCGCTCCCTCCACACTGATCCTCTGACAATGCTGCACTCCCTGCATACTGACCCTCTGACAATGCTGTACTCCCTCCACACTGACCCTATGACAACGCTGCACTCCCTCCACACTGATCCTCTGATAGTGATGCGCTCCCTCAGTACTGGCTCTCTGGCAGAGTGGAGGTGGCCCTATACTGACCCTCCGACATTGTGGACCAATCTCAGGACAAAACCTCCGACAGTACAGCACTCCATCAAAACTGACACTCTGACAGTACAGCACTGCCTCAGTACTGACTCATTGACAGTGTAGCACTCCCTCAGTACTGAGCCATTGACAGTGCAACAATCCCTCAGTACTGACCCTCTGCCTCGGTCCTGCAACTCTGACAGTCCAGCAGTGCCTCAGTACTGTCTATCTGACAGTGTCGCATTCTCTCTGTATTAACCCTCTGACAGTGCAGCACTCCCTCAGTACTGACCCTCTGACAGTGCAGCACTCCCTCAGTACTGACCCGCTGACAGTTCAGCACCCGCTTGGTACTGATCCTCTGACAGTGCATCACTCCCTCAGTACTGACCCTCTGACAGTGCAGCACTCTCTCAATGTTGACCATCTGACTGTGCGGAACGCCCTCAGTACTGACCCGCTGATAGTTCTGCACCCGCTCGGTACTGACTCTCTGACAGTGCAGCACTCCCTCAGTACTGACCCTCTGCCAATGCAGCACTCTCTCTGTCCCGACCCTCTGAAATAGCACTCACTGTGTAGCGCTCCCTCAGTACTTACCTTTTGATAGTACATGCTCCCTCAGTTCCTACCCTATGACAGTGTAGTGCTCGTTCAGTACTGACCCTCTGATGGTGCAGTGCTTTCAGACTACAGAGCTTCAGACAGTGCGGCATTCCCTCTGGACTGAACCTCTGACAGTGAGGTGCTCCCTCACAACTGACTGTCCGACAGTGCGGTGATCCCTCAGTGCTCCCCCTCTGTCAATGCAGCAGCCCCTCAGTACTGACCCTCTGACAGCGCAGTGATCCCTCAGTGCTGACCCTCTGACAGTGCGGCACTCACTCAGTACTGACGCTCACACAGTGCAGAACTTCCTCAGTACTGACCATCTGACACTGTGGCAGTGCCCCCATACCGACCGTGTGACAGTGCGGTACACCCTCAGTACTGACCCTCTGGCAGTGCAGCTCTTTGACTGAGCAGCGCAACTTTAGTTCTGAAATTCTTACAGTGCAGCACTCCCTCACTACTGACACTCTGACAGTGCAGCACTCTCTCAGTAAGGACCCTCCGACAGTGCAGCACTCCCTCAGTACTGACCCTCTGACAGTGCAGTACTCCCTCAGTACTGACCCTCTGACAGTGCAATACTCCCTCAGTACTGACCCCCTGACAGTGTAACACTCCCTCAGTACTGACCCTCTGACAGTGTAACACTCCCTCAGTACTGACCATCTGACAGTGCAACACACTCTCAGTACTGATCCTCTGACAGTGCAGCACTCCCTCAGTACTGACCCTCTGACAGTGCGGCACTCCCTCAGTACTGATCCTCTGACAGTGCAGCACTCCCTCATTACTGACCCTCTGACAGTGCACCGCTCCCTCAGTACTGACCCTATAACAGTGCAGCACTCCCTCAGTACTTATTCTCTGACAGTGCAGCACTCCCTCACTACTGACCATCTGACAGTGCAACACACCCTCCGGACTGATCCTCCGACAGTGCAGCTCTCCCTCAGTACTGACCCTCTGACAGTGCACCGCTCCCTCACTACTGACCCTCTGACAGTGCAGCACTCCCTCAGTACTGACCCTCTGACAGTGCAGCACTCCCTCAGTACTGACACTCTGACAGTGCAGCACTCCCTCATATTGACACTCTGACAGTGCAGCACTCCCTCAGTACTGATCCTCTGACAGTGCACCGCTCCCTCACTACTGACAATCTGACAGTGCAGCACTCCCTCAGTACTGACCCTCTGACAGTGCAGCACTCCCTCAGTACTGACACTCTGAAAGTGCTGCACTCCCTCAGTACTGACCCTCTGACAGTGCAGCATTCCCTCAGTACTTATCCTCTGACAATGCAGCATTCCCTCCACACTGACCCTCTGACAATGCTGCACTACCTCCACACTGACCCTCTGACAATGCTGCACTCCCTCCACACTGACCCTCTGGCAATGCAGCACTCCAGTCACACTGACCCTCTGACAATGCTGCACTACCTCCACACTGATCCTCTGACAATGCTGCACTCCCTCCACACTGACCCTCTGACAATGCAGCACTCCCTCCACACTGACACTCTGACAATGCTGCACTCCCACCACACTGACCCTCTGACAATGCTGCACTCCCTCCACACTGACCCTCTGACAATGCAGCACTACCTCCACACTGACTCTCTGACAATGCTGCACTACCTCCACACTGAAACTCTGACAATGCTGCACTCCCTCCACACTGACCCTCTGACAATGCTGCACTCTCTCTATACTAATCCTCTGACAATGCTGTACTCCCTCCACACTGACTCTCTGACAATGCTGCACTCCCTCCACACTGACCCTCTGAGAATGCTGCACTCCCTCCACACTGATACTCTGACAATGCAGCACTACCTCCACACTGACCCTCTGACAATGCTGCACTACCTCCACAGTGATACTCTGGCAATGCTGCACTCCCTCAACACTGACCCTCTGACAGTGCTGCACTCCCTCCACACTGACCCTCTGACAATGCTGCACTCCCACCACACTGATCCTCTGACAATGCTGCACTCTCTCCACACTGACCCTCTGACAATGCTGCGCTCCCTCCACACTGATCCTCTGACAATGCTGCACTCCCTGCATACTGACCCTCTGACAATGCTGTACTCCCTCCACACTGACCCTCTGACATCGCTGCACTCCCTCCACACTGATCCTCTGATAGTGATGCGCTCCCTCAGTACTGGCTCTCTGGCAGAGTGGAGGTGGCCCTATACTGACCCTCCGACATTGTGGACCAATCTCAGGACAAAACCTCCGACAGTACAGCACTCCATCAAAACTGACACTCTGACAGTACAGCACTGCCTCAGTACTGACTCATTGACAGTGTAGCACTCCCTCAGTACTGATCCATTGACAGTGCAACAATCCCTCAGTACTGACCCTCTGCCTCGGTCCTGCAACTCTGACAGTCCAGCAGTGCCTCAGTACTGTCTATCTGACAGTGTCGCATTCTCTCTGTATTAACCCTCTGACAGTGCAGCACTCCCTCAGTACTGACCCTCTGACAGTGCAGCACTCCCTCAGTACTGACCCGCTGACAGTTCAGCACCCGCTTGGTACTGGTCCTCTGACAGTGCATCACTCCCTCAGTACTGACCCTCTGACAGTGCAGCACTCTCTCAATGTTGACCATCTGACTGTGCGGAACGCCCTCAGTACTGACCCGCTGATAGTTCTGCACCCGCTCGGTACTGACTCTCTGACAGTGCAGCACTCCCTCAGTACTGACCCTCTGACAATGCAGCACTCTCTCTGTCCCGACCCTCTGAAATAGCACTCACTGTGTAGCGCTCCCTCAGTACTGACCTTTTGATAGTACATGCTCCCTCAGTTCCTACCCTATGACAGTGTAGTGCTCGTTCAGTACTGACCCTCTGATGGTGCAGTGCTTTCAGACTACAGAGCTTCAGACAGTGCGGCATTCCCTCTGGACTGAACCTCTGACAGTGAGGTGCTCTCTCACAACTGACTGTCCGACAGTGCGGTGATCCCTCAGTGCTCCCCCTCTGTCAATGCAGCAGCCCCTCAGTACTGACCCTCTGACAGCGCAGTGATCCCTCAGTGCTGACCCTCTGACAGTGCGGCACTCACTCAGTACTGACGCTCACACAGTGCAGAACTTCCTCAGTACTGACCATCTGACACTGTGGCAGTGCCCCCATACCGACCGTGTGACAGTGCGGTACACCCTCAGTACTGACCCTCTGGCAGTGCAGCTCTTTGACTGAGCAGCGCAACTTTAGTTCTGAAATTCTTACAGTGCAGCACTCCCTCACTACTGACACTCTGACAGTGCAGCACTCTCTCAGTAAGGACCCTCCGACAGTGCAGCACTCCCTCAGTACTGACCCTCTGACAGTGCAGTACTCCCTCAGTACTGACCCTCTGACAGTGCAATACTCCCTCAGTACTGACCCCCTGACAGTGTAACACTCCCTCAGTACTGACCCTCTGACAGTGTAACACTCCCTCAGTACTGACCATCTGACAGTGCAACACACTCTCAGTACTGATCCTCTGACAGTGCAGCACTCCCTCAGTACTGACCCTCTGACAGTGCGGCACTCCCTCAGTACTGATCCTCTGACAGTGCAGCACTCCCTCATTACTGACCCTCTGACAGTGCACCGCTCCCTCAGTACTGACCCTATAACAGTGCAGCACTCCCTCAGTACTTATTCTCTGACAGTGCAGCACTCCCTCACTACTGACCATCTGACAGTGCAACACACCCTCCGGACTGATCCTCCGACAGTGCAGCTCTCCCTCAGTACTGACCCTCTGACAGTGCACCGCTCCCTCACTACTGACCCTCTGACAGTGCAGCACTCCCTCAGTACTGACCCTCTGACAGTGCAGCACTCCCTCAGTACTGACACTCTGACAGTGCAGCACTCCCTCATATTGACACTCTGACAGTGCAGCACTCCCTCAGTACTGATCCTCTGACAGTGCACCGCTCCCTCACTACTGACCATCTGACAGTGCAGCACTCCCTCAGTACTGACCCTCTGACAGTGCAGCACTCCCTCAGTACTGACACTCTGACAGTGCTGCACTCCCTCAGTACTGACCCTCTGACAGTGCAGCATTCCCTCAGTACTTATCCTCTGACAGTGCAGCACTCCCTCAGTATTGACTCTCTTTTCTTCTATTTCATAGAGTCTTGTGGAAATTTGGAGACATTTCGTCTGCAGATTCTGAGGACGCATGAGAGAGACACACAAACCAAACCCTGTCTGAAACTCTCTGTTATAGACTATTCAGAGGCACTGAGTCACAGAGATGCACAGCTTGGAACCAGCCCCTCCTGTCCAACTCGTCCATACCAACCAGATATTCTCATCTCATTTCATTCCATTAGCTAGCACTTGTCTGTTATCCCTCTAAACCCTTCCTATTCACATACGCATCCTGATGCCTTTCAAATGTCACAATTGCACCCGTCCCCATCACTTCCTCTGGCAGCTACCTGCATGCCCTTGAATAAGTGCTCAAACATTCATTCTGTCGATACATACTGTAATAAACACCAATCTACGAAAGCTATCATTGTCATTTTCAACCCACCCTGAGCTCCTTCATTACGCTGATTTCAACACAGGGAAAGAAACAGTGTTAGTGACCATCCACCGTGACCCTGTTATAAAACTTATTTTCACATGTGGCTTGTATGTGATTCCCACACCCTCTAACAGTTGCCTGGAAGGTGTGGATGAGCTGTATCTCCTGCTGCAGTCCTTGGGTGTCCCCAGTGATGTTAGGGAGGGAGCTCCAGGATTTTGACCTGAATCATGTAAAGAGCTCTCTTACTGGAGTGCCCTTTTAAAGTTGGGAAGTTAGTATAGACCAGGAGGACCCGAGAGCTGCTGTCTTGTCAGAGAGAGAGGCCTGGTGGGTCACACACCTCAGGTGAGGGGTGAGGTTGAGAAGCTGGGGCCTTCATTGTAATTTCAGACATGATAGAGATTGAGCCAACAATGTTGGCATCACAAACCTTTTAGCTGTGGTAACTGACCCTCCTTTGTAGCAGAGGGATTCAGTCCCTTTAATAGAGCAAGCTTGAGAATTCAACCCTAAAACCAATCTGTACAGACGCGCTGGAGACCTGAACCATCAATACAGAGATTGCTGAAGAAACTCAGCATGTCTGGCAGCATCCCTGAAGGGAGAGGGAGAAAGAGACAGAGAGAGAGTTCACCTTTCAATCCAATGATTTCTGCGGGAACATTCCTTCAGAACAGACCGTTTTGAGGAAGGGTCACTTGAAATGCGAATTGTTCCTCTCTCTCTTCACCGTTGCTACCTGCTGAATTCTGCTGAATTTCCCCACCATCTGTTTGCTTGAGAATTTGATCTGATCCAAGCGTCACTGAGTCATTCAGTCTGTGTTCAATGCCCCGAGGCTGCTTCTGCTGAAAGTTGACAAACAGGTTTAAAGCTTTGTAAGGTATTGTATTCGAAGGTTGGGGTACATGGGAGAACAGATACAGAACACAGGCACTTCATAAAGATCCTTCTCAATGTAACTTTGTGATGTTCATTCAGAAGGAACAGCTCAGACCTAACATTTCAGTTTATCAGCCAAGGGGAGTATATGTGTCATGACAAAGACTTGTTTTAAAGACTGAACAGAACCGAACTTTAGTGACTATGTTTGTATGTAAAGTTTTTTTGTGAATAAAGTATCTTTTTGAAATTGATATAAATATTTTTTCGAGGGGAACCAAGTATCTTGAGGTTGTGGAGGCATTGCCCTTTTCCCTAATCTTTCTTAAATAAACGCTAGACAAGTTCGATGCTTCCCGTGTATAGACATCAAACGGTCATCAACAGGGAGGAGATGGTGGGATGGTCACGGGGGCTCAGTGTTGCCTCACCCCACCCGTGTTCGATTCCAGCCTCGGGCGACTGTGTGTGTGGAGTTGGCACATTCTCCCCGTGTCAGCCTCCGGGTGCTCCAGTTCCCTCTCACTGTCCAAAGATGTGAAGGTTGGGGTGGGTTAGCGAGAGGAAATGAAGGGATCCAGGGATGGGGAGGGGATGGTATGCTCTGCCCAGGGTCAGTGTGAACATGATAGGCCGAATGGCCTGCTTCCACATTCTATGATCAATCCAGAGACTCAAATACTGTTCTGGGCCCTGGTCTCCAATCTTAGGGGTGGCTGTGGGTCATCACAGTGAGAACAGGTTTGGGGATGAACACGGTCCAAGGGGGCAACAGGTTTGCTTTCTGAGGTGTTGAGGGCATGAATGTTCTGTCGAGGTGCTTTGGGGATAAACATACTTCTCAATGGGTCAGGTGAATTGGCCATACTAAATTGCCCGTAGTGTTAGGTAAGGGGTAAATGTAGGGGTATGGGTGGGTTTCGCTTCGGCGGGTCGGTGTGGACTTGTTGGGCCGAAGGGCCTGTGTCCAGACTGTAATCTAATCTAATCTAATCTAATCTAATATACTGAGGGAATGGTTTCTAAGGTATTAAGGGAGCACTATCTGTCAGTGCAGGATGCAGATGGTCGAAAGGTCCAGATACACTGCATAGGACATCGAACAGTACAGCACAGAACAGGCCCTTCAGCCCATGATGTTGTGCTGACCATTGATCCTCATGTAAGTTAAACCTAATGTACGAACCCTCAAATGTCTGTGACCATATGCATGTCCAGCAGTCTCTTAAATGTCCCCAATTACCTTGCTTCCACAACTGCTGCTAGCAACGCATTCCATGCTCTCACAACTCTCTGTGTAAAGAACCCGCCTCTGACATCCCCTCTATACTTTCCGCCAAACAGCTTAAAACTATGACCCCGTGTGTTAACAATTTCTGAGGAGAAAGTGAGGTCTGCAGATGCTGGAGATCAGAGCTGAAAATGTGTTGCTGGAAAAACGCAGCAGGTCAGGCAGCATCCAGGGAACAGGAGAATCGACGTTTCGGGCATAAGCCATTCTTCAGGTTAACAATTTCTGCCCTGGGAAAAAAAGTCTCTGGCTATCAACTATATCTGCGTCTCTCATTATCTTGTACACCTCAATTAGGTCCCCTGTCTTCCTTCTTTTTTCCACTGAAAGAAGTCCGAGCTCAGTCAACCTCTCTTTGTTAGATAAGCCCTCCATTCCCGGCAGCATCCTGGTAAACCTCCTCTGAACCCTCTCCAAAGCATCCACATCTTTCCTATAATAGGGCGACCAGAACTGGACACAGTATTCCAAGTGCGTTCACACCAAAGTTTTATAGAGCTGCATCAAGATCTCACGACTCTTAAACACAATCCTCCTGTTAATGAAAGCCAAAACACCATATGCTTTCTTAACAACCCTGTCCACTTGGGTAGCCATTTTAAGGGATCTATGTACCTGTACACCAAGATCACTCTGTTCCGTCACACTGCCAAGAATCCTATCTTTAATCCTGTACTCAGCTTTCAAATTTGACCTTCCAAAATGCATCACCTCGCATTTATCCAGGTTGAACTCCATCTGCCACCTCTCAGCCTATCTCTGCATCCTGTCAATGTCCCGCTGCAGCATACAATCACCCTCTATACTGTCAACGACACCTCCAACCTTTGTGTTGTCTGCAAACTGACTGACCCCTCCTTCAGTCACCACTGACTTCCAGGCAGAATGTTTTCCTTCTACTACCACTCGCTGTCTTCTGTAGGCCAGCCAATTCTGTATCCAGACAGCTAGGTTTCCCGGTATCCCATTCATCCTGACCTTCTGAATGAACCTACCATGGGGAACCTTATCAAATGCCTGACTGAAGTCCATATACACCACATCCACAGCTCGACACTCATCAACTTGCCTAGTCACATCCTCAAAGAACTCAGTAAGGTTTGTGAGGCATGACCTGCCCCTCACAAAGCCGTGTTGATTGCATTAAAGCAAGCCATGCTCTTCCAGATGCTCATAAATCCTGTCCCTCCGAATCCTTTATAACTCCTTACAGACGACAGACGTGAGACTGACTGGTCTGTAATTGCCGGGGATTTCCCTATTTCCTTTGCCTCCCTCCAGTCCTCAGGTACGACTCCAATGGAGAGCGAGGATGTAAGGATCTTCACAAGCAGCGAAGCAATCACATTTCCCACTTCCCAAAGCAGCTGAGGACAAATCTTGTCTGGCCCTGATGACTTGCCAATCTTAATGTTTGCCAAAATGTTCAGCACATCAGCTTCCTCAATCCCGATCTGTTCCAGCATGCTTACCTGCTCTTCAACGGTTTCATTCACTACAAGGTCCTTTTCTTTAGTAAAGACAGAAGCAAAAGAAACTCATTTAGAGCTTCCCCTACCTACTCAGACTCTACACACAAGCTCCCTATGCTATCCCTGACCGGCCCTACTCTTCATTTGATCATTGTCTTACTCCTCACATCCGTGTAAAATGTCTTTGGATTCTCCCTAATCCTTCCTGTCAAGCCTTTTTCCTGCCCCCTCCTGGCTCTCCTCAGGCCATTTTTGAGCTCCTTCCTCGCCTGCCTGTAATCCTCTAGAGCTGACCAAGACCCTTCCTTCCTCCACCTTACGTAAGCTGCCTTCTTTCTTTCGAAAAGAAGCTCCTCCGCTCTCGACATCCAAGGTTCCTTTATCTTGCCCCTTTTTGCCTGTCTCAGAGGAACACATTTGTGCATCACTCACAACAACTGTTCCTTAAACCGTCTCCACATGTCTATAGTGGCCTTTCCATGGAGCAATTGCTCCAGTCCATGGTTCCCAACTCACGTCTGATAGTATCATAGTTTCCTTTTTCCCCAATTAAATATCCTCCCATTGTGCCTGCTTCTCTCCTTCTCCATGGCTATATAGAATGTGAGGCAGTTGTGGTCACTATCACCAAAATGCTCTCCCAACGCAAGATCTGACACCTGCCCTGGCTCATTGCCGAACACCAAAATCAAAATGGCCTCTCCCCTCGTCGGCCGCTTCAAGGTGCTGAGTTAGGAAACCCTCCTGAAACACACCTTACAAAAACAGCTCCTTCCAAACCATCTGCTCGAAGGAGGTTCCAATCAATATTTGGAAAGTTAAAGTCACCAATTACAACAACATTCACTCTTTACCAAAATCTGCTGACCTATGCTTTCTTCAATCACCCTGCTGCTGTTGGAGGGGGGGGGGGGGGGGAGGGGGGGCGGGGGCTGTAGTAAAACCCTAATGAGGTGACTACTCCCTTACTGATCCTAATTTCCACCCATACTGACTCAGTAGGCAGACCCTCCTCGACAATGGTAACTTCTGTAGCTGTGATACCCTCTTTGATTTCCTTTCTGAATTCATTGCATGTGGTGTCCCTCAAGGGTTGGCCAGCTCGGTGGCTCAATGGTGAGCACTGCTGTCTCACACACCAGGGACCCAGGTTCGATTCCAGCCTCGGGCGATTGTGTGGAGTTTTCACATTCTCCCAGTGTCTGGGTTTCCTCCGGGTGCTCCGGTTTCTTCCCACAGTCCAACGATATGCAGGTTAGGTGAAATGGCCATGCTAAAGTGCCTGTAGTGTTAGGTGCATCAATCAGTGGTAACAGTAGGGGAATGGGTCTGGATGGGTTCCTCTTCGGAGGTTCGGTGTGGACTTGTTGGGCCGAAGGGACTGTTTCCACACTGTCGGGAATCTAAGGATCTATCCTTGGACCCTCCTTTTTCTCACCTACATACTGCCAGGAGGTGACATTGTCCAAAACCGCTGTGTTAGGTTTCTTATGTACACTGACACTGCCCAGCTGTCCCTCCCCATCATCCCTCTCCATTACTCCACTGTTACTCAGTTATCAAACTGCTTACCACATTCCCACTACTCGATTAGCTGCAGTTTTCTCCAATGAAACACTGTAATGGTTAGAACCATTGCCTTCAGTTGCTATTACAAATTCCTTTCCCTTCCTGCTGAGCCCCTCCCTCCCACTGGGAAATATCTGAGGTAGAACTACATTCTTTACAATATTGCTGTTATATCTGACCCCAAGGTGACCTTCTGATCAGACATCCACACAATCCCAAACACCAGGAATTCCATTCTCTAAAACGTTCCTTGTCAACCCCTCACCCCAGCTCCATTGCTACAGAAACCCCTTACCCGTGTCGGTTTTTCCCGTAAACCTGACGATTCTGAAGCCGAACCCTTGATTCCGTGACTGACCCAGAATCTGCTGCTTTCTGTTTTTCCTGCACAATTACCCCCTGGTCCCTTTGTGGTGCAGGTTTCTACAGTTTCCACCATTTAAATAGCACTCTGTTCTTTTATTATCCCTTCCAAAATGACCAACTTCCCATGTTCCCAAATTATACTCCATCTGGTAACTTGTTGCCCCCTTCTCCTGTGCATCTCTCTCACTTCACAATCCTCTTAGACCTTTACAGTTATGCCTTTCCTGACAGATATCCCCACCCCCCAATTCTTCTAACCGTTTACTGGGAATCCTGGGCAGTGGGAAGCGTGCAGTGTTGCTCTGTTTTCCGTGAGACTCTATGGGATAACTAGGAGGAGCTTGCTGCCCATTGGTCAGAATGGAGACAACTTGCCCATCGCGCTGCATGAGCCTTTCACTCCCCATGTCTTATTGATGAGGCACAGCGGCAGCACGGAAGGAAAGAAAAGGAAGGAAATCCTGCCGTCCACATCTCACTGACTCTTGGATCATTCTGTCCCATCTATGAAAGATCTGCCCTGTTCAGTCACATGATGTCCCAAGGTGGAAACTCCTAGAAACCCACATAGATTTCCCCCTGAACTAACTGATGACCTCCACAAGGGGTAATGTGTCCAGTCATCCTAGGCCAGGAGGAGGGGATGGTGTGAGTTTCTAACCTGAACTGACAGTGATGGATTTTATAACTTGGATGAGAGGATACTACAGGTGGGTATTCAGATGGTAATCTCAGTTCTGTAACGCCAAACTCTTACTCAATTCATCAGGACCTGGATATTCACATTGTGCATGAACATTGTGTTCCAGCTCAATCCCATTTACTGCATAAAAGTTCTCCTTTAAATCATCCCATTCTCTCAATTGTTCTCCCCACACCTTCAATGTGTCCTGTAATCCTTGTATAATGAGCTGATGAGTATAAGGTTTATTATAACGTGTAACGTTTGTATAGCGGTCTGTCACTGCTCCTCTCAATTTACTTTGCTACAAGGAGAACAATCTCAGTTTCTCCAAACCCCTGATTCCCCAATGTCTGTTTGCTCTCCATAAGGTACACATCAGGGTTGTGTTGGAACAGTGTCCACTTGCCTGCATCAGTGCAGCTCCCAGCAATGTTAAAGAACATGAACATCCTCCAGGACAAAGCACTGTGCCAGAGTGGTGTCCCATCCACCACCCTCAGCATTCCCTCTCCCCACCCTCGAGGTACAGTGACATCACTGTGTAGAGGCAAAGTCAGTATTGTCCTACCAGACCATAGGGCTGCTCTCTAATTAGGGAGAGATGACTGGTGGTGGTTTAACCTGAAGGTTACCCCAGCCCAGGCAAGGGGAGAGGTTGGGAAGGAGAGCCCATCTATTGTAGATCGATATTATCAACCCAATGTATCAGCAACAACTATATCATACCAATGAATACTGTAAAATAATATCCAAAACATGCTACTACAATCCCCCATTCCTTGAACCATCCTGGTAAATACCCTGTGCCCCATCTCAGGGACCCTGCCGTCCTTCCCAATGTGTGGGCGATCTCTGGTTTGCACAGATCCAGCTGCTCTGTGTTCCTGTGGGTGATGCCATCATCGAGCACCAGTTGCACTAAACCTGGGCCTGTGAGTGTGGGAGACACAGAATTCCCAACAGCATTTAAGACACATTTCGGTGCACACTGTGATACCAAGACAGCTGGTGCCAATGACAGTGTATTGGAAAATGGATCAGGATAGTTTGGTGATAGTTTTCTTTACTGGCACAGACTCAATGGCCCACAGAGCCTTTTTCTGTGCTGTAAACCTCAAGACACTTAATAGAGGAATATGACCGGCCACCTTTGAAACCAGGTCAGAAAAAATGATAGTAGAATAGATGACACATGATTGGTCAATGTGTTTGGGAGGAAAGTAAGATGGAGCGGTTTGGAGGAAATTCTGGAGCTCGATGCAGGAATCTGAAAGGGCCGTCATCAAGTGAGAAATAAAAATGGGGTATCCTCAAGGCTGGAATCAAAGAAAGGCACATATAGCACAACTTTCAGAGACTGGAGGGGATTAGAGTTAGGGAGGTGTCTGAGGCTGGAGAGGAATTATTAGAGATAAGGCAGATGTTCGCCGAGCTGGAAATTTATCTTGCAGACGTTTCGTCCCCTGTCTAGGTGACATCCTCAGGGCTTGGGAGCCTCCTGTGAAGCGCTTCTGTGATTTTTCCTCCAGCATTTATAGTGGCCTGTCTGGCCGCTTCCAGTTGTCAGTTCCTGAACCACTATAAATGTCGGAGGAAACATCACAGAAGCGCTTCACAGGAGGCTCCCAAGCACTGACAATGTCACCTTAACAAGGGACAAAACATCTGCAACACAAATTCCCAGCTCGGCGAACAGAACCACAACAAAGAGCACCCGAGCTACAAATCTTCTCACAAACTTGGAAGATAAGGAAGAGTTGTGAGGCTGGGTGAGGTGACAGAGATAGGGAGTGATGAGAAGAGGGAGGGATGCAGAGATAGCAAGAATTAGAGTCGTAATGTTATGTAGCATGGAAACAGACCCTGTGATCCAATCAATCCATGTCAAATATAATTCCAAACTGAGGTAATCTCACCTGCCTCCCCTTGGTCCACATGTATCCAAACATTTCCTATTAGGTACCTGTCCAAATGGGTTTCCCGTAGAATCACTGTGGTGTCGAAACTGGCCATTTAGTGTCAGAGTCATTGAGATGTACAACATGGAAACAGACCGTTCCATCCAACCCATCCATGCTGACCGGATATCCCAACCCAATCTAGTCGCACCCGCCAGCACCCAGCCCATATCCCTCCAAACCCTTCCTATTCATATATCCATCCAAATGCCTCTTAAATGTTGCAATTGTATTTAACTCTACCACTTCCTCTGACAGCTCATTCCTTGCACGTACCACCCTCTGTGTGAAACAGTTGCCCTTCAGTCTCTTTTATATCTTTACCCTGTCACCCTAAACCTATGCCCTCTGGTTCTGGACTAGTTGCTGGAAGACTGGTGCCATTATTTGAGAAAGGTGGTCAGGAAAAGTCAGCAAACTATAGACCGGTGAGCCTGTAGTCAGTAGAAGGCAAGTTGTTGGAAGGGCTTATAAGGGGCAGGATGTACATGTAATTGGAAAGACAAGAATGATTAGGGATAGTCAGCATGGTTTTGTGCATGGAAATCACTTACTTGGACTTCAGAAAGACGGTCAGCAAGGTTCCACATAACACACGGGTATAAACGTCCACCACCATAGAATACAAGGAGATGGGTAGATTTGGATACAAAATTGGCTGGAAGGTCATAGAGTCATAGAGATATACAGCACAGAAATAGACCCTTCGGTCCAACCCGTCCATGCTGACCAGGTATCACAAAACATTCTAGTCCCACCTGCCAGCACCTGGCCCATATCCCTCTAAACCCTTCCAAATCATGTTCCCACCAACAGAGGAACCTCAATTATGTGAACGAGTTGTGTGGGCACTAATTCATTCGGATAATCAATGATTCGGTGAATTGATTAAATGCCTTTCCTCTGGGGCTCGGAGTTTTCAAATCTGCTCCCCATTCAGGAGACTGCAACAGCACACAGCACGATTGCCCGCCCACACACCGTTCCCAGCCTGACCCTCACTGCCATCCTCACACCGTCCCCAGCCTGACCCTCACTCCGTCCCACACACCGCCCCCAGCCTGACCCTCACAGCCTCCCACACACCGCCCCCAGCCTAACCCTCACTGCCGCCCACACACCAACACCAGACTGACCCTCATCGCTGTCCAATACCGCCCCCTGCTTGACCCTCACCGCTGTCCAACACCGCCCCCAGCTTGATCCTCACTTCCGCCCACACACTAACCCCAGCCTGACCCTCATTGTCGTCCAACACCGCTCCCAGGCTGACACTCACTGCCAACCACATACCACCTCCAGCCTGACCCTCACTGCCACCCACACATTGCCCCACAGCCTGACACTCGCCGCCGTCCACTCACCACCCCCTGCCTGACGCTCACTGCCTCTCACACAACACCCCCAGCCTGACCCTCAGCATTGTCAAAAACTACGCCCAGCCTGACCCTCAACGCTGCCCACACATTGTCCCACAGCCTGACACTCACCGCCCTCATCCTAACCATCACCAGCATCTACGCACCACACCCAGCCTGACCCTTACCACCGTCTGCACACCACCCCAGTCAGAATCCACACTGCCCCCAGCCTGACCCTAACCGCCGTCCACACACCGCTCCCAACCCGACCTTCTCCGCCATCCACACACCAACCCAGCCTGACCCTCACTGCCATCCACACACTGACCCAGCCTGACCCTTACCACCAACTGCACACCACCTCAGTCTGACTCTCACCAGAATCCACACTGCCCCAAGCCTGACCCTAACCGCCGTCCACACAACGCCCCCAACCCGACCTTCTCCACCATCCACCCATCGCCCCAGCCTGGCCTTCACCGTCAGCCACACACCACCCCCAGCCTGGCCTTCACCGGCATCCACACACCACCCCCAGCCTGAACCTTACTGCCATCAACACAATGCCCCCAGACTGACCCTCAGCGCCATCCACACACCGCCCCAGACTGATCTTCACTGCCACTCATACAATGCCCCCAAGACTGACCCTCAGCGCCATCCATACACCGCCCACAGCCTGACCCTCACCACCATCCACACACTGCCCTCAGCCTGACTCTCAGCGCCGTCCACACACTGCCCCCAGCCTGACACTCACCACCGTCCACACACTGCCCCCAGCCTGACCCTCACTGCTGTCCACACATCGCCCCCAGCCTGACCTTCACCGGCATCCACACACCACCCCAAGCCTCACCCTCACTGCCATCCACACACCGACCCAGCCTGACCCTTACTGCCATCCACACACCGACCCAGACTGATCTTAACTGCCGCCCATACAATGCCCCCCAGCCTGACCCTCACCACCTTCCAAAGACCGCCCCCAGGCTGGCCCTCACTGATGGCCATACACCGCCCTCAACCTGACCCTTACTGCTACCCACAAATCACCCCATCCTGATTCTCACTGCCGTCCAACACTGCCCCCCGCCTGACCCTCACTGCCGCTCACACACAGCCAACAGCCTGACTCTCACCACCATCCACACACCGCCCCCAGCCTGAGCCTCACCACTGTCCACACAGTGCCCCCAGCCTGACACTCACCACCGCCGACACGCCGCCCCCAGACTGACCCTCAATGCTGTTCACACAGCACCCCCAGCCTGTCTCTCACTACTGTCCACACACCGCCCCCAGCCTGACCCTCACCACCGTCCACACACCGACCCCAGCCTGATCCTCACCACCTTCCAAAGACCGCCCCCAGGCTGGCCCTCACTGCCGTCCACACACTGCCCTTAGCCTTACCCTCACCAATGTCCAACTGCGACCCCAGCCAGACCCTCACTGCCGTCCACGCACCAGCCCCCCAGCCTGACCCTCACCGCCCCGGACTCACTGCCCCCAGCCTGTCCCTCACCGCCCCCAGCTTGTCCTTACCGCCCCCAGCCTGACCTTACCGCCTCCATCCTGACCCTCACCGCCGTCCAACATTGCCCCCAGCCTGACCCTCACCGCCGTTCAACACCACCCCCAGCCTGACCCTCACTGCCACCCACACACCACCCCCAGCCTGACCCTCACCACCATTCAACACCACCCCCAGCCTGACCCTCACTGCCACCCACACACCACCCCCAGCCTGACCCAGAACGCCGTCCAACACCACCCCCACCCTGACCCTCACTGCCACCCACACACCACCCCCAGCCTGACCTTCACCGTCATCCAAAATCGCTCCCAACCTGACCCTCAATGTCGCCCACACATTGCCCCACAGCCTGACACTCACCGCCGCCCACACACCACCCCCAGCCTGACCCTCACGCCGTTCAACACCACCCCCAGCCTGACTCTCACTGCCGCCCACACACCACCCCTAGCCTGACACTCACCGCCGTCCAACACCACCTCCAGGCTGACCCTCACTGCCACGCACACACTACCCCCAGCCTGACCCTCACCGCCGTCCAACACCACCCCCAGCCTGACCCTCACTGCCACCCACACACCACCCCTTGCCTGACCTTCAACGTCATCCAACATCGTTCCCAACCTGACCCTCAATGTCGCCCACACATTGCCCCCAGGCTGACCCTCACTGCCACCCACAAACCACCCCCAGACTGACCCTCAATGCCATTCACACACCGCCCCCAGCCTGACCCTCACTGCTGCCCAGACACCATCCCCAGTTTGACCCTCACCGCCATCCACACACCGCCCCTCACTGCCGCCCACACACCACCCCCAAACTAACACTCACCATCATCCTGACACCGCCCCCAGCCAGACCCTCACTGCTCCGCCACGCACCACCCCACAGCCTGACCCTCACCACCCCGGATGCACTGCCCCGAGCCGGACCCTCACCGCACCCAGCCTGACCGTACCGCCCCCAGCCTGACCTTACCGCCCCCAGCCTGACCCTCACCAGTGTCCAACATTGCCACCAGCCTAACCCTCGCCGCCATTCAGCACCATCCAAGCCTGATCCTCACCGCCAACCACACACCGCCTCCAGACTGGCCCTCTCTGCCGCCCACATACCACCCCCAAGCTAACCCTCACCATCGTCCACACACCACCCCCAGCCAGAACCTCACTGCTCCGCCACACCCCACCCCCTAGCCTGACCCTCACCACCCTGGACGCACTGCCCCCAGCCGGACCCTCTCTGCACCCAGCCTGACCTTACCGCCCCAAGCCTGACCTTACCGCCCCCAGCCAGACCCTCACCACACCCAGCCTGAACTTACGGCCCCCAGCCTGACACTGACCGCAGTCCCTGTGAGGGACCCTGTGAGGGACAGGTTGGGCATGGAGTGTAGACGGCGGCGAAGGTCAGGCTGGGGGTGATGTGTGGATGGCAGAAAGGATCAGACTGGAGACGGTATTTGCGTGGTGGTGAGGGTCAGACTGAGGATCGTGTGTGGGCTGCAGCGAGGGTCAGACAGGGGACGGTGTGTGGATGGCACTGAGGGTCAGTCTAGGGGTGGTGTGTGGGTGGCAGCGATTGTAATGCTTGGGGTAGTGTGTAGACTGTGGTGAGGGTCAAGCTAGGGGCTGTGTGTATACGGCGCTGAGGGTCAGGTTGAGGGCGGTGTGTGAGCGGCAGTGAGGACCAGGCTGGGGGCGGAGTGTGGATGGTGGTGAGGATCAGACTGAGGGCGGTGTGTAGATAGCGCTGAGGGTCAGGCTGAGGGCGGTGTGTGGCGGCAGTGAGAACCAGGCTGGGGGCGGAGTGTGGATGGTGCTGAGGATCAGGCTGGTGGCGGTATGTGGAAGGCGCTGAGGGTCGGGCTGGGGGTGGTGTGTGGGTGGTAGTGGGGGTCAGGTTGGGGTGGTGTTGAATGGTGGTGAGGGACAGGTTGGTGGCAATGTTGGACAGTGGTGAGGGGCAGGCTGGGGGTGGTAATGTCAGGCTGGGTGCGTTAGGGTCCAGCTGGGGGCAGTGCGTCCGGGGCGGTGAGGGTCAGGCTGTGGGGTGGTGTGTGGCAGAGCAGTGAGGGTCAGGCTGGGGGCGGTGTGTGAATGACATTCAGGGTCAGTCTGGGGGTGGTGTGTGGGTGGCAGTGAGGGTCAGCCTGGGGGCAGTGTGTGGATGGTACTGAGGGTGAGGCTGGGAGCGGTGTGTGAATGCCATTGAGGGTCAGTCTGGGGGTGGTATGTAGGCAGCAGTGAGGGCCAGGCTGAGGGCAGTGTTGGAAGCAGTGAGGGTCAGGACGGGGGCGGTGTGTGGGCGTCAGTGAGGGCATGCTTGGGGGCTGTGTGTGGACGGTGCTGAGGGTCAGGCTAGGGGCGGTGAGTGGACGGCGGTGAGGGTCAGGCTGGGGGCAGTGTGTGGGTGGCAGTGAGGGTCAGGCGGGGGCGGTGTTGGACGGCGGTGAGGGTCAGGCTGGGGGCGGTGTGTGGGCGGCAGTGAGAGTCAGGCTGGGGGTGGTGTTGAACGGCGGTGAGGGTCAGGCTGGGGGAAATGGTGGACGGCGGTGAGGAACAGGCTGGGGGCAGTAAGGTCAGGCTTGGCGGTAAAGTCAGGTTGGGGGCGGTGAGGGTCCAGCTGGGGGCAGTGAGTCGAGGGCGGTGAGGGTCAGGCTGGGGGTAGCGTGTGGATGGTGGTGAGGGTCAGGTTGGGGGCGGTGTGTGGACGGTGGTGAGGGTCGGGCGGGGGGCGGTGTGTGGACGGTGGTAAGGGTCAGGCTGGGGGCGGTGTGTGCACGGCAGTGAGGGACAGGCTGCGGTGGTGTGTGGACGGCAGTGAGGTTCAGACTGGGGGTGGAGTGTCAGCGGTGGTGAGTGTCAGGCTGGGGGCAAGGTGTGGACGGTGGTGAGGGTCAGGCTGTGGCTAGTGTGTGGTGGGTGGTGAGTGTCAGGTTGGGGCGGTGAGTGGACGGCGCTGAGAGTCAGGCTGAGGGCAGTGTGTGGATGGTGGTGAGGGTCAGGTTGTTTGCAGTGTGTGGATGGCGCTTAGGGTCAGGATGGGGTGGTTTGTGGGTAGCAGTAAGGGTCAGGCTGAGTGTGGTGTGTGGGCATCAGTGAGGGCGAGCCTGGGGGTGGTCTTTGGAAGGTGGTGAGAGTCAGGCTGGGGGCGGTGTATGGATGGCGCAGAGGGTCAGTCTTGGGGGCATTGTATGGCCGGCAGTGAAGATCAGTCTGGGGCGGTGTGTGGATGGCAGTAAGGGTCAGGCTGGGTCGGTGTGTGGAAGGCAGTGAGGGTGAGGCTGGGGGTGGTGTGTGGATGCCGGTGAAGGTCAGGCTGGGGCGATGTGTGGATGGCGGCGAAGGTCAGGTTGGGGGCGGTGTGTGGACGGCAGTGAGGGTCAGGCTGGGGGCAATGTGGATTCTGGTGAGAGTCAGACTGGTGTGGTATGCAGACAGTGGACGGTGGTAAGGGTCAGGCTGGGTCGGTGTGTGGATGGCAGTGAGGGTCAGGCTGGGGGTGGTGTGTGGATGCCGGTGAAGGTCAGGTTGGGGACGATGTGTGGATGGCAGAGAGGTTCAGGTTGGGGGCAGTGTGTGGACCGCAGTGAGGGTCAGGCTGGGGGCAATGTGGATTCTGGTGAGAGTCAGACTGGGGTGGTGCGCGGATGGTGGTAAGGGTCAGGCTGGGTCGGTGCGTGGATGTCAGTGAGGGTCAGGCTGGGTCGGTGTGTGGATGGCAGTGAGGGTCAGGCTTGGGGTGGTGTGTGGATGCCGGTGAAGGTCAGGCTGGGGGTGATGTGTGGACAGCGGAGAAGGTCAGGTTGAGGGTAGTGTGTGGATGGCAGTGAGGGTCAGGCAGGGGGCAATGTGGATTCCGGTGAGAGTGAGACTGGCGTGGTGTGCGGATGCTGGTGATGGTTAGGCGGGGGAGCCGTGAGTGTCGGGGTGTGGCACAATGTGTGGGCAGCATTGAGGGTCAGGCTGGGAGCGGTGTTGGATGATGGTGAGCGTCAGGCTGAGGGCGGTGAGTGGACGGTGGTGAGAGTCAGGCTGTGGGACAATGTGTGGGCAGCATTGAGGTTCAGGCTGGGAGCGGTGTTCGACAATGCTGACAGTCAGGCTGGGGGTGTTGTGTGAGCAGCAGTGAGGGTCAGGCTGGGGGTGGTGAGTGGATGGCGGTGAGTGTCAGGCTGTGGGGCAATGTGTGGGTGGCAGTAAGGGTCAGGCTGGAGGCGGAATGTGTTTAGCAGTGAGTGTCAGCCTGGGAGCGGTGTTGGACGACGATGAGGGTCAGGCTGGGATTGGTGTGTGGGCGGCAGTGAGGGTCAAGCTGGGAGCGGTGTGTGGGCGGCAGTGTGGGGCAAGCTGGGGGAGGTATTGGACAGCAATGAGGGTCAGGCTGGTGGTGGTATGTGGGCGGCAGTGAGGGTCAGGCTGGGGGCGGTGTGTGGGCGGAAGTGAGGGTCAGGCTGGGAGTTGTGTTGCACGGCGGTAGGGGTCAGCCTGGGGGCCGTGTGTGGGTGGGCATTCGTGCTGTGTGCTGCTGCAGTCTTCTGAATGGGGAGCAGACTTTGAAAACTCCGAGCCCCAGAGGAAAGGCATTTAATCGATTCACCGAATCATTGATTATCCAAATGAATTAGTGCCCACCCAACTCGTTCACATAATTGAGATTCCTCTGTCGGTGGGAACATGATTTGGAAGGGTTTAGAGGGATATGGGCCAGATGCTGGCAGGTGGGACTAGAATGGGTTGGGATACCTGGTCAGCATGGACGGGTTGGCTCGAAGGGTCTGTTTCTGTTTTGTATATCTCTATGACTCTATGACCTTCCAGTCAATTTTGTATCCAAATCTCCCCATCTTCTTGTATTCTATGGTGATGGACTTGCTAACCCGTCAGTTATGTGTTTCTGAAATCCAAGTTAGTGATTTCCGTGCACAATTTCATGCAGACTATCCCTAATCATTCTTGTCTTTCCAATTAAATGTACATCCTACCCCTTAGAAGCCCTTCCAACAACTTGCCTTCTACTGACGACAGGCTCACCGGTCTATAGTTTGCTGACTTTTCCTTACCGCCTTTCTCAAATAATGGCACCAGTCTTCCCGGATTTGGAGGGATATGGGCCGGGTGCTGGCAGGTGGGACTAGATTGGGTTAGGATATCTGGTCGGAGGAGAAAGTGAGGTCTGCAGATGCTGCAGATCAGAGCTGAAAATGTGTTGCTGGAAAAGCGGAGCAGGTCAGGCAGCATCCAGGGAACAGGAGAATCGACGTTTCGGGCATAAGCCCGAAGAAGGGCTTATGCCCGAAACGTCGATTCTCCTGTTCCCTGAATGCTGCCTGACCTGCTGCGCTTTTCCAGCAACACATTTTCAGCTTAGGATATCTGATCGGCTTGAATGGGTTGGATGGAAGGGTCTGTTTCCATGTTGTACATCTCAATGGCTCTGACTCTAAATGTCCAGTTTCCACACCACAGTGATTCTACGGGAAACCCATTTGGACAGGTACAGAATAGGAAATGTTTGGATACAGTGGACCAAGGGGGGGGGGGGGGGGGGGGGGTCAGGTGAGAT
This sequence comes from Chiloscyllium plagiosum, assembly GCF_037043375.1. Classification (NCBI taxonomy): domain Eukaryota; kingdom Metazoa; phylum Chordata; class Chondrichthyes; order Orectolobiformes; family Hemiscylliidae; genus Chiloscyllium; species Chiloscyllium plagiosum. The sequence continues at coordinate 13,438,528 of NW_028270189.1, read as the reverse complement.
TACCTCAGTTTGGAATTATGTTTGACATGGATTGATTGGATCACAGGGTCTGTTTCCATGCTACATAACATTACGATTCTAGTTCTTGCTATCTCTGAATTCTTCACAGAAGCGCTTCGCAGGAGGCTCCCAAGCACTGAGGATGTCACCTAGACAGGGGACGAAACGTCTGCAACACAAATTTCCAGCTCGGCGAACATCTTCCTTATCTCTAATAATTCCTCTCCAGCCTCAGACACCTCCCTAACTCTAATCCCCTCCAGCCTCTCAAAGTTGTGCTATATGTGCCTTTCTTTGATTCCACCCTTGAGGATACCCCATTTTTATTTCTCCCTTGATGATGGCTCTTTCAGATTCCTGCATCGAGCTCCAGAATTTCCTCCTAAACCGCTCCATCTTACTTTCCTCCCAAACACATTGACCAATCATGTGTCATCTATTCTACTATCATTTTTTCTGACCTGGTTTCAAAGGTGGCCTGTCATATTCCTATATTAAGTGTCTTGAGGTTTACAGCACAGAAAAAGGCTCTGTGGGCCATTGAGTCTGTGCCAGTAAAGAAAACTATCACCAAACTATCCTGATCCATTTTCCAATACACTGTCATTCGCACCATCTGTCTTGGTATCACAAGTGTGCACCTAAATATGCCTTAAGTGCTGTTGGGAATTCTGTGTCTCCCACTCTTCCAGACAGTGAGGTTTAGTGCAACTGGTGCTCGATGATGGCATCACCCACAGGAACACAGAGCAGCTGGGTCTGTGCAAACCAGAGATCACCCACACATTGGGAAGGATGGCAGGGTCCCTGAGATGGGGCACAGGGTATTTACCAGGATGGTTCAAGGAATGGGGGATTGTAGCAGCATGTTTTGGATATTCTTTTACATTAATCATTGGTCTGATAAAGTTGTTGCTGATACATTGGGGAGATAAAATTGATCTACAATAGGTGGGCTCTCCTTCTCATCCTCTCCCCTTGCCTGGGTTTAACCTTCAGGTTAAACCACCACCAGTCGTCTCTCCCTAATGAGACAGCAGCCCTATGGTCTGGTAGGACATTACTGAGTTTGCCTCTACACAGTGATGTCACTGTACCTCGAGGGTGGGGAGAGGGAATGCTGAAGGTGGTGGATGGGACACCACTCTGGCACAGTGCTTTGTCCTGGAGGATGTTCACTTTCTTTGACATTGCTGGGGGGGGGGGGGGGGTGCACTGATGTAGGTGAGTGGACACTGTTCCAACACAATCCTGATGTGTACCTCCTAGAGAGCAAACAGACATTGGGGAATCAGAGGTTTGGAGAAACTGAGATTGCTCTCCTTGTAGCAAAGGAAATTTGGGGAGCTGTGGCAGAGGGGTTTACAAAAGTTACCCGTTATAATAATAAACCTGACACCCATCAGCTCATTATACAAGGATTACAGGACACATTGAAGGTGTGGGGAGAACTATTGAGAGAATGGGATGATTTAAAGGAGAACTTTTATGCAGTAAATGGGATTGAGCTGGAACACAATGTTCACGCACAATGTGAATATCCAGGTCCTGATGAATTGAGTAAGAGTATGGCGTTAGAGAACTGAGATTACCATCTGAATACCCACCTGTAGTATCCTGTAATACAAGTTTATAAAATCCATCACTGTCAGTTCAGGTTAGAAACTCACACCATCCCCTCCTCCTGGCCCAGGATGATTGGACACATTACCCCTTGTGGAGGTCATCAGTTAGTTCAGGGGGAAATCTATGTGAGTTTCTAGGAGTCTCCACCTTGGGACGTCATGTGACTGAACAGGGCAGATCTTTCATACATGGGACAGAATGATCCAAGAGTCAGTGAGATGTGGAGAGCAGGATTTCCTTCCTTTTCTTTCCTTCCGTGTTGCCGCTGTGCCTCATCAATAAGACATGGGGAGTGAAAGGCTCATGTAGCTCGATGGGCAAGTTGTCTCCATTCTGACCAATGGGCAGCAAGCTCCTTCCAGTCATCCCATAGAGTCTCACGGAAAACAGAGCAACACTGCACACTTCCCACTGCCCAGGATTCCCAGTAAACGGTTAGAAGAATTTGGGGATGGGGATATCTGTCAGGAAAGGCACAACTGTAAAGTTCTAAGAGTATTGTGAAGTGAGAGAGATGCACAGGAGAAGGGGGCACCAAGTTGCCAGATGGAGTATAATTTGGGAAAATGGGAAGTTGGTCATTTTGGAGGGGATAATAAAAGAACACAGTGCTATTTAAATGGTGGAAACTGTAGAAAGCTGCACCACAAAGGGACCAGGGGTAATTGTGCAGGAAACACAGAAAGCAGCAGATTCTGGGTCAGTCACGGAATCAAGGGTTCGGCGTCAGATTCGTCAAGTTTAAGGCAACACCGACATGGGTCAGGGGTTTCAGTCGCACTGGAGCTGGGGTGAGGGGGAGACAAGGAACGTTTAACAGAATGGAATTCCTGGTGTTTGTGATTGTGTGGATGTCTGATCAGAAGGTCACCTTGGGGTCAGATATAACAGCAATATTGTAAAGAATATAGTTCTACCTCAGATATTTCCCACTGAGAGCGAGGGGCTCAGTAGTAAGGGAAAGGAATTTGTAATAGCAACTGAAGGCAATGGTTCTAACCATTACAATGTTTCATTGGAGAAAACTACAGCTAATCGAGTAGTGGGAGCGTGGTAAGCAGTTTGATAACGGAGTAACAGTGGAGTAATGGAGAGGGATGATGGGGAGAGGGACTTGGGCAGTGTCAGTTTACATGTGAAACCTAACACAGTGCTTTTGGACAATGTCACCTCCTGGCAGTATGTCGGTGAGAAAAAGGAGGGTCCAAGGATAGATCCTTAGATTCCCAACAGTGTGGAAACAGTCCCTTCGTCCCAACAAGTCCACACCGACCCTCCGAAGAGGAGCCCATCCAGACCCATTCCCCTACGTTTATCACTGATTGATGCACCTAACACTACAGGCACTTTAGCATGGCCATTTCACCTAACCTGCACATCTTTGGACTGTGGGAAGAAACCGCAGCACCCGGAGGAAACTCACACAGATACGGGGAGAATGTGCAAACTCCACACAGACAGTCGCCCGAGTCTGGAATCGAACCTGGCTCCCTGATGCTGTGAGACAGCAGTGCTCACCATTGAGCCACCGTGCTGGCCAACTCTTGAGGGACACCACATGAAATGAATTCAGAAAGGAAATCAGAGAGGGTATCACAGCTACAGAAGTTACCATTGTGGAGGAGGGTCTGCCTACTGAGTCAGTATGGGTGGAACTTAGGAACAGTAAGGGAGCAGTCACCTCATTAGGGGTTTACTACACCCCCCCCCCCCCCCCCCCAAACAGCAGCAGGGAGATTGAAGAAAGCATAGATCGGCAGATTTTGGTAAAGAGTGAATGTAATAGGGTTGTTGTAATGGGTGACTTTAACTTTCCCAATATTGATTGGAACCTCCTTCGAGCAGATGGTTTTGTAAGGTGTGTTCAGGAGGGTTTCCTAACTCAGCACATTGAAGCGGCCGACGAGGGGAGAGGCCATTTTGATTTTGGTGCTCGGCAATGAGCTGGGACAGGTGTCAGATCTTGCGGTAGGAGAGCATTTTGGTGATAGTGACCACAACTGCCTCACATTCTACATAGCCATGGAGAAGGAGAGAAGCAGGCACAATGGGAGGATATTTAATTGGGGAAAAGGAAACTATGATACTATCAGACGTGAGTTGAGAACCATGGACTGGGAGCAATTATTCCATGCAAAGGCCACGACAGACATGTGGAGACGGTTTAAGGAACAGTTGTTGCGAGTGATGCATAAATATGTCCCTCTGAGACAGGCAAGAAGGGGTAAGATAAAGGAACCTTGGATGTCGAGAGCGGAGGAGCTTCTTTTCGAAAGAAAGAAGGCAGCTTATGTAAGGTGGAGGAAGGAAGGGTCTTGGTCAGCTCTAGAGGATTACAGATGGAAATGTGTTGCTGGAAAAGCGCAGCAGGTCAGGCAGCATCTAGGGAACAGGAGAATCGACGTTTCGGGCATTAGCCCTTCTTCAGGAATGAGGAAAGTTGGTCCAGCAGGCTAAGATAAAAGATAGGGAGGAGGGACTTGGGGGAGGGGCGTCGGAAATGTGATAGGTGGAAAGAGGTCAAGGTGAGGGTGATAGGTCAGACTGGGGTGGGGGCGGAGAGGTCGGGAAGAAGATTGCAGGTTAGGAAGGCGGTGCTGAATTTGATAGATTTGACTGAGACAGGCTGGGGGGAGGGGAAATGAGGAAACTGGTGAAATCCGAGTTTTGGTTAGAACGCACTTGGAATACTGTGTCCAGTTCTGGTCGCCCTATTATAGGAAAGATGTGGATGCTTTGGAGAGGGTTCAGAGGAGGTTTACCAGGATGCTGCCTGGAATGGAGGGCTTATCTAACAAAGAGAGATTGACTGAGCTCGGACTTCTTTCAGTGGAAAAAAGAAGGAAGACAGGGGACCTAATTGAGGTATACAAGATAATGAGAGGAACAGAGTTGATAGCCAGACACTTTTTTCCCAGGGCTGAAATTGTTAACACGAGAGGTCATAGTTTTAAGCTGTTTTGAGGAAAGTAGAGGGGATGTCAGAGGCGGGTTCTTTAAGCAGAGAGTTGCGAGAGCATGGAATGCGTTGCAAGCAGCAGTTGTGGAAGCGAGGTCATTGGGGATATTTAAGTGACTGCTGAACATGCATATGGTCATAGACATTTGAGGGTTCATACTTTAGGTTTCCCTTACATGAGGACCGATGGTCGGCACAGCATCAAGGGCTGAAGGGCCTGTTCTGTGCTGTACTGTTCGATGTCCTATGTTCTATGTTCTGTGAAGTGTATCTGTACCTTTCGACCATCTGCACCCTGTACTGACAGATAGTGCTCCCTCAATACCTTAGAAACCATCCCCTCAGTATGTTTATCCCCAAAGCACCTCGACAGAACATTCATGCCCTCAACACCTCCGAAAGCAAACCTGTTGCCCCCTTGGACCATGTTCATCCCCAAACCTGTTCTCACTGTGATGACCCACAGCCACCTCCAAGATTGGAGCCCAGGGCACAGAACATTATTTGAGTCTCTGGATTGATCATACAATCCCTAAGATGTGGAAGCAGGTCATTCGGCCTATCAGGTTCACACTCACCCTCGGCAGAGCATCCCACCCTACCCCCTCTATCCCCGGATCCCTTCATTTCCTCTGGCTAACCCACCCAGCCTGCACATCTTTGGACAGTGGGTGGGAACTGGAGCCCCCGGAGGCTGACACGGAGAGAATGTGCCAACTCCACACAGACAGTCGCCCGAGGCTGGAATCGAACCCGGGTGGGGTGAGGCAACACTGAGCCTCCCGTGACCATCCCACCATCTCCTCCCCGTTGATGACCGTTTGATGTCTGTACCCGTGGAGTATAGAACTTGTCTAGCGTTTATTTAAGAAAGACTAGGGACAAGGGCAATGCCTCCACAAGCTCAAGATGCTTGGTCCCCCTCGAAAAAATATTTATATCAATTTCAAAAAGATACTTTATTCACAAAAAACATAACGTACAAACATAGTCACTAAAGTTCGGTTCTGTACAGTCTTTACAAGAAGTCTTTGCAATTACATATATACTCCCCTTGGCTGATTAACTGAAATGTTAGGTCTGAGCTGTTTCTTCTGAATTAACATCACAAAGTTACATTGAGAAGGATCTTTGTGAAGTGCCTGTGTTCAGTATCTGTTCTCCCATGCACCCCGCCCTCCGAATACAATACCTTACAAAGCCTTAAACCTGTTTGTCAACTTTCAGCAGGAGCAGCCTCAGGGCATTGAACACAGACTGAATTACTCAGTGACGCTTGGATCAGGTCAAATTCTCAATCAAACAGATGGCTGGGGATATTCAGCAGAATTCACCAGGTAGCAACAGTGAAGAGAGAGAGGAACAATTCGCATTTCAAGTGACCCTTCCTCAAAACGGTCTGTTCTGATGGAACCTTCCTGCAGAAATCACTGGATTGAAAGGTGAACTCTCTCTGTCTCTTTCTCCCTCTCCCTTCAGAGATGCTGCCGGACATGCTAAGTTTCTTCAGCAATCTCTGTATTGATGGTTCAGGTCTCCAGCGCGTCCGTACAGATTAATTTTAGTGTTGAATTCTCAAGCTGGCTCTATTAAAGGGATTGAATCCCTCTGCTACAAAGGGGGGTCAGTTACCACAGCTAACAGGTTCGTGATGCCAACATTGTTGGCTCAATCTCTATCATGTCTGAAATTACCATGAAGGCCCCAGCTTCTCAACCTCACCCCTCACCTGAGGTGTGTGACCCACCAGGCCTCTCTCTCTGACAAGACAGCACTCTCGGGTCCTCCTGGTCTATAATAACTTCCCAACTTTAAAAGGGCACTCCAGTAAGAGAGCTCTTTACGTGGTTCAGGTCAAAATCCTGGAGCTCCCTCCCTAACATCACTGTGGGACATCCAAGGACTGCAGCAGGAGAGTACAGCTCATCCACACCTTCCAGACAACTATTAGAGGGTGTGGGAATCACATACAAGCCACATGTGAAAATAAGTTTTGTAACAGGGTCACGGTGAATGGTCACTAACTCTGTTTCTTCCCCTGTGTTGAAATCAGCGTAATGAAGGAGCTCAGGGTGGGTTGAAAAAGACAATGATAGCCTTTCGTAGGTTGGTGTTCATTAGAGTATGGTATCGACAGTATGAATGTTTGAGCACTTATTCAAGGGCATGCAGGTATCTGCCAGAGGAAGTGATGGGGGCTGGCACAATTGTGACATTTAAAAGGCATCAGGATGAGTATGTGAATAGAAAGGGTTTAGAGGGATATCAGCCAAGTGCTAGCTAATGGAATGAAATGCGATGGGAATATCTGGTTGGTATGGACGAGTTGGACAGGAGGGTCCATTTCCAAGCTGCGCATCTCTGTGACTCAGTGCCTCTGAATAGTCTATTACAGAGAGTTTCAGACAGGGTTTGGTTTGTGTGTCTCTCTCAGGCTTCCTCAGAATTTGCAGGCCCAATGTCTCCAAATTTCCACAAGACTCTATGAAATAGAAGAAAAGAGGGTCAGTACTGAGGGAGTGCTGCACTGTCAGAGGGTCAGTACTGAGGGAGTGCTGCACTGTCAGAGGGTCAGTACCGAGCGGGTGCTGAACTATCAGCGGGTCAGTACTGAGGGCGTTCCGCACAGTCAGATGGTCAGTATTGAGAGAGTGCTGCACAGTCAGATGGTCAGTACCGAGCGGGTGCTGCACTGTCAGCGAATCAGTGCCGAGCGGGTGCTGAACTGTCAGCGGGTCAGTACTGAGGGAGTGCAGCACTGTCAGAGGGTTAGTACAGAGAGAGTGCTACACTGTCAGATAGACAGTACTGAGGCACTGCTGGACTGTCAGAGGTGCAGGACCGAGGCAGAGGGTCAGTACTGAGGGAGTGATACACTGTCAATGAGTCAGTGCTGAGGGAGTGCTACACTGTCATTGAGACAGTACTGAGGCAGTGCTGTACTGTCAGAGTGTCATTTGTGATGGAGTGCTGAACTGTCGGAGATTTTGTCCTGAGATTGGTCCACAATGTCGGAGGGTCAGTATAGGGCCACTTCCACTCTGCCAGAGAGTCAGTACTGAGGGAGCGCATCACTATCAGAGGATCAGTGTGGAGGGAGTGCAGCATTGTCAGAGGGTCAGTGTGGAGGGAGTACAGCATTGTCAGAGGGTCAGTGTGGAGGGAGTGCAGCATTGTCAGAGGGTCAGTGTGGAGGGAGTGCAGCATTGTCAGAGAGTCAGTGTGGAGGGAGTGCAGCATTGTCAGAGGGTCAGTGTGGAGGGAGTACAGCATTGTCAGAGGATTAGTGTGGAGGGAGTGCTGCATTGTCAGGGGGTCAGTGTGGAGGGGGTGCAGCGTTGTCAGAGGGTAAGTGTGGAGGGAGTGCAGCATTGTCAGAGTATCAGTGTGGAGGGAGTGCAGCATTGTCAGAGGATCAGTGTGGAGGGAGTGCAGCATTGTCAGAGGATCAGTGTGGAGGGGGTGCAGCATTGTCAGGGGATCAGTGTGGAGGGGGTGTAGCATTGTCAGAGGGTCAGTGTGGAGGGAGTGCAGCATTGTCAGAGGGTCAGTATGGAGGGAGTGCAGCATTATCAGAGGGTCAATGTGGAGGGAGTGCAGCTTTGTCAGAGGGTCAGTGTGGCGGGAGTGCAGCATTGTCAGAGGGTCAGTGTGGCGGGAGTGCTGCAATGTCAGAGGGTCAGTGTGGAGGTAGTGCAGCATTGTCGGAGGGTCAGTGTGGAGGGAGTGCAGCATTGTCAGAGTATCAGTGTGGAGGGGGTGTAGCATTGTCAGAGGGTCAGTGTGGAGGGAGTGCAGCATTGTCAGAGGGTCAGTGTGGAGGGAGTACAGCATTGTCAGAGGATCAGAATGGAGGGAGTGCAGCATTGTCAGGGTGTCAGTGTGGAGGGTGTACAGCATTGTCAGAGGATCAGAATGGAGGGAGTGCAGCATTGTCAGGGTGTCAGTGTGGAGGGAGTACAGCATTGTCAGAGGATCAGAATGGAGGGAGTGCAGCATTGTCAGGGGGTCAGTGTGGAGGGAGAACAGCATTGTCAGAGGATCAGAATGGAGGGAGTGCAGCATTGTCAGGGTGTCAGTGTGGAGGGTGTACAGCATTGTCAGAGGATCAGTGTGGAGGGAGTGCAGCATTGTCAGAGGGTCAGTGTGGAGGTAGTGCAGCATTGTCAGAGGGTCAGTGTGGAGGGAGTGCAGCATTGTCAGAGGATCAGTGTGGAGGGGGTGCAGCATTGTCAGAGGGTCAGTGTGGAGGGAGTGCAGCATTGTCAGAGGATCAGTGTGGAGGGAATGCAGCACTGTCAGAGGATCAGTATGGTGGGAGTGCAGCATTGTCAGAGGGTCAGTATGGAGGGAGTGCAGCATTGTCAGAGGATCAGTGTGGAAGGAGTGCAGCATTGTCAGAGAGTCAGTGTGGAGGGAGTGCAGCATTGTCAGAAGGTCAGTATGGAGGGAGTGCAGCATTGTCAGAGTGTCAGTGTGGAGGGAGTGCAGCATTGTCAGAGGGTCAGTGTGGACGGAATGCTGCATTGTCAGAACGTCAGGATGGAGGGATTGCTGTGCAGGGAGAGGCTCAGTAATGATGAAGTGCGCACTCTCTGACGGTCAGTACTAATGGATCGCCATGCAGTCAGAGTGTCACACTGTGAGAGGGTTACTACTGAGGGAGCGCTGCATTGTGAAAGGGTTAGAACTGAGGGAGCAACGCACTCTGAGGGGATGAGTACTGAGGGATCACCGCGCTGTGAGGGGTCAGTACTGAGGGAGTGCCATGCTATCTGTCGGACAGTCTGTACTGAGTGATTGCTGCATTGCCAGTGGGTCAGTACTGAGAGAGTGATGCACACTCAAAGGGACATTACTGAGGGAAAGCTACACGGTCAGTGTGTCAGTTCTGAGGGAGTGTTGTTTCAGGGGGTAAGTACTGAGGGAGTGCTGCACTGTCAGAGGGTCTGTACTGAGGGAGTGCTGCAGGGTCAAAGGAGCAGTGCTGAGGGAGAGCTGCATTGTCAGAGGGTCAGTACTGAGGGAGTGCTGCACTGTCAGAGGTTCAGTACTGAGGGAGTGTTGTTTCAGAGGGTCAGTACTGAGGGAGTGCTGCACTGCCAAAGGGTCAGTGCTGAGGCATTGCTGGACTATCAGAAGTGCAGGAATGAGGCAGTGCCGCACTGTCAGATTGTCAGTACTGAGGGAGTTCTGCTCTGCTGGAGGGTTGGTACTGAGAAAATGCCACGTTATCGGAGGGTCAGTACCGAGGGAGTGCTGCACTGTAAGAGCAGCTGTATTGAGGGAGTGCCACATTGTCGGAGGGTCAGTACTGAGGGGATGCCACACTGTATGAGTGTCAGTACTGAGGGAATGCTGCACTGTGGAAATGTCAGGACAAAGAGAGTGCTGCAGAGTCAGAGTGTCAGTACTGAGGGAAAGCTGTTGTGTCAGAGCGTCATTTCTTAGGGTGTGCTGCAGGGTCAAAGGAGAAGTGCTGAGGGACAGCTGCATTGTCAGAGGGTCAGTACTGAGGGAGCGCTGCACTGTCAGAGGATATGGAACATAGAACATAGAACAATACAGCACAGAACAGGCCCTTCGGCCCACCATGTTGTGCCGAACATTTGTCCTAGCTTAAGCACCCATCCATGTACCTATCCAATAGCCGCTTAAAGGTCACCAAAGATTCTGACTCTACCACTCCCACAGGCAGCGCATTCCATGCCCCCACCACTCTCTGGGTAAAGAACCCACCCCTGACATCTCCCCTATACCTCCCACCCTTCACCTTAAATTTATGTCCCCTTGTAACACTCTGTTGTACCTGGGGAAAAAGTTTCTGACTGTCTACTCTATCTATTCCCCTGATCATCTTATAAACCTCTATCAAGTCACCCCTCATCCTTCGCCGTTCCAACTAGAAAAGGCCTAGCACTCTCAACCTATCTTTGTACGACCTATTCTCCAATCCAGGCAACATCCTGGTAAATCTTCTCTGCACCCTCTCCAAAGCTTCCACATCTTTCCTAAAGTGAGGCGGCCAGCATTGCATACAGTACTCCAAATGTGGCCTAACCAAGAACCTGTACAGCTGTAACATCACTTCACGACTTTTGAATTCAATCCCTCTGCTAATGAACGCTAATACACACCATAGGCCTTCTTACAAGCTCTAACAACGTGAATGGCAACTTTCAAAGATCTATGAACATAGACCCCAAGATCCCTCTGCTCCTCCACCTTACTAAGAACCCTACCGTTAACCCTGTATTCCGCATTCTTATTTGTCTTTCCAAAATGGACAACCTCACACTTGGCAGGGTAGAACTCCATCTGCCACTCCTCAGCCCAGCTCTGCAACATATCTAAGTCCCTTTGCAGCCGACAGGGCTGAGGTTTATTCCTCAGCTTCCGTCTGCTCATCCCAAATGAATCCCACTGCCCCACACTCAGCACAGTCATGTGTTCCTTATTTCTGAGCTTCCCAATGCTATTCCACATCCAGAATGACATCCCACACTCCTCCAAATCGTATCGCAGGCTATTTGTCTGGGAACGAGGAGTGCTAAGAGAGGAAATAAAAATCTGAAAGGACTTTACAGTGACATTAAGGGTGAATTGATAATGAGAGAAAGAGTTGGTTGTGGAACACAGTGAGAATGTGTGCATGGACCCAGACGCTACAGTGAATGGATGCATTTTGTCAATGCTCATTGGGACAGGGACGGTATGAAATCGTGGAGATGCTCTGTGATACAATTAAATGAATTAGCATATATATAGAGAGAGATGGTTCTGAGTGGTCTGGCCTTCTTACAACCCAATAAATCTCCAAAGACGGTGGAAATGTATCTCAGTTTACCGAATGAGGTGATGGAGGAAGTAGCAGGGACACTTGCAAACATTTTCAATTCCCCTCTGGCCACAGGAGAGGTGCCGTCGGACTGACCATGTGGTCCTGTTATTCAAGAAGGAACATGGGGTATACCAGGCAGCTACAGGCCAGTCAGGCGAATATCGTGGGTGGGATGTCTGTTGGAAGCAATTTTGGGAGATAGAATTAATCAGCATTTACAGAGACTGGAGTTCATGAAGAACAGTCAGAATGGTTGTGTTAAGGGGAGGTCAGGTCTGACCAATGGGATTGCACTTTTTAAGGAGGTGACCAGCTGTGTAAATAAGGGCAATACTTTCCTGTCGTCTGCTTGGAGGTCAGTAAGGCTTTTATCAGGATCCATATGGGAAACTGATAGTGAACATAAAAACTCAAGATCCAAGGAATTTGGCGCAGAATGCTGAGTGGCAGGAAGCAGACAGTGATGGCCCAGTTAGAAATCTCTGTCTGCTCATGTCTCACTGCTGGGGTCTTGCTGATGTGGTTGATAGAAAAGATTTAGATTTGAATGGTGGATGGTTAATCAGTGGGGTCATGAATGATATGGGGATTGGTTGGGTGATAAATACTGAGGATGATAGCCTTAGGTTACAGAAGGATGTAGATGGCCGTGTCAGATGGACCGATCAGTGACAACAAGTGAGGTGCCTGAAGACTGCAGGGTGATTACTGATGGACCATTATTGAAGTAAGGCTGCAAGGAACAGCCATTGAACTATGGAGCTGTGAGCCTGGTGGCAGTGGTGGGTAAGCTGTTGGAGGGCATTCTGAGAGACAACTTACATGTATTTGGAAAAGCAAGAATTGATTAGGGATGGTCAGCTTGGCTTTGTTTGTGGAAATAATGTGTCCAACTTGATAGAGCTTTTGAAGGGATGACCAAGGAGACAGATGAGAAGGTTTCACATGGGAGACTGCTTGGTAAAAGGTTAGATGAGATGGCATCCAGGGAGAGAGGACAGCACGGTGCCTCAGTGGTTTGATTCTAACTCCCGGTGACTGTCTGTGTGGAGTTTACACATTCTCTCTGTATCTGTGCGGGTTCCCTCCGGTTGCTCCAGTTCCCTCCCACCGCCCAAAGCTGCCATGGGAAATGCAGCATTACAGGGATAGAGTAGAGGATGTGAGTCTGGGTGGGATGCTGTTCAGACAGTCAGTGTGGAGCCAATGGACGGAATGGCTTGCTTCGACACTGTAGGAATTCTAAAATTAATCCAGAGTGACAAGTAATGTTCTGGGGACCTGGGCTCCAATCTTGAACAGGGATGGATGTGGGTCCTTACAGTCTGAAGGGGTTTGAACACAATCTGAGGGGGGAGCTGGGCTGATCCCTGAGCCCTGAAGTGTTGAGGATGTGAATGTTTTGTGGAGCTACTGTCTAAGGGGCTTTGGGGGTTAAACACAACAAAGTGATGAATTCTTTGGTAATGAGGGAGCATTTTCTGAGGTATTTAGGAAGCACTTTCTGAGGCATTGAGGGAACAAAATCTGATGTATTGAGGAAGCAATTTATGAGGTATTGATGGAGCACTTTCTGAGGTATTGAGGAAGCAATTTCTGTGGGACTGAGGGAAAACTATCTGAGGTACTGAGGTAGCACTATCTGCGGTATTGAGGGAGCACAATCTGAGGTATTGAGGGAGCACTTTCAGAGGTATTGAGGAAGCACTATCTGAGGTACTGAGGGAGCACTTTCTGAGGTATTGAGGGGGCACTTTCAGAGGTATTGAGGAAGCACTATCTGAGGTACTGAGGGAGCACTTTCTGAGGTATTGAGGGGGCACTCTCTGAGGTACTGAGGGAGAACTGTCTGTGGTATTGATGGAACACTTTCTGAGGTATTGAGGAAGCACTTTCTGAGGTACTGAGGCAGCACTTTCTGAGGTTCTGAGCGAGTCCTATCTGATGTACTGAGGGAGAACTATCTGAGGTACTGAGGGAGAACTATCTGAGGTACTGAGGGACCACTTTCTGAAATATTGAGGGAGCAATTTCTGTGGTATTGAGTAAGCACTTTCTGAGGTACTGAGAGAGAACTATCTGCGGTACTGAGGGAGCAAGTTCTGAGGTATTGAGGGAGCACTATCTGAGGTATTGAGGGACCACTTTCTGAAATATTGAGGGAGCAATTTCTGTGGTATTGAGTAAGCACTTTCTGAGGTACTGAGAGAGAACTATCTGCGGTACTGAGGGAGCAAGTTCTGAGGTATTGAGGGAGCACTATCTGAGGTATTGAGGGAGCACTTTCTGAGGTATTGAGGGAGCACTATCTGAGGTACTGAGGGAGCACTTCCTGAGGTATTGAGGGAGCACTTTCTGAGGTATAGAGGGAGCACTTTCTGAGTTATAGAGGGAGCACTTTCTGAGGTACTGAGGGAGCACTATCTGAGGTACTGAGGGACCACTTTCTGAAGTATTGAGGGAACACTTTCTGAGGTATTGAGGCATCACTATATGAGGTATTGAGGAAGCACTTTCTGAGGTATTGAGGGAGCACTTTCTGAGGCATTGAGGGAGAAATAACTGAGGTACAGAGGGAGCAAGTTCTGAGGTATTGAAGAAGCACACTCTGAGGTACTGAGGGACAACTATCTGAGGTATTGATGAAGCACTTTCTGAGGCACTGATGGAGCACGATCTGAGGTACTGCGGGAGCACTTTCTGAGGTATTGAGGAAGCACGTTCTGAGGTATTGAGGGAACACAATCTGAGGTACTGAGTGAACAAGTTCTGAGGTATTGTGGAAGCACCCACAATATTGGGGCGGCACGGTGGCACAGTGGTTAGCACTGCTGCCTCACAGCGCCTGAGACCCAGGTTCAATTCCCGACTCAGGCGACTGACTGTGTGGAGTTTGCACGTTCTCCCCGTGTCTGCGTGGGTTTCCTCCGGGTGCTCCGGTTTCCTCCCACAGTCCAAAGATGTGCAGGGTCAGGTGAATTGGTCATGCTAAATTGCCCGTAGTGCTAGGTAAGGGGTAAATGTAGGGGCATGGATGGGTTTCGCTTCGGCGGGTCGGTGTGGACTTGTTGGGCCGAAGGGCCTGTTTCCACACTGTAATGTAATGTAATCTAATCTAATCACCCTCTGAGGTACTGAGGGAGAACTATCTGAGGTACTGAAGGAGCACTATCTGAGGCATTGAGGGAGCACTATCTGAGGTACTGAGGGAACGAGTTCTGAGGTATTCAGGAAGCACTCTCTGAGGTACTGAGGGAGAACTATCTGAGGTACTGAGGGTGCACTTTCTGAGGTATTTAGGGAGCACTTTCTGAGGTACAGAGTGAGAACTATCTGAGGTACTGAGGGAGAACTATCTGAGGTATTGAGGGAGCACTTTCAGAGGTATTGAGGGAGAACTATCTGAGGTATTGTCGGAGCACTATCTGAGGCAATGAGGGAGAACTATCTGAGGCATTGAGTGAGAACTATCTGAGGTATTGAGGGAGCACTTTCAGAGGTATTGAGGGAGAACTATCCGAGGTATTGAGCGAGCATTTTCAGAGGTTCTGAGGAAGCACTATCAGAGGCACTGATGGAGAACTATCTGAGGTATTGATGGAGCACTTTCTGAGGTATTGAGGGAGCACTTTCTGAGGTAGTGATGGAAGACTCTCTGAAGTATTGAGGGAGCACTTTCGAGGTATTGAGGGAGAACTACCTGAGGTATTGAGGGAGCACTTTCTGAGGTACTGAGGAAGCACTATCTGAGGTATTGAGGGAGCACTATCTGACGTACTGAGGAAGCATTATCTGAGGTACTGAGGGACCACTTTCTGAAGTATTGAGGGAGCACTTTCTGAGGTATTGAGGCACCACTATCTGAGGTATTGAGGAAGCACTTTCTGAGGTATTGAGGGAGCACTTTCTG
Source organism: Chiloscyllium plagiosum (assembly GCF_037043375.1). Classification (NCBI taxonomy): domain Eukaryota; kingdom Metazoa; phylum Chordata; class Chondrichthyes; order Orectolobiformes; family Hemiscylliidae; genus Chiloscyllium; species Chiloscyllium plagiosum. The sequence continues at coordinate 13,423,192 of NW_028270189.1, read as the reverse complement.
AGGTATTGAGGGAGCACTATCTGAGGGACTGAGGGAGCACTTTCTGAGGTATTGAGGAAGCACTTTCTGAGGTATTGAGAAAGCACATTCTGAGGTATTGAGGATGCACTTTCTGAGGTACGATGGAGCACTTTGAGGTATTGAGGGAGCACCATCTGAGGTCCTGAGGGAGCAAGTTCTGAGGTATTGAGGAAGCACACTCTGAGGTACTGAGGGAGAACTATCTGAGGTATTGAGGAAGCACTTTCTGAGGTATTTAGGGAACACAATCTGATGTATTGAGTGAGAACTATCTGAGGTAATGAGGGAGCACTTTCAGAGGTATTGAGGGAGAACTATCTGAGGTATTGAGGAGGCACTTTCTGAGGTATTGAGGGAAGACAATCTGACGTACTGAGGAAGCACTAGCAGAGGTTCTGAGTGAGTACTATCTGAGGTACTGAGGGAGAACTTTATGAGGTATTGAGGGAGCACTTTCTGAGGTACTGAGGGAGAGCAATCTGAGGTACTGAGGGAGCACTATCTGAGTTATTGAGGGAGAACTATCTGAGGTATTGAGGAGCACTATCTGAGGTATTGAGGGAGAACTATCTGAGGTATTGAGCGAGCACTTTCAGAGGTTCTGAGGGAGAACTATCTGAGGTATTGAAGGAGAACTATCTTAGGTATTGAGGGAGCACACTCTGAGGTACTGAGGGGACACTTTTTGAGCTATTGAGGGAGCACTATCTGACTTACTGAGGAAGCAGTTTCAGAGGTACTGATGGAGAGCTATCTGTGGTATTGATGGAGCACTTTCTGAGGTATTGAGGGAGCACTTTCTGAGGTACTGATGGAACACTCTCTGAGGTATTGAGGGAGCACTTTCGAGGTATTGAGGGAGATCTACCTGATGTATTGAGGGAGCACTTTCTGAGGTACTGAGGAAGCACTATCTGAGGTGTTGAGGGAGCACCTTCTGAGGTACTGAGGAAGCATTATCTGAGGTACTGAGGGAGCACTATCTGAGGTACAGAGCGAGCAGTTTCTGAGGTATTGATGGAGCACTTTCTGACGTACTGAGGAAGCACTAGCTGACGTTCTGAGTGAGTACTATCTGAGGTACTGAGGGAGCGCTTTATGAGGTATTGAGGGAGCACTTTCTGAGGTACTGAGGGAGAACTATCTGAGGTATTGAGGGAGCACTATCTGAGGTATTGAGGGAGAACTATCTGAGGTATTGAGCGAGCACTTTCATAGGTTCTGAGGGAGAACTATCTGAGGTATTGAAGGAGAACTATCTTAGGTATTGAGGGAGCACCCACTGAGGTGTTGATGGAGCACTTTCTGAGGTACTGAGGAAGCATTATCTGAAATACTGAGGGAACACTATCTGAGGTACTAAGGGAGAACTATCTGAGGTACTGAGGGACCACTTTCTGAAGTATTGAGGCAGCACTTTCTGAGGTATTGAGGCACCACTATCTGATGTATTGAGGATGCACTTTCTGAGGTATTGAGGGAGCACTTTCTGAGGTATTGAGGGAGCACTATCTGAGGTATTGAAGGAGAATTATCTTAGGTATTGAGGGAGCACTCTCTGAGGTATTGATGGAGCACTTTCTGAGGTATTGAGGTAGCACTTTCTGAGGTACTGAGGGGCCACTTTCTGAGGTATTGAGGGAGCACTATATGACGTACTGAGGAAGCACTATCAGAGGTTCTGATGGAGATCTATCTGAGGTACTGAGGGAGCACTTTCTGAGGTACTGATGGAACACTCTCTGAGGTATTGAGGGGGCACTTTCGAGGTATTGAGGGAGAACTACCTGAGGTATTGGGGGTGCACTTACTGAGGTACTGAGGAAGCACTATTTGAGGTATTGAGGGTGCACCTTCTGAGGTACTGAGGAAGCATTATCTGAGATACTGAGTGAGAACTATCTGAGGTACTGAGGGACCAATTTCTGAGGTATTGAGGAAGCACTTTCTGAAGTATTGAGGGAGCACTTTCTGAGGTATTAAGGCACTACTATCTGAGGTATTGAGGAAGCACCTTCTGAGGTTTTGAGGGAGCACTTTCTGAGGTATTGAGTTAGCACTATCTGAGGTATTGAGGAAGCACTTTCTGAGGTATTGAGGGAGCACTTTCTGAGGTATTGAGGAAGCACTTTCTGAGGTATTGAGGGAGCACTATCTGAGGTACTGAGGAAGCACTATCTGATGTATTGAGGAAGCACTTTCTGAGGTATTGAGGAAGCACTTTCTGAGGTACTGAGGGAGAACTATCTGAGATATTGATGGAGCACTTTCTGAGCTACTGAGGGAGCACTATCTGAGGTACTGAGGGAGCACTTTCTGAGGTATTGAGGAAGCACTTTCTGAGGTATTGAGGGAACACAATCTGATGTATTGAGGAAGCACTTTATGAGGTATTGAGGGAGCACTTTCTGAGGTATTGAGGGAGCACTATCTGAGGTACTGAGGGAGAACTATCTGAGGTACTGAGTGAAAACTATCTGAGGTACTGAGGGAGCACTTTCTGATGTATTAAGGGAGCACTATCTGAGGCATTGAGGGAGCAAGATCTGATGTACTGAGGGAGCACTTTCTGAGTTATTGAGGGAGCACTATCTGAGGTACTGAGGGAGAACTATCTGAGGTACTGAGTGAAAACTATCTGAGGTACTGAGGGAGCACTTTCTGATGTATTAAGGGAGCACTATCTGAGGCATTGAGGGAGCAATATCTGAGGTACTGTGGGAGCACTTTCTGAGGTATTTAGGGAGCACCTTCTGAGGTACAGAGTGAGAACTAGCTGAGGTTCTGAGTGAGTGCTATCTGAGGTACTGAGGGAGCACTATCTGAGGTATTGAGTGAACACTTGCTGAGGTACTGAGGGAGAACTACCTGAGGTATTGAGGGAGAACTATCTGAGGTATTGTGGGAGCACTATCTGAGGCATTGAGGGAGCACTATCTGAGGTATTTAGTGAACACTTTCTGAGGTACTGAGGGAGAACTATCTGAGGTATTGTGGGAGCACTATCTGAGGTATTGAGGGAGAACTATCTGACGTATTGAGGGAGAACTATTTGAGGTATTGAGGAGCACTATCTGAGGTATTGAGGGAGAACTATTTGAGGTATTGATCGAGCACTTTCAGAGGTTTTGAGGGAGAACTATCTGAGGTATTGAAGGGAACTATCTTAGGTATTGAGGGAGCACTCACTGAGGTATTGATGGAGCACTTTCTGAGGTATTGAGGGAGCACCATCTGAGGTACTAAGGGAGCACTTTCTGATGTATTGAGGAATCACTTTCTAAGGTATTGAGGGAACACAATCTAATGTATTGAGGAAGCACTTTATGAGATATTGAGGGAGCGCTTTCTGAGATATTGAGGGAACACTTTCTGAGATATTGAGGGAGCACTTCCTGAGGTATTGAAGAAGCTCTTTCTGAGGTATTGAGGGAACACAATCTGATGTATTGAGGAAGCACTTTATGAGGTATTGAGGGAGCACTTTCTGAGGTATTGAGGGAGAACTATCTGTGGTACTGAGGGAGAACTATCTGAGGTACTGAGGGAGCACTTTCTGAGGTATTAAGGGAGCACTATCTGAGGCATTGAGGAATCACTTTCTGAGGTATTGAGGGAACACAATCTGATGTATTGAGGAAGCACTTTATGAGTTATTGAGGGAGCATGTTCTGAGATATTGAGGGAGCACTATCTGAGGTACTGAGGGAGAACTATCTGTGGTATTGATGGAGCACTTTCTGAGGTATTGAGGAAGCACTTTCTGAGGTACTGATGGAGCACTTTCTGAGATATTGATGGAGCACTATCTGAGGCATTGAGGAATCACTTTCTGAGGTATTGAGGGAACACAATCTGATGTATTGAGGAAGCACTTTATGAGGTATTGAGGGAACAAGTTCTGAGGTATTAAGGAAGCACTATCTGAGGTACTGAGGGAGAACTATCAGAGATAATGAGGGAGAACTTTCTGAGGTATTAAGGGAGCACTATCTGAGGCATTGAGGGAGCAATATCTGACGTACTGAGGGAGCACTTTCTGAGGTATTTAGGGAGCACTATCTGAGGTACTGAGTGAGAACTATCTGAGGTACTGAGGGAGAACTCTCTGAGGTACTGAGTGAGCAGTTTCTGAGGTATTGAGGGAGCACTTTCTGACGTACTGAGGAAGCACTAGCTGAGGTTCTGAGTGAGTACTATATGAGGTATTGAGGGAGCACTTTCAGAGGTATTGAGGGATAACTATCTGAGGTATTGAGGGAGCACTATCTGAGGTATTGAGGGAGAATTATCTGAGGTATTGAGGAAGCACTATCTGAGGTATTGATGGAGCACTTTCTGAGGTATTGAGGTCGCACTTTCTGAGGTACTGAGGGAGCACTTTCTGAGGTATTGATGGAGCACTTTCTGAGGTATTGAGGGAGCACTTTCTGAGGTATTGAGGGAGCACTTTCTGAGGTACTGAGGGAGAACTATCTGAGGTATTGAGGGAGCACTATCTGAGGTATTGAGGAAGCACTTTCTGAGGTACTGAGGGGAGACTTTCTGAGGTACTGAGGAAGCACTATCAAAGGTACTGATGGAGATATATCTGAGGTATTGAGGGAGCACTTTCTGAGGTACTGAGGGAGAACTATCTGAGGTATTGAGGGAGCACCTTCTGTGGTACTGAGGAAGCACTTTCTGAAGTATTGAGGGACCACATTCTGAGGTATTGAGGGACCACATTCTGAGGTATTGAGGGAGCACTATCTGAGGTATTGAGGAAGCACTTTCTGAGGTATTGAGGTAGCACTATCTGTACACAAATCTTTGAAAGTTGCCACCCAAGTAAATAGTGTGGTGAAGAAGGCATATAGCGTACTGGCTTTTATTGGTAGAGGAATTGAGTTCCGGAACACTGAGGTCAAGTTGCAGTTGTATAAGGCTCTGGTGCAGCCGCATCTAGAGTATTGTGTGCAGTCTTGGTCGCCATACTATAGGAAGGATGTGGAGGCACTGGAACGGGTGCAGAGGAGGTTTAACAGGATGTTGCCTGGTATGGTAGGAAGATCGTATGAGGAAAGGCTGAGGCACTTGGGGCTGTTTTCATTGGAGAAAAGAAGGTTTAGGGGTGACTTGATAGAGGTGTATAAGATGATTAGGGGTTTAGATAGGGTCGACAGTGAGAATCTTTTTCCACGTATGGAGTCAGCTATTACAAGGGGGCATAGCTTTAAATTAAGGGGGGGGTAGGTATAGGGCAGATGTTAGGGGTAGGTTCATTACTCAGCGAGTCGTGAGTTCATGGAATGCCCTGCCAGTAGCAGTGGTGGACTCTCCCTCATTATGGGCATTTAAGCGGGCATTGGATAGGCATATGGAGGATAGTGGGCTAGTGCAGGTTAGGTGGGCTTGGATCGGCGCAACATCGAGGGCCGAAGGGCCTGTACTGCGCTGTATTCTTCTATGTTCTATGTTCACTATCTGAGGTATTGAGGAAGCACTTTCTGAGGTACTGAGGGAGCACTTTCTGAGGTATTTAGGGAGCACTTTCTGAGGTACTGAGTGAGAACTATCTGAGGTACTGAGGGAGCACTTTCTGAGATATTGAGGGAACACTTTCTGAGGTATTGAGGGAGCACTTCCTGAGGTACTGGGGGAGAACTATCTGAGGTATTGTGGGAGCACTATCTGAGGTATTGAGGGAGAACTATCTGAGGTATTGAGGGAGCACTATCTGAGGTATTGAGGGAGAACTATCTGAGGAATTGAGCGAGCACTTTCAGAGGTATTGAGGGAGAACTATCTGAGGTATTGAGGAGCACTATCTGAGGTATTGAGGGAGAACTATCTGAGGAATTGAGCGAGCACTTTCAGAGGTTTTGAGGGAAAACTATCTGAAGTATTGAAGGAGAACTATCATAGGTATTGAGGGAGCTCTCTCTGAGGTATTGAGGGTGCACTATCTGAGGTATTGAGGAAGCACTTTCTGAGTTATTGAGGAAGCACTTTCTGAGGTATTGAGGTAGCACTATCTGTACACAAATCTTTGAAAGTTGCCACCCAGGTAAATAGTGTGGTGAAGAAGGCATATAGCGTACTGGCTTTTATTGGTAGAGGAATTGAGTTCCGGAGTCCTGAGGTCATGTTGCAGTTGTATAAGACTCTGGTGCGGCCGCATCTAGAGTATTGTGTGCAGTTTTGGTCGCCATACTATAGGAAGGATGTGGAGGCACTGGAACGGGTGCAGAGGAGGTTTACCAGGATGTTGCCTGGTATGGTATGAAGATCGTATGAGGAAAGGCTGAGGCACTTGGGGCTGTTTTCATTGGAGAAAAGAAGGTTTAGGGGTGACTTGATAGAGGTGTACAAGATGATTAGGGGTTTAGATAGGGTCGACAGTGAGAATCTTTTTCCTCGTATGGAGTCAGCTATTACAAGGGGGCATAGCTTTAAATTAAGGGGGGGGGGGTAGGTATAGGACAGATGTTAGGGGTAGGTTCTTTACTCAGCGAGTCGTGAGTTCATGGAATGCCCTGCCAGTAGCAGTGGTGGACTCTCCCTCATTATGGGCATTTAAGCGGGCATTGGATAGGCATATGGAGGATAGTGGGCTAGTGTAGGTTAGGTGGGCTTGGATCGGCGCAACATCGAGGGCCGAAGGGCCTGTACTGCGCTGTATTCTTCTATGTTCTATGTTCTATGTTCACTATCTGAGGTATTAAGGAAGCACTTTCTGAGGTATTGAGGGAGCACTATCTGAGGTACTGAGGGAACAAGTTCTGAGGTATTGAGGAAGCACTTTCTGTGGTTCTGAGGAAGAACTATCTGCGGTACTGAGGGAGAACTATCTGAGGTACTGAGGGAGCACTTTCTGAGGTATTAATGGAGCACTTTCTGAGGTATTGAGGGAGAACTATCTGAGGTATTGAGGGAGCACTTTCTGAGGTACTGAGGAAGCACTATCTGAGGTATTGAGGGAGAACTATCTGAGGTACTGTGGGAGCACTATCTGAGGTATTGAGGGAGCACTTTCTGAGGTATTGAGGGAGCACTTCCTGAGGTACTGCGGGAGCACTTTCAGAGGTATTGAGGGAGAACTATCTGAGGTATTGAGGGAGCATTATCTTAGGTATTGACGGAGAACGATCTGAGGTATTGAGGGAGCACTATCTGAGGTACTGAGGGAGAACTATCTGAGGTATTGAGGGCGCCCTATCTGAGGCATTGACGGAGAACTATCTGAGGTATTGAGGGAGTCCTTTCAGAGGTTTTGAGGGAGAACTATCTGAAGTATTGTGGGTTAACTATCTTAGGTATTTAGGGAGCAGTTTCAGAGGTATTGAGGGAGCACTGTCTGAGGTATTGATGGAGCACTTTCTGAGGTATTGAGGGAGCACTTTCTGAGGTACTGAGGGGACACTTTCTGAGGTATTAAGGGAGCACTTTCAGAGGTATTGAGGGAGAACTATCAGAGGTATTGAGGGAGCACTTTCTGAGGTATGGAGGGAGAACTATCTGAGGTACTGAGGGAGAACTATCTGAAGTATTGAGGGGACACTTTCTGATGTATTGAGGGAGCACTACCTGAGGTACTGAGGGAGCACTTTCTGAGGTATTGAGGGAGCACTTTCTGAGGTATTAAGGAAGCACTTTCTGAGGTATTGAGGGAGCACTATCTGAGGTGTTGAGGAAGCACTTTCTGAGGTATAGAGGAAGCACTTTCTGAGGTACTGAGGGAGCAATTTCTGAGGTATTGACGGAGCACTATCTGAGGTACTGAGGGAGCACATTCTGAGTTATTGAGGAAGCACTATCTGAGGTTCTGAGGGAGAACTATCTGAGGTATTGATGGAGCACTTTCTGAGGTATTGAGGGAGCACTATCTGAGGTACTGAGGGAGCACTTTCTGAGGTATTGAGGAAGCACTTTCTGAGGCATTGAGGGAGAACTATCTGTGGAATTGATGGAGCACTTTCTGAGTTATTGAGTAAGCACTTTCTGAGGTACTGAGGGACCACTTTCTGAGGTATTGAGGGAGCACTTTCTGAGGTACTGAGGGACCAAGTTCTGAGGTATTGAGGGAGCACTTTCAGAGGTTTTAAGGCAGAACTATCTGACGTATTATGGGATAACTATCTGAGGTATTTAGGGAGCAGTTTCAGAGGTATTGAGCGAGCACTGTCTGAGGTACTGAGGAAGCACTATGTGAGGTACTGAGGGAGAACTATCTGAGGTACTGTGGGAGCACTTTCTGAGGTATTGAGGGAGCACTTTCAGAGGTATTGAGGGAGAACTATCAGAGGTATTGAGGGAGCACTTTCTGAGGTATTGAGGGAGAAGTATCTGAGGAACTGAGGGAGCACTTTCTGAGGTATTGAGGAAGCACTTTCTGAGGTGTTGAGGAAGCACTTTCTGAGCTACTGAGGGAGCACTTCCTGATGTATTGAGGGGACACTTTCTGAGGTACTGAGTGATCACTTTCTGAAGTATTGAGGGAGCACTTTCTGAGGTACTGAGGGAGAAGTATCTGAGGTAGTGAGGGAGCACTTTCTGAGGTATTGAGGAAGCACTTTGAGTTATTGAGGGAGCACTATCTGAGGTATTGAGGAAGCACTTTCTGAGGTATTGAGGAAGCACTTTCTGAGGTATTGAGGAAGCACTTTCTGAGGTATTCAGGGAGCACTTTCTGAGGTTCTGAGGGAGAACTATCTGAGGTCCTGAGGGAGCACTTTCTGAGGTATTGAGGGAGAAGTATCTGAGGTTTTGGGGGAGCATGTTCCGAGTTATTGAGGGAGCACTATCTGAGGTACTGAGGAAGCACTTTCTGAGCTACTGAGGGAGCACTTCCTGAAGTATTGAGGGGACACTTTCTGAGGTATTGAGGAAGCACTATCTGAGGTACTGAGGGTGAACTATGTGAGGTAGTGAGGGTGCACTATCTGAGGTACTGAGGAAGCACTATCTGAGGTACTGAGGGAGAACTATCTGAGGTACTGAGGGTGCACTGTCTGGTGGTACAGAGTGCAGAGGATAGAAAGGAACAGATGCAATTCCCTGATCATTTCCTCAGGGTCCCCGAGGCACTCTGGTGTCGTAATTTGAAATGGAAGCCACTCCCCATTTCAGCAGATCCAGATCATTTTACACAATCAGTGAAAAATAACAGCAGCATGTGTCTGAAACATGGTTTGGGGGAAAACTTTCATCAATCTATTGTTACTCGTTTCTTGGAGACATTTTAGAAAATCAGGCACCCAAACAGACTAATGCTGTCGATGCAAGAGGTGGGGCACAGGAAGATCCAACAAGTCTCTGTAGCTGCTGTCTGTCCCCCTGGAGCAGTCATCATGTGAGATCATGGCTCAGTCCTCGGAGAAATCATTTCTCCATCAAAACCTCAACCATGTCTTTACAGCTGTGTGTGTGTGTGTGTGTGTGTGAGAGAGAGAGAGAGACTGCCCGTGTTTGTGTGTGTGAAAGAGTGGATGCATGTGTATCTCTGTGTGTCTGTATATGTGTGCGTGAGAGAGAAAGTGCATGTTCATGTGAGAGTGTGTGGCTGTGTGTGTGTTTGACGGTGTGTGTCTCTGTGTGCATGTGTGTGAGTGAGGGTGTGTGTGAGAGAGTGTGTCTGTGTGTATGTGTGTGTGAGTGTGTGTGTGTGTGAGAGTGTGTCTGTGTGTGAGAGAATGTATCTGTGTCTATGTGTGTGTATGACAGTTTGTCTTGTGTGCTAGAGAGTGTGTATGTGTGTGTGAGAGAGTGTGTGTCTGTGTGCATGTGTGTGAGAGTGTGTCTATGTGTATTTGATGGAGTGTGTATCTGCGTGTGTATGTGTGTGAGAGAGAGTGTAATTGTGTGTTTTTGTGTGTGTGAGAAAGAGTGTCTGTGTGTGTTTGAGGGATCGTGTGTCTGTCTGTGTGTATGTGTGTGAGAGAGAGTGTGTGTGTGAGAGACAGAGAGTGTGTGAGAGAGAGAGAGTGTGTCTATGTGCGTGAGAGTGAGTAGGTGTGTGAGAGAATAAGAATGTGTGTGTGAGAGTGTGTGTGTAAATGAGAGAGCGTGTGTATATGTGTGTGTGAGAGAGAGTGTGTGTCTGTGTGTGCATGAGAGAGAGTGTCTGTGTGTGTGAGAGAGAGTGTTTCTGTGAGAGAGAGAGAGAGAGTGTGTCTGCATGTATGTGTGAGAGAGCGTGTCCATGTGTGTATTTGAGGGAGCGTATGTCTGTGCGTGTATGTGTAAGAGAGAAAGTGTGTGCTTGTGTGTGTGTGTGTGAGAGAGAGTTGTGCCTGTGTGTATGTGTTTGTGAGAGTGTGTCTGTGTTTGTGTTTGAGGGAGTGTGTGTGTGTGTATGTAAACGAGCCAATCTTATTGGGTGCCCGTGAATATAAAATCCAGCTGCTGTTTCAGATGAATTGGTCCTTGTGTCTCCAAAGACACAAAAGCTGTAAGAGTGACTTAACTGGGGGAAAGAGAGTGCTGTTCATTCCAGTGGGGATTCATCCAGTAAACCTTCCCCACACACTAACATCCCTCTGGCAATGCAGTGACTAGTCCTGCACACAGTGCTCCAGGTACAAACCAATGTAATGTCACCATAGCCTTACCAGAGCATGGGACAGCTCCTCATTACAGAGCGGTGTCTGGTGGGGATGTAAACAGAGGGTCACCATGGTCCGGCTGAGGGGAGAGGTTTGGAAGGAGAGTCCTTCAGAGGAACTCTAGCTAGTGTGGTAAGCTAACTGCCCAGCCAACTGAGCTAACCAACCTCACTCCAGGGGCATGCCCTGTATAACCCACTCATAGCCAGCCTGCACCTCAATAGGAGCAGGAGCAAGGCCATTCGGCCCCACCCTAACCCAGGAGGGAGAGCACGGGAAGCTGATGGATGAAACCAGCCCCTCCCATCTGGCCGTCTGAAATGGAGCTGGAGGACAGAGCACATCTGGCCTGCTGTTTGCTTCCCCGTGACTGGCCTGCTCCACCTTACAGTGAGAGACTGAGGGGAACCTCAAGGAGATTTCACTTCTCACTGAGAGGCTGCAACTCCAATCCAAATCAGGCTGGTTCGCTCCGAGACTCACGGAAGAGGGCAGCACTCTACAGATCAGGCCCTTGTGTCGTCTAACCTCCAGTGTGTGGGCCAAGAGCTGGGAGGTAGTGTTAAGAACATAAGACCATCCGAAATAGGAACAGGAGACCATCCAACCCCTCGAGCCTGCTCTGGTATTCAATAGGATCATGGATGATTCAACATTCGATTTGGGAGCTGAAACTAGGACAATACAGAGACAGAGAATCAAATTATTCTGCCATGAGGAATCATCAGACGAAAGCACACACACACACGGACACACACACACGCACACACACACGGACACACCCACACACACACACACACACACAGACACAGACACACAGACACAGACACACACACAGACACACACACAGACACACACACACACACAGACACACACATACAGACACACACACACAGACACACACACAGACACACACACAGACACACACACATACCACGCACGCACGCATACACACACAGACACACACACACACACACACGCATACACACACACACACACAAACACGCACAGTGGGATTCAGGCCGTCTGTGGGAACAGGGAGAGACAAAGGAGCAAAATGCCAGAGAGGGATCTGATCCCATAGATTTCACTGCTTCCCTCTCTCTCTGCGGCTCTCATGTCTATTTCTGTGTTCCCAGTTCTCTCTCCCACATCTTTCCTTCAATCCCTATCTCTCAACATCCTTCACATCTCTGTCCAATGTACATTTCCCAGTGTTCTGCAAATCTCTCTCTGCATGTCTGACAGCTCTGTGGGATCTTGCTATTCCTGTATGTACATCACTCTAGCCACATCACAGCCCCCACCACCACCCCACTCTCTCAGCTCTATCTCTCTGCTGCTGCAGCTCCTCTCTCTCTCTCTCTCTCTGTCCTATCTCTCTCCCTGGGATTTCCGTCTTGCTGTCTGCCTGAACTTCTCTCCCTGCCTTTCTCTCCCCATTTTTGCCTTGTATCTGTCTGACATTGTATTTCTCTTCCTGGAGTTTCACTCTCTCTCTCTCTCTGTCTCTCTCTGTCCTGCTCTCTCTCAGTTCTTCTCACTTCCTCTCCCCCTTCCCCCTCCCGTCTGTCTTTGTCTTGTTCTCTCCCTCCCTCACGCTGTCTGTCCGTCCATCTCTCTTTCTCTCCGGTAGTTTTTCTCCCTCTTTCTCCCTGGACCCCTCTGCTCTGTCCCAATGACTGGGGAAGGGGCATTGGGAAGAGTTTGCCTCAGTGCCTGGTCTCTCCCAGGATTTACCCCGACTATGGGGAGGGAGTGAATGGAAGAAACATGAAGTACTTTTCTGAGTGCGTCTGAAAAAGAGAAAAAGAGAAAGAGAAAGGGAGAGTGACAAAAAGAGAGAGACATGGAGAGAGTGGAGATGGAGAAAGTGGAGAGAGAGAAATGGGCAGTGAGAGTCAGGGAGGTGGAGTGAGAAAAGGACAGAGTGAGAGAGACAGGGAGAGAGAGAGAGTGTGAGAAGGACATATATGGAGGGAGAAGGACAGTGTGTGTACTTGGCGATGGTTTTAGAGTGGGATCTTGCCGTGCATTACAGCAGTCAGTGTCAAAAGGCGAGTTAGTCTCTGCACTATGTCCTCCAGCCCAGGTGCTGTAAGTCTGCATGGGAAGGGGGAGAGTGGGAGACACGGAGGGAATGGGACAGCCAGAGGCAGGGGGAGGGTTTGATGGGGTTTTGGGGTTGGTGGAGAAAGGAGGGACTGTTGTCATAGAGAGATGAAGGGAGGGATAGCATGTGATGCAAAGTTTGAGACAGGGTAGAGAAGAAGTCTTCACACGAAGGATAGTCAATGAGGCCATTCAGGGGCCAATCCTGAGGATCCTGAAGAGGACCAGGATCATTTAATGGGGCAGGGGGATGATGGGCAGAAAGGACTCCATCTGTGATGCAAACCTTCTGTAATTCTCGGGCTGGAATCTTGCTGTACATTAAAATAAGTCACAGGTCAGTCAGTCAACCCAGACTCATTTACCGGTGTGAGAAAGTGAGGACTGCAGATGTTGGAGAGTCAGAGTTACAAAGTGAGGAGCTGGAGAAGCCCAGCAGGTCAGCCAGGAGAGTCGATGGTTCAGGCCTGACCTGCTGGGCTTTTCCAGCTCCACACTTTTCCACTCAACTCCCTCTGCCCCAGGGAATGGGGCTCACAGCAATGTTGGGGGGGGCAGCAAAATATTTGAGGGGGGCACAGTTGGTGAGGTAGGTATTTTGGAGGGAAGGTATTTGGGGAAGGGAATAAATTTGGGAGGAGAGTGAAAATGATGGGCAATTGTTTTTAGGGGGTTCAAAATTAGGTGAGCACTTTCAGGTCTGAAATAAAGTAAATGAGAAAGGGAGGGTGAGAAAAAGAGAGGTAGAGAGAGTGGGGATGGAGAAGGGGATGAGAGAAAGATGGGGCAGAGACAGACAGTGAGAGGGAGGGGGTGAGAGAAAGGCAGATTGAGAGAAAGAGACAGACAGGGAGAGAGAAGGACAAAGAGAGAAGGGGACGTCAGACTGAGAGAAACAGGTGTTGAAGCATGGACAGACTGAAGGGGGGACACTCAGGATTCCAGTTGGTTCTGCTGTAGAGCAGGAGTGATAACCGGTCAGCTCAAACAATCTCGAGCAAAGATACATATTGATGTCAACCCTACTTTCAGTAAAGAAAAACATGACCCAGGCAGATCAGCAGCTGGAAGAGCAGTGTCGGATTAGAACAAATCAACATGGATATAGTAAGGAGACTGTGCCTGACAAACCTTTTAGAATTCTTTGAAGAGGTGACAAGTAGGTTAGACCAGGGAAACACAGTGGATGTGATCTGTCTAGACTCCAAAAAGGCCTTTGATACGTTGCCACACGGGAGGCTGCTGAGTAAGGTGAGGGTCCATGGTGTTCGAGGTGAGCTACCGGCATGGATTGAGGATTGGCTGTCTGACAGAAGGCAGAGAGTTGGGATAAGAGGTTCTTTTTCGGAATGGCAGCTGGTGACAAGCGATGTCCCACAGGGGTCAGTGTTGTGACCGCAGCTGTTCACGTAATGATCTTAAGGAAGGGACTGGGGGCATTGTATCGAAATTTGCCGATGATACGAAGACAGGTGGACAGGCAGGTGGTACTGAGTAAGTGGGGATGCTGCAGTAGGATCCAGACAGTTTGGGAGAGTGGTCCAGGAAATGTCTGATGAAGTTCAATGTGAGCAAATGCGAGGTCTTGCACTTTGGATAAAAGAATACAAGCATGGGCTACTTTCTAAACGGTGAGAAAATTCGTAAAGCCAAAGTGCAAAGGGATCTGGGTGTGCTAGTTGAGGATTTTCTAATGGCAAACATGCAGGTTGAATCCGTGATTAAGAGAGCGAATGCAATGTTGACATTTATCTCAAGATGGTTGGAATATAAAAGCAGCGATGTGCTACTGAGACTTTATAACGCTCTGGTTATGCCCCATTTGGAGTACTGTGTCCAGTTTTGGTCCCCACACATCAGGAGGAACATACTGGCACTGGAGCGTGTCCAGTGGAGATTCACACGGATGACGCCTGGAATGGATGTCTAACATACGAGGAACGGCTTCTTATAGCCGTAACCTGTGGCTAGCACATAGAAGACAGAGGGTTGTGGTAAATGGGAAGTATTCAGTGTGTCCAAGGTTTAGCCAAATGTTAGTCCATTCACCCAACCTATCCATATAGTTTTAAGATCTTTTGCATCATCATTCCGAAGTAATTTCCCACCGATATTAGTGTGATCTGAAAATGTATTTTCAATCCCGTCAACCGAATACAGTAATACCATCGATCGCAAATAGTTGAGACATGAGTACTGAAATCAATGGCACCCCACAATTTGCATTTGCCAAAAGAAAATGACACATTTATTCCATCTGACTCCATTTTGTTGGTCAACCAATCCTCCATCCAAGCTAATAAATTACTCCTAAACCCATGTTGTCTGATCTTACCACTTACTTTTTGGAGAAGTGACAAATTCGATGCCTTCAGGAAGACCAAATATGTTCCAGCTCCAAGATTCCCATGAATCGTTTGTGACATCTTCAAATAACTCAAGCAAACAATTCAAACACGATTTAGCCTTTGTAAAACCATGTTGACTCTGACGGATTGTATTTTAAGTTTGCAAATGTCCTGAACAATGGATGTAGGGGGTGGTGTAATTTTTAAATCATTAACTGCTGTAGTAAGCACATAGTAAGTACAAAGCCACCATTTTAGTCTTCTCTACCTTGTAGTAAGCACGAGCAGACACTCCCCCAGATTTTCATGAATGGAACAATGGAAACAGCTTTCCTCGTGGCTGAGGGACCGCCCACAACCGCGGCTGTACGTCATCATCCATATAAGGGAGAAGCGGGGAACTCGAACACTGATTGGCTGGGTGAATAACCAAATAATCTCATCCATCAGGAGGACAGTGGGGAACTTTAACACTCATTGGCTGAGACAGTAGAAGGCCCAGCCCACTTCTACATGTATATAACGTGCGGGGATTACAATCTGTGTGTGTGCCTCGTGGGAAGCCATTGAGGTAACACCCGGTTCTGCAAAATTGAATAAATAGTTTTGGACGAACTCCTCCGTGTCTTTGTTCTTGGGAAGGGAAACAGAGTGCCTGATGGGGGGTCGCAGAGTCCCCTATCCTGCACAATTGGGGGCTCGTCCGGGATGCAATAATTATTGCCGGGGCTCTCTTCGGCTCGTGGATCAAGTCTGATCCAAAAAGACGCGTCTGGTATATATGTATACTGCTCACTGGATCGGCTTGATCCGTCAGCCGTCGGCCAAGAGAGTGACCCGGCTCATTAAAATAATTTTGGATCCCGAGAAAAGGAACACACGGACGAGTGCTGGGACGACCGGTTAGTGACTATACGCGGGGGTACACACAGTTAAAAAGGCCAGACAACTTCGTGCACGAATCAAGGTGAGAGTTTCTTTTTGTTCTTCCTTGTTGGCCGCGTGGTTTTGACGGTCATCTGTGAGAACGCTTTGGGCGTTTAAGACCAGGACCGAAGATAGACCATGGGAAATTGTGGTTTTGATGGTTATCTGTGAAAACGCTTTTAGCGTTTAAGACCAGGACCGAAGATAGACCATGGGAAATTGTGGTTTTGACGGTTATCTGTGAAAATGCTTTAGGCGTTTAAGACCAGGACCGAAGATAGACCATGGGAAATTGTGGTTTTGACGGTTATCTGTGAGAACGCTTTAAGCGTTTAAGACCAGGACCGAAGATAGACCATGGGAAATTGTGGTTTTGACGGTTATCTGTGAAAATGCTTTAGGCGTTTAAGACCAGGACCGAAGATAGACCATGGGAAATTGTGGTTTTGACGGTTATCTGTGAAAATGCTTTAGGCGTTTAAGACCAGGACCGAAGATAGACCATGGGAAATCAGACTTTTAGGTCCACTAAGGACAAGTCAGGGAGGACTGTAAATGTAAAAGAAATACCCCCCGATAGTCCACTATGTCGGAAATTGAGTTTATGGACGGAAAGCAGTAGGACAAAGGACTTAAAGAAAGAGACTATGATAAAATATTGTTGTTTTATATGGACCAAAGAACCTATCCGCGCCCCCTCGGTAGTTTGGCCCGAGTATGGGTCTGATGAAGACTGGGTGTGTCAACTCTTAAATATATATGTTAACAGAAAACAACCGTTTGACCCAGAAGAGAGCAAATACGCCGCCGCCTGGTTGGCGAGTGACTGCGGGGACCCCACGAGTCTCTATCCTCTGATTCCCCAAACAGACCCGAGAAAGCCCCAGAAGTCTTGGGACGTCCTCACCAACGGTTTGCCCCCTTCTGCCCCGCCCCCGTATGTACAACCCGCGCACGGCCAGGCGTCCAGCGCGGACCTCCCTCCTGCGTCGGATAATCCCGGTTCCCGGCAGGTCATGCTCAGTGAGGGAGTGCCTGCTGGGGGGGACACAGGAAGGGAAGAAGAGCCCACCCCAGGCATTAGGAGATCAGCCCGAATTGAGATGCGGAGAGATCAAGAAGAGAGATTGGGTGCTGACAGGGTTAACAATGTTGAACAGATGAACCCTTTACGAGAGGTGCCGTTTGGGAACGAACGGACCGGATTCGTAGTACAACCTTTAAATTCTGGGGATATCCGACAACTCCGTAATGAACTACCCCGTCTACTGGACGACCCTGTCAGTGTGGGAACACAATTAGATCAATTTCTGGGGCCCAGTATATACACATGGGCCGAATTGCAGGCCATGATGAGAATACTATTTAATTACGATGAAATCGTCATGATCCAGAATAGTGCAATGGCCATTTGGGATAGGGAGCATCAGGATGGCCCTCAGTGTGGAGAGCAGAAGTACTCCTTAGAGGACCCCCGGTGGGATCATAATGACGAGGGGGGACGGGCTAATATGACAGACCTCAGAAACCTTATAATCAGGGGAATCAAAACCTGCATGCCCAAACAGCGGAATTTAGCGAAAGCATTCGAAGTTGGACAGAAAAAGGATGAATCCCCGAGTGAGTTTTTAGACCGTTTGCGGGAGTCCATACGAAAGTATTCAGGTTTAGACCCCGATGGGGAAATAGGCAAGGGCATGCTTAAGGTGCACTTTGTGACTAAATCATGGCCTGACATTCAGAAGAAATTACAGAAAGTGGAGGATTGGGCTGAAAAAGATGTTGCAGAATTATTACGGGAAGCACAGAAGGTGTACGTTCAGAGGGATGTAATAAGGGAGAAACAGAAGACAAAAATGATGGTGGCAGCCGTACGGGAAGCTTGTAAATCTACCGGAATGGGGGAGAAGGTTATGGGATGGAAAGAGGAAGGTCGAGGGAAAGTTGGAGAGGGAGAGGAGCGAGACAGGGCAGAAGTGGGAGAGGAGGATCTTATGGAATCGAACGGCCTCAGGCGGCCGGATGTTACCATTGCGGGAAACTGGGAGACTTCAAGAGGGATTGTCCCGATTTTAAAAGGGAGCGAGAAGGGGTGTATGAAATGGAGCGCGAACAAATGGATTAGGGAAGTCAGGGGAGGATCGGAACACGGGCCTACCAAGAACCCTTGGTAAATTTACGGGTGGGCCCATTTAGACAAGATGTTACTTTCTTAGTTGACACAGGCGCCAGCAGGTCCTCAATCCCCCTCCATCATGGGGGGGTTGGCTTCCAGGCTAAAACATTAAACATTTCAGGAGTAAAGGGTGGGGTTTTCAGTGCAAGAATATTTGAACCACAACCCTTGCGGCTGGAGGAGGAGGAGCTCCAGTGGAACTCCTTCACCTCCCGCACCTTCCCTATGGGTTGTTGGGACGGGATTTAATAGTCCGTTTCGGACTACGAATAGAAGTGGGAGAAGAGGATGAATTAGCCATTACCATGTCATACCTTAGTGAGTCCCGATTGACAGAGATAGACCCTAGGGTTTGGGTCGCCAAAGGGAACCGGGGTGCTCGCAATTCGACCTGTGGAGGTAAAATAAAAGCCCCAGAGCCCCGACGTCAGAGTGCGCCAATACCCCATCTCTTGGGAAGGGAGGCAGGGCCTGAAGACAGTTACCAAATGCCTACCCTTCGCCCTGTTGCAAATTCGCACCCAGCCAAGACGGGATTTGGGCGTCTCCCCTTACGAAATGCTGTTTGGCCTCCCGTTCCATGGGCCGAAGGGAGAACCTCCCTTATTCGAGTCTCGGGACATGTTTGTGCAAAAATATGTGGTGGCTCTGGGTCTGCTCTATCTCGTTTACGCCAACAGGGACTTTTTGCACAGACGCCGCCCCTCGAGTTCGCGGTGCACACCATCAAGCCGGGTCAGTGGGTCCTAATTAAAAACTGGAAGCAACGCACCCTCGAACCAACTTGGGACGGTCCCTTCCTAGTACTTTTGACGACCGAAACGGCTGTCCACACGGCCGAAAAGGGCTGGACACATTATACTCGGATCAAGGGACCGGTGCCACAACCGACGGAGGACGAACAAACCTCTCTGACAGAGGCATCTAAGGAACAGAGACCCTGAGAACAGACTAATTGGACTTTGGCGAGTTTAAAGGACTGTGTCCTCCGGCCGGACACGAGTGTTGCAACAAAATGCAGTCAATCGTATTGTTAACTTGCTTTGCCATTATCCTTCTGCTGGGTCATAGTTTGCGTGTTACCCAATTCGGCCTCTGGGAAAAAAACAGGCAGAGGACCGTCAGTGGCTCTCCATCTCCGTTCCCGCCAACAAGCCAACACAGACACTTAGTTTAGACCTATGTGGGTTGGTGCCCTGTGCGACTAAAAGTGAACTGAATCAGACTAAGCGTAACCTAGAGAGAGAAAGGGGATTCCAGGGTCAGAAGTTAGTATTACAGTTGCATGGCAAAGAAGGCATCAATAGGCCTCCAGCCCCCGGGGTCCAGGCTATGGTATCAATTGTCCGTGATCCCATCACCCCTGGGCGGAATTGTGAGCAGAATCAGTGCAATCCACTCTATCTGACCATAAAGACCTTGGGGAACAACGGGACGAGCCTTAATGGAACGATCCTGGGTATGAGGGTTGGGGGCCAGGCAGGACAGAAGGGGTTGCAGCTGTGCTGCACAACCATCACGGTCATTGAAGCTGAGTCTGGGGCCTCATCCACCCCCGATGAGCAGGAAAAGGTTAGGATAATTGAGGTGATGGACTTGGAAAGGACCTTTGAAATAGAAACGGGATACGGGGAGGCGAATGCCTGGATGGAATGGGTCAAATATACGGTAAGGAGCATGAAAAAGAGTGATTGCTACGCGTGCACGGGTGCCCGTCCTAACCCTCAGGTGGTCCCATTCCCGCTGGGATGGGAGAAACATCCACAAGCCTTGGACTGCATGGTAAGGCTGTACCAGGACCGAAAGGCCTGGAACGACCCCACTTGTCGACCCTTAAGTTTGAAGTTTCCTCCCGTCAGGTCTAAAGGGGCGCCCCGCCCTCCGTCATTCACAGGGGTAATGGGTACGCACCAAGCCTGCGTCTCTCGGACGGGACCGCAATGGGACAATGATGTGGGGACATTTGACAAGTGCAGCGGATCAATTCGGCGGGTCAACGAAACTACCGGGGGCAGGAATTACTCCCACATTCATGTGCCTAGGGCAGACCACTGATGGTACTGTGGTGGGAGGATTCTGCGACCGACCCTGCCCCAAAAATGGGCGGGCACTTGTGCAATCGTTCAATTGGCCATCCCATTCACCCTGGCATTCGAAAAAGAAGAGCAACCCCGTTCCAGTAGAAGAACTAAGAGGGCTTTGGCGACCTCTTTTGATGATAACATTTATTTAGATGTCATAGGGGTCCCCAGGGGTGTTCCTGATGAATACAAGGCTAGGAACCAGATAGCGGCGGGTTTTGAGTCGTCACTGTTCTGGTGGGTTACCATCAATAAGAACGTGGATTGGATTAATTATATTTACTACAATCAGCAGAGGTTCATTAATTATACTCGGGATGCAGTGAAGGGAATAGCAGAACAACTAGACGCCACTAGCAGAATGGCGTGGGAAAATAGGTTGGCCCTGGACATGATGTTAGCAGAGAAGGGGGGTGTTTGTGTCATGATAGGCACTCAGTGCTGCACTTTCATCCCCAACAACACAGCCCCTGATGGGTCCATCACCCGCGCCCTGGATGGGCTCACCACATTGGCGGATGAACTCGCCGAAAACTCGGGCATCGATTCTGGCCTCACGGGTTGGTTGGAAGCTTGGTTCGGTAAATGGAAGGGGGTGGTCGTTTCCTTTCTCGTCTCATGTATAGTGGTGGCAGGGGTACTAACTGCCCTCGGGTGTTGCATCATTCCCTGTGCCAGGGGGTTAACTCAGCGACTGATCGAAACCGCCCTTACTAAGAGTGATGATCCTTATGGGCAGGTCGAAAGGATGAACCTCGAGATAGAACAGTCTGAATCCCTCTTGGGGGGGGGGGGGGGGGTGGTAGCATTAGAGACGGGCAGCTTGATAAACAAGCTCGGGAGCTATTGGACGCCCTGGAGAAGAAACTCCCAGTTTAAAAATTACAAACCGTAAGAAAAGACACGGGGGATTTGTAGGGGGTGGTGTAATTTTTAAATCATTAACTGCTGTAGTAAGCACATAGTAAGTACAAAGCCACCATTTTAGTCTTCTCTACCTTGTAGTAAGCACGAGCAGACACTCCCCCAGATTTTCATGAATGGAACAATGGAAACAGCTTTCCTCGTGGCTGAGGGACCGCCCACAACCGCGGCTGTACGTCATCATCCATATAAGGGAGAAGCGGGGAACTCGAACACTGATTGGCTGGGTGAATAACCAAATAATCTCATCCATCAGGAGGACAGTGGGGAACTTTAACACTCATTGGCTGAGACAGTAGAAGGCCCAGCCCACTCCTACATGTATATAACGTGCGGGGATTACAATCTGTGTGTGTGCCTCGTGGGAAGCCATTGAGGTAACACCCGGTTCTGCAGAATTGAATAAATAGTTTTGGACGAACTCCTCCGTGTCTTTGTTCTTGGGAAGGGAAGCAGAGTGCCTGATGGGGGGTCGCAGAGTCCCCTATCCTGCACATGGACTCAAACAATTTGCCTTAAATTACAATAGTTTATTGTTACACTTTAGTCCCTAATGTATAACATTAGTATAAGTTCTTTCCTTTCGAAAACCTTTATATTTTCTTTGAATTCCTGTTTAATGGGCACAAGACTTTAAGAGATCTGCTCCAATTGCTGTGTAAGAGCCATGTGTCACTGAATGGACTCATCATCCTGCTGGTGTACAAACTCGATGGGCTGACGTCTTTCTGGTGTTCCCATGTTGCCATCTCCAAGGCCCGAATGACCTCCTCCTGTTGATGCTTTAGAGGGTTGGGAGATTACGGAATCTTCCCGTTGCTGTGTAACATTTTGAGGGGTTAATGGGTCTTCTCATACTTCGCCATTCCGGGTGGAAACACTGAACGGTCTCCTCATGTATCCCAGAGATGGGACCGAGGGATTGATTGGTCTTCTCTTGTTCCCATATAACAGACACGTGTCTAAATTACCTCTTCCTTTCTCATGAAAGAAGTCTCAGATAGTCTTTATCCTTATCCAATTCCCTTGCAATAGGCTCGGTGGGTCTGAATGGCCTCCTGTTATCTCAGTGTAACAATCTCCAGTCACTGTGTGACCGCTTTTAGTTCGTATGTTACAGACATGAGGAGCCTGAATGGACTGATCCTGTTCCTGTTTAACAGGATACTGGTGCAGCATGGCCTACAGTTATCGGCTCGAGTGGCTGATTGGCCTCCTTCTGTAAATGTATATCAGGCTCCAGAGTCTGAATAGCCTCGTCCTGCTTTGATGTAACAGGTTCGAAGGCCTGAATATCCTCCGGTTGTTCCTGTGTAACAGGCTGGAGAACGGAATGAATTCCTCCACTATCTGTGTAATTCGCTTCACTTGTTGACTCCTTCTGTCATCTATGTTGAAATAAGATCATCCTTAATTTATGTAAACTCCAATGGCTACTGGGTGCACCTGATAAACCTTTCGTTATAAGCTCGCACCTTCATTGTAGGAATCAGCTGAGGGAACCATCTCTGAGCTGCTTCCAATATAACAACATCCTTTCTTCATTGAAGAGATTAAATCTTTACACACTACTCCAGATGTGATCTCACTAAGACCCTGTACAGCAGCAGCAACACTTTACCAGCCTGCAGTAAGGTTCCCACCCAGGTTAGAGCTGTCTCAGCTCTCTGGGGGAATACACAGCATCGCTGAACGATCATTGTCCTTCTCTCCTCCACCAGCATAACGGGAGATCTGGAAAAATTAAAGTTTCAGAAGATCATAAATGATGTGGCGAAATTATCTCTACCATTAATCTGGTAAGAACAATGACTGCAGACGCTGGAGACCAGATGCTGCCTGAACTGCTGTGCTCTTCCAGCACCGCTAATCCAGAATCTACCATTAATCTCCCCAGAGCCTACGTCGCTCAGATTCCATAAAATCTAGTAAGGTGGTGCGCAAAAACAGCAAACGTTGATGGGAGTTATATATCAAAGTGAAAGCTGCAGTACAAATGCTGGACATGTTATAAAACAGGAAATGAGATATTCACATTTGTGGGTACTGCAGTAATAATGTACTGTTTAAATTATATCTAAACTGTGTTAACCCAATTGAATGCTAATGCTGGGGAAAATGGATTTCATGACCGTGTGTGAGATGGTTTACATGAACATTATGACGAGCACTGAGCTCGAGATCAGGTTATTTAGGAATTGGTGTTGAGTGATCAGAAGAGCTAATTCAAACGTTTGCTGAAAATGACCTTTTGGGAACAGTGACCACAATGTATTGGTTTTCTTTTACGCTGTTTGAGTACATGACAGTTTTTGTTTTATTTGAAGTAACCGATATAAATCTGAGTCATACAAGCCATGAAGGTGTGAGGAGGAAGTGGGGACTACAGATGCCGGAGATCAGAGTCAACGACTGTGGTGCTGGAAAAGCACAGTCAGGCAGCATACTGAGAGCAGATAAATCGATGTTTCGGGCATAAACCCTTCATCAGGAATGAAGCTTATGGGCCAAGGGGGCTGGGAGATAAATGGGAAGGGGGTGCGGCAGGGGGGAGGTAGCTGGGAATGCGATAGGTAGATGAAGGTGGGGTTGAAAGTGATAGGTGATAAAGGGAGAGAAAACGCCTCATCTACTACATCCATTAAACCCAATGTGGTCTTCTCTACATTGGTGAGGCAGGAGGTCAACTTGTGGATCATTTCAGAGAACATCTCTGGGACAGCCACATTGAACAATTCCATCGCCTTGTGACTGAGCACTTTAACTCCCCTTCGCACTCTGCCAAGGACATGAGGGTCCTGGGTTTGCTCCATCGCCAAACCGGAGCCACCAGAAGCCTGGAGGAAGAAAACCTCCTCTTCTGCCTTGGGACCCTCCAACCACAGGGGATTATAGTGGATTTCCCTATTTCCCCATTTCCACTAATTCCACCTTATCCCACTCCAACCTTCCAAGTCAGCACCGCCTTTTTGAATGTTCCTATATGTCCACAGTCCTTCCTATCAATCTGGTCCACCCTCCCCTCGACTATCACTTTCAACCCCACCTTCTTCTATCTATTAGATGAAAGGAGGCAGCTTAGAAAAATGCCAAGTGTTGCAGTAAGCCAGTGGATTCTGAGGAATGTAGAACCCAGCAAAGGATCACCAAGAAACTGAGAAGAAATTCAGAAAGAGAAAACGCGTGCAAATGAAAGAAAAACATAAAGACTGCTAAAAAGCGTCTATCAATGTATGAAAAAAAAATAAAAACAAGGTCAAACGTGGAACAGTTGGTGTGCGTTCAGGATAATGTATTGCAGAGAACAGAGAAATCGCATGGGAAAAGAAACAGTTTCGTTGTGTCTATCTTCATGGAAGAATGTCCAGAAATTCTTCCAGAAATACCAAGTGACCATGGGACTGGTGTAAGTAAAGTCTAACATCATTCTTATCAGTGTTGGGGTTATCTTTGAAAAGAAAGCTGGATTGAGTATTTATAAATCTAACAGACTAGATGTACTTCATACAAGAATTTCAGAGGAAACAGCAATAGACTTGTTGATTGCATTGTGGATTTTCACTTTATTTTCCAACACATTCCCGAAAGGCATTTAGCCAATATGGATAAGGCAAAGGTTATAAATATTATCCAATAGTTTAAGAAAGGATGAATTTGGAGAGTGGTGAACTACAGACCAGTTATCTTGTCATCCGCAGCCGGGTTGGACTCGATTACAAAGAACATGCTACTAGATATTTAGAAGGTAATAACATAACTGGGGAGTATGATAATGTATCGAAAAACGGAAAACTAGAAGTGGCAAATTTTTTTGTTTGGAACGGTATGAAGATGATTCTTGTGGTCATCGGCAATGAAGAACCAATGTATAACGTATAGTTAGATATTCATGAGTTTTTTTATGAACTCACACGGTAAGCTCACAAGAAAGTTAAAGTGAGAGGTATTGGGAACAACGTATGCAAATGGGAAAGTAAAAATTAGATTTACATTCATGGGAATGAATTTCGAATATAGAGGATGTCGTGCACCAGTTGCATCGAGTGCTGGTGAGACTAAACTTAAAGTATTGTGTATCATTCGGAGTCCCAATCTAAAAAAGAATGGACTGACTACAGAGGAACTGCAAAAGGTATTATGCTGATTAATCCCTAAGATGGCAAAATTGCCTGATGTGGAAACTCAGCCTGTGGTCTCGAGTTTCAAAACATGAGAGGTGATTGCAGTGAAACATAGCGGGGACTGAATAACAGAGGGACATGGAGAAGTACAAGTAGACGAGATCAAGGAGAATCCCACAATATTCAACACGGAGAAGTAGAACAGAATAATCAGCAAACAGTTAGTGTCCATTAGAAACCAAAGGGGCAATCTGTGTGTCAAGCTAGAGAACATTGATGGATTGTTACATGAGACCTTCACATCTATTTTACTTGGGAGAAGGAGGATGCAGGTACAGAATTCAAAACGGTGGACTGGAAAACTCTTGAACAGATTGATGTAAAATACGAGAAAGAATTTGAAGCTTTGTTCTGTGTAAATGTGGACCAATCTCCATGTCTGAATAAGTTGTACCACTGGTGGCTGTTGGGGTCAAGGGAGGAAAGACCCTGACTGAATATTTTAATGAGAATCTGACCATAGGGAAGGTACTAGAAAACCGGAGAACTGCTAATACGATTCCACTTCACAGTAAGGGTGGGAGATAGTCCAGGGAACTATAGACGAGCGAGTATTAGATCACTGTTAAGGAAACTACTGGATAAAATAGGGATGAGAATATCGAACTCCAATCAGAGTCACAGGTTTGATCAGGGATAATCTTCATGACTTTATCAGAAGTAAGTCACATCCAATGGATTTGATTGAATTAGTTTGAGGAGGTCGATTGTTTAGTTTTGTAGGAAGGCCTTTGACAAATTTCCAGCTGGGAAACTGAAAAATAAAGTAAAATCTCACAACATGAAAGATAACGTGACAAGTTACAATGAAAATTGTCTTAGTAGCAGGTGACAGAGGGTGGTGGGAGAAGGCTGTTTGTGTGACTGGAGATCAGTGTCCCATGATGTACCACAGGGATCAGTGCTGTGTCCCTTATTGTTTATGTTATTCATAGAAAATATAAATGCGAATGTAGAGGGGACGAGGTGGCGAGTGTGAGAGGTATGATAAGTAAGTGTATTTTTGATATAATGATTGGCTGGGGGTTAGCAGTAAGAAGGAACGCCTTAAGTTACAGGAAGATGCAGATGGAAAGGTCAGATGGGCAGATCAATGGCAGATAGAATGTAAACCTGATAAATATGAGGTGATGCACTTTGGGAGAAGGAACCAGGCAGGAGGGGACTCAATGAATGGCAGCACACTGGGAAGCTCAGAGTGTGCTTCTCCACACATCCCTGAATGTGTCTGGACAGGGTAATGGGCTAGTTAGGAATTGGAACTTGGATGTTGTGTTTCCTAATCGGGCGTAGATTGTAAGTGCTATACAGGATCTTGTTCAGTCCATGATGGGGCACTGTATGTATTTCTTGGAGCCACATTGCAGGAAGGATGTGATTGTACCGGAGATGTTGCAGAGGAGATTCACCAGGATGTCCCCTAGGATGGTGCATATCAGCTATGGAGAGAGGCTGGCTAAACTCGGGTTGTTTCCTGTGGAGCAGAGAAGGCTGGGCGGGGGGGGGGGGGGGGGGGGGGGGGGGGGGGGATGTGATTCAGAAGGATAAGATTATGAGCGACACGGACAGGGTGGATAGACAGCAGATGTTCCTTTTAGTCAGAGGGTCAAGAACAAGCGAGCACACTTCTAAAGCGACACGTTTGAGGTTCAGAGAGGATTTAAACATTTTTTCACCTAGAGCGTGTTGTGTTCTGGGATTACTTCCTGAGAGGGAAATGATAACAGGTAACCTCACAATCATTAAAAAATACTTGGACTAGAACTTGGAAGTGTCATTACATTCCAGGCTATGGGCCTGCTGTAGGAAAGTGGGACTAAGATAGATCGTGCTATACTTCTGTAGGCACAGAGTCGATGCTCATGTGAGTGTATGGTGTGGAAGGCCAATTATCAAGGCAAGAATTGATGAGTTTCTGAAGAGTATATTCACAAGGGTTATAAGAGTGAACTGTAACAACTTGTTAAATCATGTCAATGTGAGAAATATGAGAAAACAAGTGCAGTTTCCTTACAGTTTGATACAAGAGAATGGAGAATGGGGAACAGGGAAATGGCAGAACTATGAAGCCACTACTTCCGTTCTGTCTTCACAGAAATCTCAAACAATACATGGAAAAACAAGTCTGGTGTGGGAAAATGGTAGAGTACGTGCAACATAGAATATAGTAAGTAAATGGTTGCGGAGAAAGTATTGGGGCTGAAAGTAATGGTCATAGACAACACTAACATAATTTTTGAAATGGGAATTATGTTTGAGAAACAGACTGGGAGACAAATGAAAGAGAAGCAACGGATGTTAAACATTTTGATTTTTAGAAAAATTTTGGTAAAGCTCCAAGCCCAGTTTGCAAAATCAAATCTTAGTGGATTGGGCCTAATGTATGGGCATGATTCTAGAATGGGACAGCTGGCAGGAAACAGTGAATAGAAATAAGCAGCCTCATCAAGCAACAGCCTGACATTGTCTATAAGGTATGATTGTGTAAGGTATAAGTCCTTCCACATCTAGTCAAGAAACGTTGGAGACAATTAAACAATTCACTGGAGGAAGAGATTCCACAAATAACCACTTCCTCCATGATGGAAAAGCCCAGCATCTTAGTGTATAAGATAAGGCTGATTTATTCGCAACAATCTTCAGTCAGAAGTACTGAGTGAATGATCTATTTCAGACTATGTCCCAGACTCCCCGGATATCTCCTGTCTCATCAGCAGGACGGATACAGCAGAAGCGGCGGCATATTGGGATACAGTTGAAAGGGAATTGTTCTTGGAGTCCTCAACAGTGACTCCGTATCCCATGAAGTCTCATGGGAAAGGGAACGTCCTGCTGATTACCATGTACCAGCCTCTTTCAACTGATGAATCAGTACTCCTCTATGTTGATCAACACTTGGAGGAAACACTGAGGGTAGCACTGACGCAAGATATACTCTGGGTAGCGGATTTCAATGTCCACCTGCAAGACATCTCAGCTACAGCATTACTGATCGAGCTGGCCGGGTCCTAAAGGATATAACTGCTAGACTGGCAAGTGGTGAAGGAACCAACAAGAGGAAAATACATACTGACCACAGACTAACTAATCTTTTAGTTGCAGAAGTAGCGGTCCGTGATAGTATCGGTAAGAGTGGCCACCTCATAGTAATTGTGGAGACAAACTCACACCTGCATATTGAGAATAGCCTCCACCATTGTGGGTGTACTATCACGGTGCTTAATAGGACAGACTTCGAACAGATCTGGCAGCTCAAGTCTGGGTGTCCATAAGGTGCTGTGGTTAAGGAGCAGAATTGTACACCACACAAACACATGGCTTGGTATATCCCCCTCACAAAAATTACCATCAATCACGAGGATCAACATTGGTTCAGTGGAGTGAGCAGGATGGCAGGAGCAGCACCAGGCATACCTGACAATGAGGTGTCAGCCTGGTGATGCCACCAAACAGGACAACCTGTGCACCAAACAGCATAAGCAATAAGTGATAGACAGAGCTAAGTCATCCCACAAGCAAAGCATCAGATCTAAGCTCTGCAGTCCTTCCACATCCAGTCGAGAAACGTTGGAGACAATTAAACAACTCACTGGAGGAAGAGATTCCACAAATAACCCCTTCCTCCATGACGCAAGAGCCCAGCACTTCAGTGTAAAAGATAAGACTGGTCCATTCGCAACAACCTTCAGTCAGAAGGGCTAGGTGCATGATCCATTTCAGCCTCCCCCAGTGGTCTTCAGCAATTCAGTTACCAGTCATCAACCAATTCGACTGAGTCCACGCGATACCCAGAAATGGTTGGAGATACTGGATACTCCAAAGGGTCCATAATCTTACAACATTCTGGCAACAGTACTGAAAACATGTGCTCTATAACTTGCCACTCCCCTAGCCAAACTGTTTCAACACAGTAACGACAATGGCTTTCCCTGATTATGTGGAAAATTACCCCAAGTATCTCCCATATATAAAAAGCAGATCAAATGCAATCCGGCCAATCACCACCGCATCAGTCTACTCTCGATCATCAGTAAAGTGGTGGAAGATCTCAGTGCTTTTAAGCAGCACTTGCTCAGGAATACCCTGGTCAATGGCGCCTAGTTTGGGCTCCACCAGGGCCACTCAGCACCTGACCTCATTACCGTGGTTCAAACATGGACAAAAGAGATGAATTCCAGAGGTGGGGTGAGAGCGATAGCCATTTCAATCAAGACTGCTTTCGACCAAGTGTGGTATCAGGGTCTTTCGCAACACTGGAATCAATGGTTATCAGAGGCAACCTTCCCTCTGGTAAGATTCATACCTGACACGTAGGAAGGTGGTCATGGTTGATGAAGGTCAGTCAACTCAGCTTCAAGTCTGTAGGAGTCCCTCGAGCAGTGGCCGAAAACTTCTTCAGGGCTGCTTCATCAATGACCTTCCCTCCATTTTAAGGTCAGAAGTGGGAATGTTCGCCAATGATTGTACAACATTTGTGGCTCCTCAGATACTGAAGCAGTCCATGTACAAACGCGACAAGATCTGGACAGTATCTAGGCTGACAAGAGGCAAGTAATATTCAGCCCACACGAATGCTAGACCATGACCATCACCAATAAAATACAATCTAACCCACCCCTTGGCATTCAATGGTGTTACTATCAGTGAACCCCCCAGTATCAGATTCCTGGTGGGTAATCATTGCTCAGACACTCACTGGTCTCGCCACATGAACACAGTAACTATAAGAACAGGTCCGAAGCTAGGAATACTGCGACGAGTAACTCACATCCTGACTTCCAAACGTCTGTCCATCATCTACAATGCGTAAGTCAGAAGTGTAATAGGAGACTCCCAATTTGTCTGGATGAGTGCAGTTCGAACAACACTCAAGAAGCTTTATACCATCCAGAACAAAGCAACCAGTCTGACTGTCCCTTCATCCACAATGCTCCACCATCAACGCTCAGCAGCAGCAGTGTTTTACTATCCACATGCTGCAATGAAATGATTCACCAAAGATCCTCAGAGACCACCTTCCCAACTCACGACCACGTCTATCTAGAAGGACAAGGGTTGCAGATGTATGGAAATACCATCATCTTTAGGTTCCCTCCAAGGCATTCACCATCCTGACTTGGAAATATATCACCGCTCCTTCACAGTCACTGGGTCAGAATCCTGGGATTCCCTCCCTTATAGCATTGGAGGTCAACAACAGCAGGTGGACTGCAGCGTTCAACAAGGCAGCTCACCACCACCTTCTCAAGGGCAATTAGAGACAGGCAATAAATGCTGGCCCAGCCAGTGACACCCAGATTCACGAAATAAATAAATAGAAATTAACAGAGGAGGTTTGCTGAGGTGTCACAGGGATCAGTGCTTGGGGCCCAGCTATTCACAATGCCCTTTAAACATTTAGTTGCTGGAATCAGATACAATATATCCTAACCTGCTGATAGCACTAGCGGATGTGGGATTGTGAGTGGGTGAGGAGGATGTAAAAAAGCACCGAGAAGACTAAGACAAGTGGAGTGAATGGGTAAATACGTGACAGAGGGAGAACAATGTGGATAGAGGTGACGGTGTGCCCTTTGATGGAAATGATAAATTGGCAGTCTAACATTTGAAAGGGATTGTTTGAAATATGTTGATCTACACAGGGACGTATGTTCCTTTTTGTTGTTTCCTTCTGCATAAACATCTAAGCTTCCTGCAGTGCAGTGAGTTCTGTAACCAGAAGTCAACACTAGGAATGACATTGCCACGCTGACCAGTGTACATCGAACCAGCAAGTGGGGAGCTATAACATTGATAAGGATCTGGATCTCCTTGTACACCAGTCACTGAAAGCATTATTGCAGGAAAGAAAGCTGTTAAGAAGATACATGGTGTGCTAACCTTCAGTTCAGGTGGATTTGAGTCCAGGAGAAAGGGTGTCTTACTGTAGCTGTACCGGGACTTGGTGAGACATCATCTCAAACATTGTGCAGTATTGTGGGCAGTTTTGATCTCCGTACCTAATAAAGGACAAACCTGACATTGATAGAGAGCAGTGAAGGATGACCATACTGATCTCTGGTATGACAGGCTTGTTGTGGGAGCAGAGTTTGGGGTGACTGGGCCAGTATTCCATGGGATTTAGGAAAATGAGTGGAGATCTCAGTGAAACATACCAAACTCTGACAGGGTGAGACAGATTGAAAGGAGGAATGATAATTCACCTGGCTGGGACGTCTAACACAAGGAGCCAGAGTATTAGGTACAGACAGGCCATTCTTCACTCACTGACTGGTGAATATGGGGAATTCTCTCGCACCTGGAAACCAAGACACTGATTATAAATAAGGATTTAGAGACAGTAAAGGGATGGTTGGAGAGCAGGAGTACGGTGTGGAAATGAAGGGCCAACCATCATTATATTGAGTTGGGTAGCAAACACGATGGACCAAACATACTACTGCACTTTCTATTTTACTCACATTAACGGATATATATATCATTTGGGGTAAGTGCATTGAGGGGATTTTTTCCTTGAACTAGAATGGGGAGGCTCAAAGTGTTGTATGACCTACTCCTTTCCCGCTGTTTCTGTGCAGTCTATGGGAAATGTTGTCACAAGCTCTCAGATGTTAGGAACGGGGTCTCTGCAGGGTCGACAGGACTGTGTTTCCATTCCCTTTTCCGACACTGGTGCTGAGGCTGGATGTTCAGTCCGGTTTCATCCTTTCAGAACTCGTAGTAGTTTGATACAAATGAGTGCTCTTGTTTGGCCGTTTCAGAGACCATTAAAATGTTTATCACATGTCAGGGTCTTTGGAGTCAGTTTTAGGCCAGCCCAGGAAATCACGGGAGAGTCACTTCCTAAAAGTATATTGGAGAAGGAAATTCTGTTTACAATCAATATTGGCTTCAAGGTCACTATTACTGACACCAGATTTTAGATCTCGATTTTTTATTAATTGTTTTTTAACTTCCA
Source organism: Chiloscyllium plagiosum (assembly GCF_037043375.1). NCBI lineage: Eukaryota > Metazoa > Chordata > Chondrichthyes > Orectolobiformes > Hemiscylliidae > Chiloscyllium > Chiloscyllium plagiosum. The sequence goes on along the minus strand of NW_028270189.1, from coordinate 13,390,878 downwards.
CCAGCTGCCAGAGCATTAGCCTGGTCTGGATTAGTAATCCAGTGACATTTCCACAGCAGCACCATCTCCACATGGGAACCTGTCGGAAACCACACTGAACAGGTTATTTCTGTGCTGCTTGACGGCTCCATCAAAAAGAACTCCCACCAATTTTACTGTCGTGATGGGACTGAGGGGGTAGTAACTGGTCAGATTGTAATTAATCCACTCTTAGGGAATGGGACATAGCTGAGTAATTTTCCACATTGCCAGGGACATGTTAGAGTTGTATCTGGAATGAAACATCTTCCCCAGGGACATGGCTTGTTGTGTAGCACAAGTCTTCAGTCCTATTGCAGGAATGGGGTCAGGGCCCATTGCCTTTGTGTTCAGCTGTTTCTTCATGATATGTACAGCAAATCGAATTGGTTGAAGATTGGCATCTGTGATTTTGTGGGCATCATGTTGAGGGTGAGGTGTATCATCGACTCAACACTTCTGGCAGAGGATGGTGCAGATAAAAGATCCTTCTCTTTTACACTGATGTGCAGGTCTGCTCCATTATTTAGGATAGGGGTCTTTGTGGAGCCCTTTCCTCCGTCATTTGTTTAATCGTCCATCACCATTTATGACTGACTGTAGCAGAACTACAGGGCTTCGTTCAGATCTGTTGGTCAAGTCCGGTAGATTTAATGAGTTAGCATCAGGTTAAGGTTCATGTAATTCTGACTCTGATATGTTCACCCACACTCGTCACTGAGCCATAGATAGTGTTGATGGTAATGGCATACTGAGGTGTAATCCTGGCAATTTTTTTTTTTTTTTTTTTAGATTACATTACAGTGTGGAAACAGGCCCTTCGGCCCAACAAGTCCACACCGACCCGCCGAAGCGAAACCCACCCATACCCCTACATTTACCCCTTACCTAACACTACAGGCAATTTAGCATGGCCAATTCACCTGACCCTGCACATCTGTGGGAGGAAACCGGAGCACCCGGAGGAAACCCACGCAGACACGGGGAGAACGTGCAAACTCCACACAGTCAGTCGCCTGAGGCGGGAATTGAACCCGGGTCTCAGGCGCTGTGAGGCAGCAGTGCTAACCACTGTGCCACCGTGCCGCCCACTAATGGTGGCACAGTGTTGCAGGTTGTGGTTTAATGCATGTCTGCCTCTCCTGATGTTGTGGTCTGCAGCACTCCATGAATACGCAGTTTCGAGCTGCAATATCTGCAATGCAATTCTGCTGTCTGTTCTCCAATTCTCACTGAGACGCATTCGCCCATCAGCCCTGCACTCAGTAACCTAACCTGGTTTCTGATGTGGAAATACTTCCACTTTCATACTCTAATTCTGCTGAACTGTTTTGTTGTTGTGCTACCAGGATACATGAACACTAACTAGCCACCAAAAGACATGACCCACTATCACTCGTTTCCATACATACAGACAAAAAAAGGACACAACATTGACTATGACAACATTGACTATGACACACTTCCTAGGACAAAGCCACGCACGAAAATTCTTAGAAGAATGACATTCTAGCCAGAAATACATCAATAATCACATCAATTTAGATCCTATATACCTTCCCTTGAACAAAAACTGGAAATGACATCGCGCACGTTAAGAAACCAAAACCTATAAATAGAAAGACGAGACATACCACCAGTGCGTAACCAGAGACTCTCACTGATGATACCTAGTCATGGTGACGAAACATCTGAAAACAAACCTTCAAGCTCAGCGAGCTAACTTGCATACTTATAAATGGTTATTTTTCTCTTAATAGTCGAATTTGGGACTTCTCTGTCACTCATGTTTTAACAGAGTGCGAGGCGAGGTAAGTTTTTTCTGGGTGTGTGGTTTAATTAACAGGGGAGTTCGATATCACCATCATAACGGTTTCAGGGCTTATCGTACAGGGTTTGGACAGATTTGAAGAGATTTGGGGTGCAAAAGGTCCCAGTAGATTCCATCACTTGGCAGTTAGTGACCTAGATCTTCAACTAAAACAGGTGACAAAATTCATTTAATTTTATTTCCTTGTGGTTGGTTAAATTAAAAGAAATGGCTTTTAACATTACTAAAGAGGTTCTGAGGTTTGAAGACGATTTACAAATGTGCCGACAAAGTTTATAAAGACAAAGGAAGGGCATCCTTTTAGAATTGACATATAGATTAGAATTGGGTTTCACCAGGGACAAAAGGAAAGCTGTCACCATAATGGATTTGGTCAAGCACTGTGGTATATCAGAGAAGCAGGCAACTGCAGTCGAGTTAGAAAAAACTTAAATTCTAAGTGGAGCAATTGGAGTTAGAAGATAAAGAGAGAGACAGAAAGAGAGAGAAGATAGCGAAAGAGAAAGTGAGGAAAAAGGAAGATGGGGAGAATTTGAAATTCAGAAGTTTCGAATTAGATAAGCAAGGTAAATTAGCAGAATGAAGATGAAGGGAGAATGTTGGGATGTATACAACTGTGTTAATACATTGCAATATTTCGGTGAGAAAAATTCCAAAACCTTTTATATTTCATTTGCAAAGTTGGCTCGGCAGATGGCGTGTACAGTGAACATGTGGGTAATGCTAGTTCAGACTAAGATGGTTGGCACAGCTTGAGAGGTATGTGCACTGCTGTCACATGAGGGAACAAGACATTATGCAGATATCAAATAAGCTATTTTGAGTGATTATGAATTGGTACTAAAAGAATATAGACAGCGCTTCAGAAATCTAGAGACGGAACCAGGTCAGACTTATATTGAGATTGAAAGAAATAACCACAGTCATTTTGATAAATGTGTGCAAGCCTTACAAAAAGATAAGACCTGTGAGGCCCGATGGGAGATTATTCTGCTGGACGAGTTTAAAGACTCACTTCCAGAGACGGTAAGAATTCATGTGAATGAACAGGAATTTCATGAAGTGAGAAGTGCAGCAGAAATGGCAGTTAAGTATGCATTGGTGCATGAGATGAAATTTAGCTTCTGGGAGGATTTTCATCCTGTTGATGGATAGAAATTTGGAGAAGGGGAGATCCTACACTACAAAACATAGAGAAAAGCACACTGGCAATAGTTTACCACCGGTGAAAAAGAAGCCAAAGGGGGTTGAAAGGTGGTGAAAGGCCTCAGGTGCTCTCACTATAATGGAGTGGAACACATAAAATAACAGTGCCGATGGTTTAAGAAGGGCACTGGGAAAAGTTGTTTTCACTGCAGTAAGTTGGGACACACAGTGCTGGGGGTTGAAGGAAGAAACTTTGGGAAAATATGTGGCGGGGGGACAAGTGGGCTGAAATATTGATTGGAATAAAGGTGTTTCATTATATTGTTTGCCATTAGAGATGCCCCAAATAAATCTACTCACTTTACTTCCTTTGAGTAAATATTCGTATATGAAGTGAGAGGTCCTTTGAAATTAATTAACTATAAACTGACAGGACCGAAATCGAAGATCTCACACTTGGATTAAGTATCTGAGGTGAGGGAAAGATTAGATGGAGTAGGCAAGTTAGCTAAACAGCACCTGGAGAGGATACAGCATGGAATGAAGCAGGTGGCAGATAAAAACTCTGAAACTTTGACGATTTCCCGTGGGGATGACATATTAGTATTGCCAACAGTCGTAGGGAATCCCTTCAAAGCCAGGTTTAATGGCCCCTTTCAAATAAAAAAAAAGTGTTGAGTCAGTTCAACTATCTGGTAAAGATATCGGAGATGACAAAAAATGTTAGAGTACGTCATGTGAATGAATAATGCTCCAGACACATTTAAGACTCAGGAACAGAGTTGTGGCCAGATGTACAAATTGTGTAGTACATCTGTATGATGTCGTGTTCTTTAGCAAGTGATTGAAAGCTCACATGTTACAGCTGGCAGACCATGCTGAACGATTACAAGAAGCAAACTTGGTAATAAACTTAAAGAAAACAGAATTCTCGAAGGCAGAGGTGACGTTCTTGGGAAATTACATTGGACATGGAAGGTTGACCCCATGGAACACAAAGACGAAGGTCTTTGAGGAATTTCCACAACCATCCTCGAAGAAAAAGGTGCTTCGATTTTTGGAACGAAGTGGATTCTATCGGACGTTTGGTCCAGACTTCAGCAGCGTATTGGCACCACTGATGGATTTATGAAAGAAGAACACAGAATTGTGATGGACAGAACAATGTCAGGAGGCATTTGAGAATTTTAAAGCAGGATTAATCACAGCACCAATTTTAGCTGAACCAAATATTTTGAAAACCTTTGAAAATTGCATTTGATGCTCGGGATATGGGGCTCGGAGATGTATTGATACAGTAAAATGATGATGGAATTGAATTGCTAATTAGCTACTTGCCGAAAAAACTCAATATCCACCAGAAAAAAAAAGCAACATCTCCATTATTGAAAAAGAATGATTAAGTTTCGCACTGGACTGACAATATTTTAATGTTTATATGACAAACATATTGTCACAGATGATCGTGGTCAACGACAAAACTCTCGCAGGTTTTTGAATATTCAAAGAACAGAATATGAGAGTATTTCATTGGAGTCTTATTTTACCGACTTTAAACTTACAAAATAAACATGCTGTGGGTCCTAAAATGTGGTAGCAGATGTTTTATCGCAGATTTAAAGGAAAACGTTTAGATAAGATTTGACTTATTGCAATGTTAGTTATGTGTGCAGAATGAATATGTATGGTATAGCTGAGATTAATACTTTTGTAATTCATAATAATAGGATTAAGAATTAGAAGAAAAGAAATGAAGCCATCTTTTCATTCTGCTGTTTCATGTTTTTTTCTCCCTGAAGGGGGCAGGTGTTATGAAGCCGAAATCATGTCTGGTCACTTTAAGACAGAACGGGTTTTGCTGAATAGAAAGTACAGCCACAGATACCAGCTGAAGGTCGTTTATCAGAAATTGCCGCTTGACCTTTATCAGGTGGGGATGTAGGTTGAGAAATGGCAAATGGAGTTTAATATAGACGTGTGAGGTCTTGCATTTTGGAAACTCAAATCAAGGTAGGAGTTTCATGGTGAATAGGAGGGTCTTAAGGGGTGTAGTGGGCAGAGGGACCTTGGTGTTCAGTGCACGGTTCTCTAAGAGTGGAGTCACAGGTAGACAGGGCAGTGCAAAAGGCTTTTGGCACATTGGCAGAGCGCTTAATCGGTAGAGATGTGAGAGACGAAGAAATGGCGATGCTGAAACATGAGGAGTGGCAGCGATCACTTATTTCCAAAAGAGACATTGTTAGGGTGACAAATTCCATACTTTACTCAGGATTGATTGGTTTGATTTATTGTCAGCTGTACCTTAGTACAGGGAAACACTGTATTTATGATCAGTGGAGGAAGATCATAGTAAGCATGGCCAGACAGATCATAGAGTGGAAATTGGCTTGGACAGAGTAAAGCATACAGGATACACTGAACAGGACGTGCACTAGACAAGATCAACATGAATAAGATCAGCATTATTTGAACTTAGAGAGTCCATTCATCAGTCTAACGTGACTTTCCTAATAGTTTATATGCCTTAATTAACTCTCCCCACATGAATGCGAAGTCGGCACGGTGGCACAGTGGTTAGCACTGCTGCCTCACAGCGCCAGAGACTCGGGTTCAATTCCCGCCTCAGGCGACTCTCTGTTTGGAGTTTGCACATTCGCCCCGTGTCTGCGTGGGTTTCCTCCGGGTGCTCCTCTTTCCTCCCACACTCCAAAAATGTGCAGGTTAGGTGAATGGTAGGTATAGGTGAATGGATCTGTGTGGTTTGAGCTTCGGCGAGTCGCTATGAAGTTGTTGCGCTGAAGGGCCTGTTTCCACACTGTAAATAATCTAATCTAATCGGCGTGTGAACCCGTTGTGTTGTTCACAGTTCCCAACAACAGCCACAATACCTTCCATCTGAAACAGGTAGCCATTCCCACCAACTTCCGCCCTACATAGAGAACACCAGGCTGTCACCTCGGAGATGGAACATGCCTTCTTGAGACTTCACACAAGGCTTCCCTCCTCACCGCTAGTAAACCACGTTAAAGTCCCACGTGTGCATCATGAGCGGTGGCGCCACGAGGTACAACGTGGAGTAATCTGTCTGTGCAGCCTCTGCTCCAATTGGTCATCATGTTAGAGCATCAATTAGGATGACAGTGAGGACTGCCCATGCTGGAGATCAGAATAAACAGTGGTTTGCTGGAAAAGCACAGCAGGAGAGCCGATGTTTTGGGCATAAGCCATTCATCAGGATCAGCACCAATTGCCCTATTCTGCCCCTGTGTAAGTGCATTGAGGTGGGAATGGCCTCCTACTGTTCCTATATAAGTGGCTCAACTGACTGAATAGCCTCCTCCTGTTCCTATATAAGTGGCTCAACGGGCTGAATGGCCTCATTCTGTTTCTGTGTAATTGACTCAAAGGACTGAATGACTTCTTCCTTGTCCAATTGGACAGGGCCAAGGGCCGGATTGGGTTACCCCTGGTTCCTGTTTGACAGCTCGATGTGCTGACAAGTGTGATGATGCTGCAACTTTAAGAGGTTATTTTGTCCTGGTTTCTTTTAAGAGAGAGATTGAACCAGCTGGCTAGTTAAGACCACTGGGTAAACAGCGAGGGAGGCCTTGGGTTTATTTTAATGCAGCTTGAATGGGTGTGGCCAGCTCTCACAGATTAAGATCTCTGGGTTTGGTTTCTTAGTAACATCAGAAACTATTGGGGTCTACACAGAGTTGGAAGCTTCAGTGAATGTCTCCTGGCTGCTACTCTGTCTGAATTTTCTCTTGATGCTGTTTTTAATTCCTGGGTTGGAGAAATATTTGTGACTATCTGTGTCTGAATGTTCCTTTTTGCCAAGGGCTGTGTTTATGGGATTTCCCTGTATTGGAACAGTTTATTAGTAATCGTTCCATGATCTATTATTCTGTTAACTTGTCTAATAGAATTATGTTATTCGAAATTCCTGTTTGTTTGGTTTCATTTTATCTTCCGTGTTTTAATAAATGGTGTTTGCTTCACACCGAGTAGTTTGACCAGTCAAATTGCATCTGGAACAGACACTTTGCATTTCCTTTAAAATACGAAAACGTTAGAGTCAAGGCTACCGCCTTCAAATATTTTCGAGGGGCTCTGGTGTGGTCCATCACACTAGACTCCTTCTCTTCCTGAGTAATAGGCTGGAGGCAACGAATAGGCTGTCCCTGTTCTACTCTAATAGTGTCAATGGGCTGAATGACTTCCTCATATTCCTGTGAAAGCAGCGTGAGCTGCTGAATGAACTCTATTTTACTGTGGCAATGTGCATTGCCAGGCAGTGCTGTTACATGAATGTTACAGACCATTTAACAGCACAAACCTGACTGGTGTCTGGGTCTTGCAGGAACTGACGGGCGACAAATGTTCTGAACATTGTGGAATATTCAGTGACCATCCCCTCTTCTGATGTTATGGTGGGGAGGGTGGGGGCGGGAAGACTTTGATGAAGCAGCTGAAGCTGTTTGTGAAGAGGAAGCTACCCTGAGGATCTCCCACAGAGGTGACCCAGGACTGAGATGGTGAACATCTTCCTTTGTGCCTGGTGTGACTCCAAACACTGGACAGTTTAGTCTGATTCCCATTAAGTCCAGTTTTGTTCAGCTCCTTGATGTCAACAAAAGCCAACCACTGCCTTGATATCAGGGCCAGTCATTTTTACCTGAATCCTTGTGTCAACCTCTTTTGTTCATATCAATAGGCCATGGTATAGGAACAACATGTGTTTTCTTCAAACAAATGGTATTGAATGTCAGGGTTTCTCTTCTCAATAATGTTAGGGAGCATGACGACTGAAAGTATTTGAAGAAGATGTAGGTGGATATTGACCTGACAGAGAGTTGAGGACGATGAAGAATTGGGTACGAAAGAGGATTTGAGACTAAGAGCAGATCAGTCTTGATCTTAGTGAAGGGCAAGGCAGGCTTGGGGAGTGAACGACCTGTCCCAGCTTCTGATGTTCTCACATTCTGTTATTGGAGAGTTTAATGGGTGTTATTGTCATAAATGTGCAATTACTGAATATTGCAGTCAGGGAGAACAGATGATTTTGTGAGCCATCTCTGGTGAGTATATGGGCTGTATTCAGAGTCAATCTGCGTCTACAGCATGACCAACAAATGAAGCACAAGTTGCAGAGAGGGGAAGCTCTATGAAGAGAGATGAGGGGCCTCTTTCCTACCTGTGCCTGGATTTTCCAATTACATTTCCCAAATCATTTCAAAGCGTGTGTGACAGTCTTGAGAGGCTGAATGGTCTCCTCTGTTTCTGTGCACCACATTATAGGAGTAAGTGGCCTCCAACTGTCCCTGTCTAGCAGGTATGAGGGGCTGAATGGAACACAGAAACATGGGACTGAGGAGCAGGAGTGGGTCATTAGACACTTTAAGCCTTCTCCACCAGGAACTACGATTGTGGATGATCAGGTGTGGACTCAGCCCCACTTTCCTGTCTGTATCCTAATATCCGTGACTTAATTCCCTGTCAAAAATTTAGTAATGCAGATTTCAATCAATGTGAACATAGAGGCACGATAAACTTCCAGTGAAGAGAATTCCCATTTGAAAGGTCATTTTAGAATTTTTCGTCATCCTTCTTATACAATCAGAGAGTCATGCAGAACAGAAACAGACCCGTTAGTCCAACATGTTCACTCCGATCAGATATCAAATCTGATCCAGTCCCATTTTCCAGCATTTGTCCAATATCCCTCCTCTTTCAGATACTTTTTAAATGTGCGATTGTAACCACCTTCAGCACTTCCTCTGACAGCACTTTCTGTACACACACCACTCTCTGTGTGAAACATTTACCTTCAGGTCCCTTCTAAATCATTCGCCCTCTCCTCTTCAACCTATGCCTCTGAATCTGGTCTCCCCTACCCTGAAGAGCAGAACGTGGCTGTTCAGAATATCCATTCCCCTGATGATTTTATAAACATCAATAATGTCACCCTTCAGCCTCTGACACTCCAGGGAGAAACACCTCAACCTCATCAAACTCTCCCTGGGACATCTGTGTAAATCTTTTCTGCAGACAACTACCTTGTCTGCAGTTTTCCTACAGTGGCCTTCCCAACACGGTGTACAGATGCAACATGCCACCACAAACCCTATACTCAATGCTCTCACTGATTAAGGCAAATGTGCCAAATATGTTCAGTACCACTCTGTCTACCTGCGACTCCACTTTCAAGGAACAATGTACCTGAAGCCCGAGGTCCCTTTGTTCCATTACACTCCCCACGACTTGCCATTAAGTGTATAACTTCTTCCTAAAATGCAAAACCTTATATTTATCTAAATAAAAATCATCTGTCACACCTTGCCCCTTTGTCCCATCTAATTGTGGTCTCGTTGTACTCTGAGATAATCTACTACACCACATTTCTGATGTCATCTGTAAACTTATTAAGTATGGTTCCGATATCCACACCTAAGTTCATTACATAAATGATGAAATGCAGCGAACTGAGCACTGATTCTTGCAGCACACCGCTGGTCACAAGCCTCCAGTCTGAAAAATATCCCCCTTCCTTCAAGGCAATCGTGACTAGCTTCTTCTGTGTCCCATGTGACCGATCCTTTAATCTGTCTACCAATTGGAATGTTATGAACACCTTGCTGAAGTCCATATATACAATGTCTATCAAATTGCCTTCATTAATCTTCCTTTTTACCTCTTCATAAAACTCAACCAAATTAATGAGACATGATTTCCCATGCAGAAAGACACGTTGTCTACCCCAATCAGCCCTTGTCTTTCCAAATGTATGTAAATACTTTCCCTTAGAATCCCCTCCAACAACTTACCCACCACTGACATAAGGCTCACCCGTCAATAGTTCCCCGACTTTTTGGGTCACTCTTTCCTTTCCTAGTCCCACTCCTCCATTGCTCACAACAAATGTTAAATGTAACCAGGTTGCTGATATGGCCGATGATATTGGTCTCAGATTGGGTCAGGGTCAGTTTTAGGAACAAATCAGGCTAGTTTCTTTAATCTGCTCAAATAGCACGTTTATGATCCAGAGCAACGTTACTCAAACTATGATGGAAAGATGAATGGCAAACTGTTTGGGTATTGCAAATATATAATCGATATTTCCCTGTTTAAAATGCTGAGACACACACACACACACAATCTCTGCAATTTGAAGTTGAAAGAACATTGTCCAAATATTAGTGTAACTTATGACAAAAGAAAAAAATTGAGAGATTGTCCAAAATGTGCTTCTGCTTCTGAAGATGTTTTACTCACACAAGCTGCTAGCAATGGGATTTCATCCTGGAACAGTTGGATTTGGCTGAATTCCCTTTGCATTAGGCAGTGAGAAGATTCCAATGAATTCTGGTCAGTAATCACCCAAAGGGTAGCACAGTGGCTCAGTGGTTAGCACTGCTATCTCACAGCACTAGGAACAGGGGGTCTAATACAGCCTCGGGCGACTATCTGTGTGGGGTTTGTACATTTTCCTTTTGACTGCGTGAGCTTCTAATAGGTGCTCCAGTTCCCTCCCACAGCTCGAACTGTGTACATTAGGTGGATTGGCCATGCTAAGTTGCCTGTCGTATTCAGGGATTTCTAGGTTAGGTGCATTAGTCAGAAGTAAATCTCAGGGAACGGGCCTGGCAAGGTTAATGTTTGGAAGTTTGATATGGACGTGTTGGGCCGAAGGGCGTGTTTCCACACTTCATGAATTCTTTAACAATGAGAATGGTAATGATGACCGTATAGGTGTTGTTTTTTTTAGCTCACACACATTGCTTTGATGAGGAATAATGAGGGAGAGAGAGTGTGTGTAATAGGCCACTCCTTCTCAGGAAGATTACATTGTCTCCCTCTCTGAGTTGAATCACACAGTAACGTCATCCTCTCCCAAGATGGATCATGTGAGGTCACCTTGTATAATGTCCAAACAATGTCTCCATCACATTCCCTGTTCCATGTCGATGCATCATTGTTGCCATCTCGCACAGAGCGATACCCTTAGCAGAAAATGGTCTTGGTCAATTTGAAAATATGTTTATATGCCCCTGCGTCATTAAAAAAATAAAATGTTTAATGTATTTAGAATACCTGTGTTAAAATGAATGCATTTTTTCAAGAAACACATAAATTGCTGGTAATGCTCGGCAGGCCTGTCAGTACCCAGATGTCTTTTACATGCTGCAGTTGTACCAGCCTCCACCACTTCCTCTGGCAGCTCATTCCATATGCAAATCATCCTCTGCGTGAAAAGGTTCCTCTTAGGCCTCTTCAAAACCTTTCCCCTCTCACTTTCAATCAATGCCCTCTAGTTTTGAACGCCCCTAACCTGGGGGAAACCCTAACTACTCACCCTATCCATGACCATTCTGATTTTATAAACCTCTACTGCTGCAAGATGTGACTCCAATCAACACGAATAGCTTTGCTTTCAATCATTCTGGGCCGAAATTCTGAAATTCAATTCTGACACTTCTTTCTCCATCAGGTCACAATTCTACAACCAGTTTAATCAGTTTGATCAGATGTATCAGGAGACACTCCGTTGGGATTGACACCGATACCTTTGTGCCCGGAGGTAGGGACACTAGCATCACTGAGCAATACCCATAAAGCTGTAACATTATTCTCCTGTGTGTTTGTTCATCAGCCTGTTCTGACATGCTGTGACATACCTCTGCAACAGGCAGGACTTGAATCCAGTCCTATTAGTCCAGAGATAGGAACACTACCACACAAGTTCAGGAATTAAAATCAAATCCAGAGTTCTGGTTCAGAGCCAGGGACACTACCCACTACACTACCATACCCAGACTTGGGTCATATTTTAAGTGCCAGCTTTCAGCTCGGTGTGGATTTATTATAATCAGGTTACCATCACTGAGCGACACAAAACACGTTGTATTGTTAAACAAATGCAAGGTATTTGTCTCAACTGTCGGATATTGAGTGCACGTGCTGTGCCATCGAAATTAACTATGAACGTCTTCAATCGCTATTATCTGTAATCTACAATATTAACGAAAGAAAGCCTGCAGTCACAGTCTGCCCAATGAAGGGTCTCGAATAGATTTTTATCACTGAACACCACAGACAACGAAAAAGCATAATTTCTGGTCCCAAAACACCGATCACTATTACCCACCTCTAACTCGCGACTGCCCGCTTCCTAAAACAATGAAATGACACTCGGCCGCTGATTACTGTCCAGCCTCTCCTCCCCACTGACTATGTGTGCAATCTGTCCCTCCTCCCCCAAACCACACAAGGCAAACCAAGCTCAGGGTCTTTGTGAAAATCAAGGCCGGAGTGTGCAGGCCTCCTGGAGACGGGGAGGATAATTTAAAGGAGGAGAGTGAAGAGGTGGTAATATCAATCACTGGGCTGAGGCGTAGCAGATGGAGTTTAGTTTGGATTAATGCGAGGTATTGGGTTTGGTAAATTAAACAAGAGCAGGACCTATACAATTAAAAGCAGGGCCTTTGGCAGTGTTAGAGAACAGAGACCTAGGCCGTCAGGTATAATTCTTTAAAATCTGTATCTCAGGTAGATAGTATGGTTAAGGAGGTGTCTTCATTGGTCAGACCTTTGAGTATTGGAATTGGGATGTCATGTTGTGGTTGTACAGGACATTGGTGAGACCTATTCTGGAATACTGTGTCCAGTCTGGTCATCATGCCCGCTCATTCCATAGGCACACCACCCTCTGGGTGAAAAAGCTGCCCCTTAGGTCACTTTTAAATGTTCCCCTCTCACCTTAAACCTGTACCGTCTAGTTTTGGTCTCCCCACCCATAGTAAATACCTTGATTATTCACTTTAATATTACTGACCTTGATATTATTAAGCTGGAGAGGATTGAGCAGACATTAACCTGGATGTTGTTGGGAATGGAGGGAGAGGCTGGGTATACTGAGACTATTTTCAATGGAGAGTATGAGATTAAGGGGTAACTTTACAGAGGGGTGCGTATAAGCTGAAGGGCTGATGTCTTTTCCCTAGAGTTGGTGATTCAAAACTGAGGGATATTTTAAGGTGTGAGGAAAAAGATTTACAGAAGTCATGAGAGGTAATTATTTTAGTCAGAATCTGGCTTATGTGTGGAAGTGGTGAGAGCAGGGACAGTTACAATGTTTGAAAGACATTTAGATCAGTACATGGATAAGACATCAGTTTGGATGGTGCTGTGAGCAGCTGCCCTCTTCCCTCACCCTCTCTGAATGAATCTCTGTTGGTTTTCACCCTCTGCCAATGCCATTGCAATGGCGTGGAGAGGCCAGGAGGGGGTGGCATTTCATTACTTTAAGCACCACAGAGACTGCCAGACCTGCCCCACACAGAGACACACAGATACACACACACACACAGGAATTGTCAGGGCGTGGCGTGAATCTCATCTGGTCACTTAAACTAAACATAAAGAAATGTTCAATTTGCCTTGTAAACTGATAAATATGAGTGACAGAGAACTCCCAAATTCCACTGTTTATCTCATAACATCAATTTATTTTTTAACTCTGAAAGTGAACATTTTACATCAAGCATTCTGAATTCTGAGACCCTCTTTCTCTTAACTGTTTATTACCCCACTCCAACTCTATAATGATATACTGTTTCAATAAGACGCTTATTAAAATTGCACTCATTTAATTTCAAAATCACACAGCAGCTGTTGTTTGTGTGTCTTCTTGTGGCCATCGATCTCCCTGGGTCATCTTCTGTCTTTTTACTGCGAATATGTTCCATATGAAACGGTACCTTTGATAGAGAGTGTTTCCTAATCTCTTGGATCAGTGTTAATGGCATTTACTCTGTCTGCAATTTTCTAAATGCCTGCATTTTTAATATGCACAAAGTCGGATCATCTCATTGGTTCAACTTCCGAAAACCAATACATTCACACTTGATTTGGTTTTATCCTGTGGCATAATTTAAACTGATTGGTAAAATTCGAATTGTTGTCCAAGGAGCAACCATCTTAGGGATCTACTTCACACCCAAATGTGACTATTTTCAGTTGTCCTTCACACTCTGGGTCTGCCATACTCTCATATCACAGGTGCTTGGAAGCTCTCAGTTCAGAACAGCTTTCCCTCTCTCTTAAAGGTACATACACACTTTCGACATCATGACATTAATATCCTGATGTCAATACAGAAACTTGGAGCCAATCTGGAATTCTCTTCTCTATGGTTTATCAATATTTCATTCACTCCATCTGGTTAGTATCAGGACTTTTGTTGCTCCATTGAAAGCATGTCATTATTCGACTCTGTCCGTGGGAATATAGCGGTATTTCATTTGCTCACACTAGTGAGTGTCGCAGAATTTCAGTTGTTGCATGGGAACTGTGACGCTATAACAATCTCAATGTTTGTAGATGGCACCAAACCTGGAAAAACTCTGAAGTCCATGGAGGACAGTGTGGAACTCTAACAGTGCAATCACACGTTGGTGTTGTGTTCAGGTGTATGGCAGCTGGGGATCAATGCAGAGCAGTGTGAGGTGAGGCACTTTGGTAGGAAAGACAATGAAAGACAATATAAAACAGGCCGTACCGTTTAATTAGGGGGTGCAGGAGCAGAGAGTCCTGGGTGTATCTGAGCACAGGTTGTTGAAGATATCAGGACAAGTGGGGATAGCAGTAACTATCACAAATTAGTTTCAGTATCTGAGCTGTTTAGAGGGGAAGGTGTAGGAGGGAGCCTCCGTGCTCCCTTCCTGGGAGGTGGTGGTGACGATGTGTTGTGAGCCCACCCTCCTGCCCACCGAGACCGTGGGGATTCCATTTGTACCAGCTCGACACAAAAGGGAGATGGTGTCAGGGCCACAGCTTCTACGTTGTGCCGGGGGGAAACGGAGCTGCCAGTGGGTTTAAAGTGAGAATTGCCCTTCACTGAACATTGCTCCTTACTCGGTCGGTAGGAGGTGGGTGTTTCAGAATCTCCACACAAGGCATCCCGGTTCTCTCTGGCTCCTACCAGGGTCATCCCCACATGGCGGGGGAGGGGGTGAGGGAACGGATATCGGGAACTCCACCACCCGGCTTGGCCCTTTCTGTCCTATTCCAGGCTGTTTCTCCTGGAATGGGAGAAAGGGAGGGAGGGAGTGTGGGAGCGGGTGGCCCTGCTGTTAGTGTCGGTGTAGGTGGGGAGACGGTGTCATGCTGAGGTGTCCGGAGGGAGTCAGTCCACAGTGTTGTATGCATGCAGCATTATTAGTGTAGGGGAGCGGGGTAAAGTGGAAGGAAGGGGGGCGTGGCGAAGGTGCTGCATGCAGCAGTGAGAGTGGTGGAGCTTGAGCCTTGTTCGGATGTCGGCGCTATAACAGATATACAGTGAGTGTGAGAGAGCAGAGAGAATACGGTGACCCTTATCCTGAAAGAGCGGGGAAGGTTATTGAAGCTTGTCCTGTATTGCTGGGCATTTCTTCAGACCGCAGATACTGCACGGAGGTAGGTGGAGAGCTCAGACCATGCTCGGTGGGTCTGGTGGTGTGGCCTCCTCTGGAAAGAGAATGGTCTCATTCTATACTTGCTCATCCACCAGCACCTCCGTGCTCCTGTCGACAAACCGGGGTGTAATTGCCCATGATCTGCCATGCTCGAGGTAAACTGTGCAGGGCCGCTCCGAACTTAGAAAGCACAACCGTGTGTCCATTGGCCTTTTGAAGATGGCACAAATGACAGGGATCACGAAATATCCAGGGGCATCCGGGCGATGGTGAGTACCACCCGTCATGATGGGTGGGAGGATCAGGCTGGTATTGAATGAGAGAGACATCATGGGGTGGGCTGGGTAGTTAATGAGATGAGTCCGATACGATAGCACCAGGAAATAGCTCAGCCTCGTGCGGACGATCCCTCTGTCACACTCAAGGAAAATCAAACAAAGATAAATTATTGTTAGAATGTGCCCAATGAGTCATAGATTTGGTTGAAAGCAATTCCAGTAACAAAGATGCCGAACAAATGCTCATCTGGCATCACACAAATATCCTTTTATCCCATCTTTCCTGGGAAGACAGGTTCATGTTACAGGATGCTATCGAAGTGTCTACATTTCAGCATTCTGAAACCTGGGAACACATCCTTCCATGTCACTATATCTCAGTCTCCCCCTCTCTGTCTATTTCCCAAACTCTCCCATGTGGTGATAATTAACAGATTCCCCCGCCATCCCTCTCTGGCAGTGATGTTCACACCCACAGCACCCACTTGTCATGGTACAATGGAGAGATGGAGCTGTAAATGCGTGGGAGTTGTACATCCTGTCACTTCCAGCATGGGCTGCAAGTTTCCCCATACTGCGCAGGGATATAACACAGTGTTACTGAGGAATGCAGTGGGTTGGTGAACAGAGTTCTACATGCCGGGAGGGGAACTGCTCCTGGTTTACAGATCAATGCACTGGGGTGGTGTACAGAGCTCTACATGCCGGGAGGGTAACTGCTCCTGGTTTAGAGATCAATGCACTGGGGTGGTGTACACAGTCCTACATGCTGGGAGGGTAACTGCTCCTGGTTTACAGATCAATGCACTGGGGTGGTGTACACTTTCCTACATGCTGGGAGGGTAACTGCTCCTGGTTTATAGATTAATTCACGGATGATCACTGCACAGGTCGCTGTGCTGAATAGACTATCTGGTTGAGGTTTATCGATAATGCAATGATGTGGTCAGTGCAGCTCCCCGTGTTGGACAGATATGTACCCTGTGCACAGTACATCATGCTGGTGGGGTGGGTAGAGGGGAAAGGTGATGGACAGTTGAAGGAGATCCCGGAACGTTCTGCCCCCAACATTCCAAAACTGACATTTTTGTCAGTAATTCCGAACTTCCCAGTTGTTATTCTAGCTCCAATTATTTTAATAAATCCCTGAATACAGGGACACATTTGAAAATCTCACTGGGTCCCCGATCAAACGGGTCCCTTTGCCTCCAGACTGATGGATAATGGGTTTGTTTTCCTTCCTCACAGTTAACGTAGTGACCATCTACGTCCTGCTTTATAAAGATTGTGGATTGTCTCCATGTGTCAGACGTTACCTGGGGGCCATGGCAGCGGCAGATCTCCTGGTCATTATCCTCGACCTGATCCTGAGACACATTCCCATTGTTTATCTGGAACAGTTTTATTTCCTGATGGACTCCGTCCCCGTGTGTAATATCCACGCCGTCCTGCTTTATGCAGCCACTGACTGCTCTGTCTGGTTCACCGTCACTTTCACCTTTGATCGGTTTGTGGCCATTTGTTGCCCGAAGCTGAAAAGTAAATATTGCAGTGAGAAAACGGCGGCTGTGGTTCTGGGAGCAGTGACTGTGCTGAGCTGTTTAAAGAACATTTCCTGGTATTTTATGCTCAAGGCTCGGTATCGGCTGGTGAACTCCCCCTGGTTTTGTGATGTAACAGCCGCTGCTTTATCCTCCAGTATCTGGGTCACAATCGAGTTCCTCCACAACATTCTAACCCCGTGTGTCCCATTTCTCCTGATTCTGCTGCTCAATTTTATCACCATCAGACACATTTTAGTGGCCAGCAGAGCCCGCAGGAGACTCCGCGCTCACACCAATGGGGACGCTCAGTCTGACACTGAAATGCGAAACCGAAAAAAATCCATCATTTTACTGTTTGTGATCTCGGCCAATTTCATCCTGTTATGGTCAATGTTAATGCTGTATTCTATATGGAGCCGGATGTATTGGATTGGGTATGACTCTGTGTATCTCGATGGCTTTGTGCTGGAATTGGGCTTCAAGCTGCAGCTCCTCAGTTGCTGCACAAACACCGCGATTTATGCCGTGACCCAGACTAAGTTCAGGCAGCAGCTGAAGAATGTGCTGAAATATCCCTTCACCCAAATCCATCCATCCATCAAATTCCCTCGTTAATCAATCCATCCGGGATTTTCTCATTTCAGTTCAGTGTTTCAGCGATGGAGCAGCCTGTCGCTATGGTAACAGACTGAGGCTAGCGCTGGGTTGTCCATCCTTATCCCACAAGGGGGTTACAGGGAAACATTTCAATGTTTCTCACAACTCAGGGGCCAGTGAGAAAAGGCACCATCCCACTGATTGTATCCATCACTTCCATTTGTAAACAATAAAAATGTTGATTAAAGCGTGCCAAGCAGCAGAGTGGCCGAAGTTGTTGTGTGTCTTTGTGTTGGAGAAGCTGAGCTGGAGAGAGACAGACTCAGCCCCAAGTCCTGGTCCTCAGGGAAGGGGACGGCACTGCGCCCTGAGCTCAAGAGCTGTGTTTAACTCCCTCTGTCCCCCCCACTCCAACCTGACCTCCCCATTACCTCTCCCCTACTCTTTCTCCTCATTTCTCTCCCTCTCTCTCACTGCACTCTCTTTCTCACCACCTCTCCCTTTCACTCTCCCTCGTCCACCCTCTGTCTCACACACACATCCCTAACCCTGATTTCTCCACCTGCCTCCACTCTTTCCTCTCCCACAACCCAGCACTCACTCTCTCCAGCCATCTGCCTCCCTCCCACAATTCTGTCTCTACTCCATTTCCCCCCTCCTCCCACCTCCCATATCTCTCTATCATCTCACAAGCACCCCTCGAACCACATGCAGCCAAAGCACCAATCTTCCCCACCATCCCCCACCCCCGTCTGGATTAGAGGAAGAGGGAGACGTCAGAGAGACAAAATGTGTCAGAGAGAGAGGGACGGGCAGGAGGGACAGACATTTGGTCTGAGAGAAACAGAGCGAGGTGGGGAGAAAGAGAGACTGAGGTGGGGGATCGAGAGTGAGAGAAGGTGGAGAGAGAGTGAAAGAGCAGGGCGAGAGTGAGAGAGAGAGACGGAGAGAGAGAGGCAACGCAGAGATAACGTGAGGGAGGGAGAGAGAGGGAAATAGGGGAGGACATAATGAGAGAGGGGTCAGAGAGAGGGGGACAGAGTTGGGTACAGATAGAGAGGAACAGAGAGCGGGGGACAGAGAGAGGGGACAGAGAGTAGGGGACAGAGAGAGGAGGACAAAGAGAGGGGAACAGAGAGAGGGGCAACAGAGAGAGGGGCAACGGAGATAGAGGGGGAAGAGAGAGAGGAACAGAGAGAGGGGGAAAGAGAGTAGGGGACCGAGAGAGGGGCAGACAGAGAGGGGACAGAGAGGGGGACAGAGGGGCGGGATAAAGAGAGGGCGACAGAGGGGGGTGACAGAGAGGGGATCAGAGAGCGAGGCGTCAGAGAGAGGCAGGATAGAGAGGGTGGCAGAGAGAGAGGGGAACGGGGGAACGGAGAAGCAAGGGACAGAGAGGGGGTGACAGAGATAGAGGGGGAAAGATGGGGGACAGAGAGTGGAGGACAGAGATAGGGGGATAGGGAACGGGGGATAGTAAGAGAAGACAGAGAGAGGGAGACAGACAGAGGGAGACAGAGTGAGGGGGATAGGGAGAGGGGAGCAGAAAGAGGGGGAGAGAGAGGCAGGACAGAGAGGGGGACAGGGAGGTGTGCACAGAAAAGGGGCACAGAGAGAGGGGGCAGAGAGAGGGGAACAGAGGGGGGGAGAGAGCGGAGGAAAGAGAGTGGAACAGAGAGGGGGGAGATAGAAGAGGTCATGGAGTGGGGGGACAGAGAGGGGGGGGTCAGAGAGACGGGCGACAGAGAGAGGGGGACACAGCGAGAAGGGCGACAGAGACAGGAGAACAGAGAGAGAGGTGAACATAGAGAGGGGGAGAGAGGGGGGGACAGAGAGATGGGGACAGAAAGAGGGACAGAGGGGGCGAAAGAGAGGAGGGCGGGGGGAAGAGGAAGAGGGGCGACAGAGAGAGATAGGGGACAGAGAGAGGGGGACAGAGAAAGGAAGGACAGAGAAAGGGGTGGACGGGGAAACAGAGAGGGGGGACAGAGAGAGGGGACAGAGAGAGAAAGAACAGAGAGAGGGGTACAGAGAGAGAGTGGGGACGGGGGATTAGAGAGAGAGGGAGTACAGGGAGGGGGACAGTGAGAGGGGGAGAGAGAGGGGGGACAGACAGAGGGGGACAGAGAGCGCGGACAGAAAGGGGGGACAGAGAGAGGCAGGACAGATAGAGGGGGAGACAGACGGGAAAGAGAGTGGGGACAGAGAAGGGGACAGAGAGAGTGAACAGAGAGAGGGGTACAGAGAGAGAGAGGGGACGGAGGATCAGAGAGAGAGGGAGTACAGGGAGGGGGGCAGAGAGAGGGGGAGAGAGAGGGGGACAGACAGAGGGAGACAGAGTGAGGGGGACAGGAAGGAGGAAGGGGGGGCAGAGAGAGGGGGAGAGAGAGAGGCAGGGCAGAGAGGGGGACAGAGAGGTGTGGACAGAGAGGGGGGCACAGAGAGAGGGGGCAGAGAGAGGGGAACGGTGGGAAGAGCGCGGGGGAAAGAGAGAGTGGAACAGAGAGGGGGAGATAGAAGAGGTCAGGGAGTGAGGGGACAGAGAGAGGGTGGTCAGAGAGACAGGCGACAAAGAGTTGGGCGACAGAGAGAGGGGGACACAGCGTGAAGGGTGACAGAGACAGGGGAACAGAGAGAGGAGAACAGAGAGAGGGGAGAAAGAGAGGGGGGCAGAGAGATGGGGACAGAAAGAGGGACAGAGGGGCCGACAGAGAGGAGGGCGGAGTGCAGAGAGAGGGGCGACAGAGAGAGACAGGGGACAGGAAGAGGGGGACCGAGAAAGGAGGGTCGGAGAAAGGGATGGACAGGGGGGAGGAAAAGAGAGACGGGGACAGAGAGAGGGGACAGAGAGAGAAAGAACAGAGAGAGTGGTACAGAGAGAGAGTGGGGACGGGGGAATTAGAGAGAGAGGGAGTACAGGGAGGGGGACAGTGAGAGGGGAGAGAGAGGGGGACAGACAGAGGGGGACAGAGAGAGCAGACAGAAAGGGGGGACAGAGAGAGGCAGGACAGACAGAGGGGGAGAGAAACGGGAAAAAGAGTGGGGGACAGAGAGGGGGACAGAGAGAGAGTGAACAGAGAGAGGGGTACAGAGAGAGAGGGGACGAGGGATCAGAGAGAGAGAGGGAGCACAGGGAGGGGAGAGAGAGAGGGGGGCGACAGAGAGAGATGGGGACAGAGAGAGGGGGACAGAGACAGACGGACAGAAAGGGGGGACAGAGAGAGGCAGGACAGATAGAGGGGGAGAGAGAGATGGGGACATAGAGCGCGGGGGAGAGAGGCGGGGCAGAGAGGCGGACAGAGAGGTGTGGACAGAGAGGAGGGCACAGAGAGAGTGGGACAGAGAGAGGGGAACAGAGGGGGAAAGAGAGCGGGGGACAGAGAACGGGGAACAGAGAAAGGGGGAGATAGAAGACGTCAGGAAACAAAGAGAGGGGCGACATAGAGAGGGGCGACAGATAGGGGAATGGAGAGAGGGGAACAGAGAGATGGGGACAGAGAGGGGAGACAGAGCGGGCGATAGGTGGCGTGGACAGAGAAAGAGGAGCGACAGAGAGAGACAGGGACAGAGAGAGGGGGACAGAGAAAGGGGTGGACAGAGAGGGGAACAGAAAGAGGGGGAGGGAGAGAGGGGACAGAGAGAGTGAACAGACAGAGGGGTACAGAGAGAGAGAGGGGGGACGAGGGGAACAGAGAGAGGGGGTACAGGGAGGGGGGCAGAGACAGTGGGCCAGAGAGAGGGGTAGATAGACGCGGACAGAAAAGGGGGACAGAGGGGAGAACAGAGAGAGGGGGCACAGGGAGAGGGGGAGAGAGAGAGGGGAACAGAGAGAGGGGGGAGATAGAAGAGATCAGGGAGTGGGGGGACAGAGAGAGGGGGGTCAGAGAGAGGGGCGACATAGAGACGGGCGACAGAGAGAGGGGACACAGCGAGAAATGCGACAGAGAGAGGGGAACCGAGAGAGAGGGGAACAGAGAAAGGGGGAGAGAGAGAGATGGAGACAGAGAGTGGGGAACAGACGGGGCGACAGAGAGAGACAGGGGACAGAGAGAATGGGCAGAGAAAGGAGGGACAGAGAAAGGGGGAGCAGAGAGAGCGGGACAGAGAGAGAGTGAACAGAGAGACGGGTACAGACAGAGAGGGGGGACGGGGGGACAGAGCGAGGGAGACACAGATGGGGACAGAGAAAGGGGTAGAGAGATAGGGGACAGAGAGATGGGGATGGGGGCAAAGAGAGGGGACAGAGAGAGGGGGAGAGAAAGGGGGGACGGAGAGGGGGACAGAGAAGGGGTCAGAGTGGGGGTCAGAGAGAGGGGGCAGAGATGGGGTACAGAGGGGTAGGAACAAGAGTGGGGACAGAAAGTTTTGGACAGAGAGGGGGTAAAAAGTGTGGGGGGCAGAGAGAGGGGGTGAGAGAGCGAGGGGCGGACAGAGAGGGGGGCAGATTTGAATGGGGTTGTGGGAGGGGGCGGTGTTGGACGAAGATGGAGAGGGGGCGGTGTTGGACGAAGATGGAGAGGGGGCGGTGTTGGACGGAGATTGGGGAGGGGGCGGTGTTGGACGGGGTTGGGGGAGGGGGCGGTGAAGGACGGGGTTGGTGACGGGGTGGTGTTGGAGGGGGTTGGGGAGGCGGCAGTGTTGGACGGGGTTGGGGAAGGGGGCGGAGCTGGATGGGGCTGGGAGGGGGCAGTGTTGGATGGGTTTGGGGAGGGGCGGTGTTGGACAAGGTTGTTATGAGGCGGTGTTGGACGGTGTTGGGGAGGGGGCGATGTTGGACGGGGTTGGGGTGGGAGCGGTGTTGGACGGGATTGTGGAAGGGGCAGTGATGGACGGGGTTGGGGAGGGGGCGGTGTTTAACGGGGTTTAGGGGAGGGGGCAGTGTTGGACGGGAATGGGAGCGGGCTATGTTGGACGGGGTTGGGGGAGCGGGCGGTGTTGGATGGGGTTGGGGAAGGGGGCGGAGCTGGATGTGGCTGGGAGGGGGCAGTGTTGGATGGGGTTAGGGAGGGGACAGTATTGGATGGGTTTGGGGAGGGCGGTGTTGGACAGGGTTGTGAGGGGGCGGTCTTGGACGGTGTTGGGGAGGGGGCGATGTTGGACGGGGTTGGGGAAGGGGCAGTGATGGACGGGATTGGGGACGGGGCGGAGTTGTACGGGGTTGGGGAGGGGGTAGTATTGGACGGGAATGGGAGCGGGCGGTGTTGGACCGGGTTGGGGAGTGGGCGGTGTTGGACTGGTTTGGGGAGGGGGTGTCAAACGGGGTTGGGGAGGGGCGGTGATTGACTGGGTTGGTGAGGGGACGGTGCTGGACTGGTTTGGGGAGGGGCGGTGTTGAACGGGTTTGGGGGAGGGGTGGTGTTGGACGGGGTTTGGGGAGGTGGCGGTGTTGGACGTGGTTGGGGAGGGGACGGTGTTGGACGGGGTTTGGGGGAGGGGCGGTGTTGGACGGGGTTTGGGGATGGGGTGGTGTTGGACGAGGTTGGTGAGGGGGGGTAGTATTGGATGGGGTTGGGGAGGGGACGGTGTTAGACGGGGTTGGGGAGGGGGCGGTGTTGAACGGGTTTGGGGAGGGGCGGTGTTGAACGGGTTTGGGGAGGGGCGGTGTTGAACGGGTTTGGGGAGGGGCGGTGTTGGACGGGGATGGGTGAGGGGGCGGTGTTGAATGGGGTTGGGGAGGGAGCAGTGTTGGACAGTGTTGGGGAGTGGGCGGATTAGGACGGGATGTGGGTGGGGGCGGTGTTGGATGGGGTTGTGGGAGGGGGAGTGTTGGACGGGGTTGCGTAGGTTGCGGTGTTGGACGGGGTTCAACGGGGTTGGGGGAGGGGCGGTTTTGGACGTGGTTGGGGAGGGGGCGGTGTTGGACAGTGTTGGGGAGGGGGCGGTGTTGGACGGGGATGGGGAGGGGGCGGTGTTGGACGGGGTTGGTGGAGGGGAGTTGTTGGACGGGGTTGGTGGAGGGGGCGGTGTTGGACAGTGTTGGGGAGGCGGCGATGTTGGACGGGGTTTGGGGAGGTGGCGGTGTTGGATGGGGATGGGGAGGGGGCGGTGTTGGGTGGGGTTGGGGGTGGGGACGGTGTTGGATGGTGTTGGGGGGGCAAGAGGATTGTATACAATAAACGGAAGGGCCCTGAGCAGCACTGATATACAGAGGGATCTTCGGTTGCGAGCTAAAAGATCCCTGAAAGTGGTGAAGGAGGTGAATGGCAGGCTTGCCTTCTTCTGAGTGAATATAAAACTATAATCAGGCCACCTTTGGGGTATTGTGTGCCGTTTTGATCACCACATTATAGGTAGAATGTGAAGGCTTTTGGGAAAGTGGAAACAGGTTTGCCAGGATGTTGCCTGGATTGGGAGAGGTTGGAAAAACTTGGATTGTTGTCTTTGGAAAATCAATGGCTGTGGGGTGACCCAACTGGCACAGACAGAGTTTGTAAACCATGGTTTACTACAGAAATTGCATATCTTGTTAAGAAGAAGAAAGAGGCTTATGTGTTGATGAGGCAAAATGGTACAGTTGAAGCAATAGAGAGTTACAGATCAGCTAGGAAGGATTTAAAGAGAGAGTTAAGAAAAGCAAAGTGAGGACACGAGCAGTCTTTAGCAAACAGAATAAAGGATAACCCTGAAATTTTCTATAGGTATGTGAAGAATAAAAGGATGATTAGGGTAGGAAAAGGGCTAATCGAAGACAGAAGTGGGAAGTTGAGTTTGGACCCTGCAGAGATCGGAGGAGTGCTAAATGTACATTTCTCATCGGTGTTTACACAGGAAAAGGAGAATATTATAGAGGACAAAAATGTGGTACGAGATATTAGACTAGAAAGGATTGAGGTTAGTTACGCACAGGTGTTATCAATTCTAGAAGGAGTGAAAGTAGACAAGTACCCAGTCCGGATGGGGTTTATCTTTGGATTCTCTGGGAAGCTAGCGAGGAGATAGCAGAGCCTTCGGCTTTGATTTTTGAGTCATCATTGTCTATGAGTTTAGTACCCGAGTACTGAACGATGGCAAATGTTGTGCCCTTGTTCAAGAAGGGCAGCAGAGATGACCCAGGTAATTATAGACCAGGGAGCCTTACTTCCATTGCAGGAAAGGTTTTGGAAAGGATTATAAGAGATAACAGTTATAATCATCTAACAAGCAACAATTTGATTTCAGATAGTCAACATGGTTTCGTCAAGGGCATGTCCTGTCTCACAAACCTCATTGAGTTTTTTGAGAAGGTGACCAAGCATTTAGATGAGACTAGGGCAGCTGATGTGGTATACATGGACTTCAGTACAGCCTTTGATAAGGTTCCACATGGTAAGTTGATGGACAAAATGCAGAGGCATGGAGTTGAGGGTGATTTCGCAGTTTGGATTAGAAACTGGCTTTCTGAAAGAAGGCAGCGAGTGGTGGGTGATGGAAAATATTCAGTCTGGAGCCCAGTTACTAGTGGTGTTCCACAAGGATCTGTTTTGGGACCACTGCTGT
This sequence comes from Chiloscyllium plagiosum, assembly GCF_037043375.1. NCBI lineage: Eukaryota > Metazoa > Chordata > Chondrichthyes > Orectolobiformes > Hemiscylliidae > Chiloscyllium > Chiloscyllium plagiosum. The sequence goes on along the minus strand of NW_028270189.1, from coordinate 13,365,533 downwards.
TTGTCATTTTTATAAATGACTTAGGTGGATGGATTAGTAAATTTGTAGATGACACTAAAGTCTGTGGAGTAGTAGACAGTTTGGAAGAATGTTACAGGTTGCAGAGGGATTTAGATGAACTGCAGAATTGGGCTGAGAGGTGCAAGTGGAGTTCAATGCATCTAAATGTGAGGTGATGCACTTTGGGAAGAATACCAGGAAGATAGAGTACTGGATCAATGAAAAGATTCTTGGTAGTATGGATGTGCAGAGGGATCTTGGAGTCCATGTACATAGATCCCTGAAAGTTGTCACCCTGGTGGATAGTGCTGTTAAGGCAGCATCCGGTGTGTCAGGTTTCATTGGTAGAGGGATTGAGTTCTGGAACCGCAATATCATGCTGCAACTATACAAAATGCTGGTGTGGCCACAGTTGGATTGTTGTGTACAGTCTGGTCGCCCCATTACAAAAAGGATGTGGAAGCATTGGAAAAGGTGCAGAGGAGATTTATCAGGATGGTGCCTGGTCTGGAGGGAAGGTCTTATGAGGAAAGGCTGAGAGACTTGGATCTGTTCTCATTGGAAAGAAGGCGGCTAAGGGGGAATTTGATAGAGACATATAAGATAATCAGAGGATTAGATAGGGTAGACAGTGAAATTCTTTTTCCTAGGATGATGACGTCAGCTTGTATGAGAGAGCACAACTACAAATTGAGCGGTGATAGATTTAAGACAGATGTCAGAGGCAAATTCTTTACACAGAGAGAGTGGTAAGTGTGTGGAATGCCCTACCAGCTAAGGTAGTCAACTCAGCCACATTAGGGAGTTTTAAACAATCCTTAGTTAAGCTCATGGATGATTTTGGGATAGTTGAGGGGGACGAGTTGAGAAACTTCCACGGGTCGGCGCAACATTGAGGGCTGAAGGGTCTGTTCTGCGCTTTATTATTCTATGTTCTATGTTCTATAATCTGAATCCTTTTCCAAGGTAGAAATGACAAATTTTAGAGGCCATAGATTTCAGGGGACGGGGGAAATTTAAAGGAAATAAAAACCGAACGAACAGAAGATGCAGTAAATCAGAAACAAAAACAGAAGCTTCTGGAAATGCTCAACAAGTCTGGAAGCATCTGTGAAGAGAAATCAGCGTTCAAGTTTCTGATGAAGTACCCGAAACATTAACGGATTTATATTTTCACAGATGCTGCAAGACCTGCTGAGCATTTCCAACAACATGTGAATGTTTAAAGGGAGTTATATCACTCAAGTTTCTTATGCAAAAGGTGATAGATGACTGGAATGTACTCTCCTGGGAGGTCGTAAAAGCAGAAACAATCACAATGCTTAAGAGGCATTTGGGCAGGCACATAAGCTCGCAGGGGTTGGCAGGGATATGGATCATGTCCAGGAAGGTGGAATTAGTTTGGAATGGCATTATGGTCTGCACACACATCATGGGCCCAGTATTCCAGTGCTGTACTGTTCTGTTTTCCAGGGGGTACAATGTGTGGAGCGAGAGTTAATATTTTTTTTAGAACACACAGTGAGTTGATACATTTTGAGAGAAGCAATGTAGAAAGGAAATATATACTTGGATAGCACAGATACAAAGAGTAGAGACTGAGGGAAGGGGGGGGGGGCAATGGGTACAATTCTTTAAAGGAGAGAGGACATAATCAAAGTGTTTTGATCAAAACATATGGGATCCTGGGTTTCATTAAACAATTTCATTGACTGGGTAGGTCACAGTCAATCGTTGTATCCAATTCAGGTCAACAGATTCCTGCTCAGGAAGGATCTGAGTGATCTTTAGGGTGTGGAGTACAGACTTATTGGTGTGGTGCACTGAAGAAGAAAATCCAGTCACTGGATTGATTTGGAAAAAATATGCTATTTTCTTTGAAGAAATCAAGTTGAATATATCTTGATAGATTAAAATGGATAAAATTATAACACATCTAGATAGAGCAGACAATAAAATAAATTGCACTTGATAGGTGATGGCTCAAAATTTAAGATTAGATATAACGTTTTGAGAAAGTGGGAGATGAACAAGTGTTCCCACTGGCTGTATTGGCTGGAAATATGCACAACATGCTGCCTAGTATGGTGGTGCAAGTAGGGATGATCAATGATTAACAATTACCATTATATCAGATCTGAGGGAAATAAACTTTCAGGGTTTTGGGGACAGTTGGAGAATGACAATAAGGGATTCTGCTACAGAGAGCCAGCTTGGATTTCTTGGGCCCCTTTCTGTGCCATAACACATTTTTTTGTACTTGCTTAACTTGTTCTGGTTATTTTTCTTCAGGGGTTAAATTATCATTAAGGTAAATCTGCTCTTTGTTCATGCTCAGACCAACACAGATTGTCCTTCCACAGCAGGAGATAATGTTTACTGCTTTATACTTGGTTCTGGGGGAGTCCCCAGGTAGGGTACGCAGAACTGAAAATCTGCTCCAGGATGTTTTAACCAGGATTGTGAATATCTTGGAATATCTAGTGCCACACCAATACCTGAAATGCTTTCCGACTGACTGAATAAATGAAATATGTTCCTTCCACAGCATGTTGCTGGCTGGAGTTCTTTGGTCAGTGTTGTTCCACAAGGATCAGAATTGGAACATCTATTGTCTGTAACATATATCAATGATTAGCATGGATATGTAAACGATTTAATTAGCAAGTTTCTAGTTCGTACAAATTGAGGAAGTTGTGAATCATGAAGAATGTTGTCAAAGGATACAGCAAGAAGTAGATCAGTTGGAAAACCCATACGGAGATAGATTTTAATCCAGACAAGTGTGAGGTGATGTATTTTGGGAGGCTCATTGCAAGAGGAATGTATTCACTAAACCGAAGGGCTCTCAGCAGCATTGATGTGCACAGGGATCTTCAAGGGAAAGTTCACAGCTCCCTGAAAGTGGCGAAGGATCTGTACGGCATACTTGCCTTCTTTTGTCAGGGACTGAATATAAAACTGTCATTAGGCCACCTTTGGAGTATTGTGTGCTGTTTTGATCACCACATAAAAAGGAGGATGTGGAGGCTTTGGACAGCATGAAAACAGGTTTACCAGGATGTTGCCTGGATTGGGAGAGGTGGAAAGACATGGATTTTTAACTTGGGAAAGTCAGTGGCTGCGGGTGATCCGAAAGGCTCAGACAGAGTGAATAATCTGAATCTTTTTCCAAGGTGAAAATGGCAAATTCTAGAGGCCATAAATTTAAGGGGAGAGGGGGCAGGTTTAAAGGAAATGAAAACCAAAACAGCTGCAGATGCTGTAAACCAGAAACAAAAACATTTTCGGGACAAGTTCAGCAGGTCTAGCAGCTTCTATGAAGATAAATTCAAGTTAATGTTTCTGAGGAACGGTGACCAGACCCAAAATATTAACTGATTTTTCTTCACAGTTGCTGCATGATCTGCTGAGCATTTCCAACAACATGTGCAAGTTTAAAGGGAGTTGTGTCAGACAAGTTTCTTATGCACAAAGTGGTAAGTGAAAAGAATGTACTTTACTGAGAGATGGGAAAATCAGAAACAATTGCAACGTTTAAGCGGCATTTGGGCAGACACATAAGCAGGCATGGGTTGGCAGGGATATGGATCGTGTACAGGCAGATTAGTTTGGAATAGCATCATGATCCGCACACACATGGGGGGCCAATTATTCCAGTGCTGTACTGTTCTGTTTTCCAGGAGGTAGAATGTGTGGAGGGAGAGATAATATTTTTAGTGGAATATGTCTCTTGTTTCGAACACACAGTAAGTTGATGCATTTTGAGAGAAGCAATGTAGAAAGGGAATATATATTTGAGTGGCACAGACACAGAGAGCAGGACAGCAGGAATGGGGGACAATGTGTACCAATCATTAAAGGAGAGAAAACAGGAAGTGTTTTGAGTAAAACAAATGGGATGCTGAGCTTCATTAATGGGCGAATGATAACAAACAACAGAAAAGTTGCTGACCATTGACAAAGCTCTAGTTAGATCACAGTCAATCATTGCATTCAATTCTGGTCAGCAGATTCCTGATAAGTTAAAGTACCATACACGGGCCAGGTTCATACCTTTTGCTTCTCTTTCAGGACACCGTGGGGTCTCAAGGATTAAACATTCCCGTGTCAAAGGCCTTATTTCATCAACTGACGGCCTGTATTCTTACAATACAGACAGAATACCTCAGAAGGGGGGAGGCTGACAGTATCTCAAAATAGAACGTATTGCAGCCACATATGTAGATTACCCCGTAACCACAGACAGAGGAATTTGCCCTTTCCAGACAAGACTGAGAGCCCTGGGAACAACCCTGTTAAACTGCCTCCCGCTCCCATTATCTTACCTCCCCTCCGTATTGGCATAGGTAAGTGAATCCCCCATTTACTGAAGGAAGAACTCTTCTGCCTTAATCTCTTCCCATCAACACATAAACATGAACAATACGATAATCAGTTTCTGTAATCCATCACACGTTATCACAGAACATCGCTATTCATCAAGCTTTGTAAGGTCATAATAACTTGCTTTAAACTATATAATGACAATCGCCCATGTGACTGATATGCCTTTGTCTAATTCCTATTAAATATACTGTCTCTGTGGGTAAGGCAGAGATTCATGAAGAAGAATCTCTCCAAGTAGACACTCAGCTACTTTAGAGATCCTTTGAAACTCTCGCCGGCTGTCCAATAATAAAGCTACTGACTGCTGTTGTGCAGAAAACGTGCATCATCTGGATTTGTGGAACAAAATAGGAATCAACAATGAAGGATATGAGTGATTTCAGAGCGTAGAGTACAGACTTACTGGAGTGGTTCACTGATGAAGAAAATGCAGTCACTGGATTCATTTGAAGAAATTGCTATTTTCTTTGAAGTGAAGGAGTAGAATATATTTTTGATAGAGCTGTATAAGATTATAACAGACCTAGATATAGCAGACAAAAGTATCTGTATTCGATAGGTGATGGCACAAGAATTAAAATCAGATGTAAGGTTTTGAGACAGCGGGAGATGAGCAAGTGTTTCTGCTGACTGTATTGGCTGGAAATATGCAGAACATGCTGCCTATTATGGTGGTAAAGGCAGATGAGAAGATGAATGATTGATAAAAACAATTATATCAGATCAGAGGGAAATAAACTTGCAAAGTTTGGGGGATGTATGGGGGGTGAAATATGGGATTCTGCTACAGAGAGCCAGCTGGGATTTGATGGGCCTCTTTCTGTGCTATAATGCATTTTATTTGGACTTGCTTAACTTGCTCTGGTCACCGATGAAGTTGTCATTGAGGTAAATCTGCTCAGTGTTCCTACTCAGACAAATAAAGGCTGTCCCTCCACAGCAGGAAATAATGTTTACTGCTTTATGCTGGGTTCTTGTGGGTGGACGGGGGGGTCGGGGTGGTGGTGGGGGCTATGGTGTGTGTAACAGTATGCTAACATTTATCTGAAATGGCAAAACACCAGTGCAGCCACACAAGGGACAGACTCTGAAAATGTTGGGAATTCTTTACTCATCCCACCTGGAGACTGGCCAAACCACTCAGCCTGGGGAGCTGTTCACCTGCTGTGTGTGTGTGTGTGTGTGTGTGAGGGGGCGCGGCGGGGGGAGAGGCGAGGGATTCAGTCAGGTATCCATCCTGCTGAGACACCAACGAATTTACTCATAACCACAGCTGAAGTATATTTTTTTCTCTCTTTTTCACACCAAGGAATGAACAATGGTTTTGGCAGCGCATAAAGTTGTGCACATAGAGATCTTAACTTTGGAAATATTCACAACATCGTTGAACGTGTACAGACTCACACTGGGTAGAGACTTTATTTTTCCTTAATTCATTCACAGGATGAGGGTGTCGCTGGCCCGGCAGCATTTACTGCCCATCCCTAATTGTGCAGGGGGCAGGTAAGATTCAACCACATTGCAGTGGGTCTGAGGTCTCAATATAGGCCAGACCAGGTAAGGATGGCAGCTTGCTTCCTGAAAGGGCATTAGTGAACCAGATGGATTTTTCTCGCAATCGATTAATGGTCATCATTAGATTCTTAAATTCTCGAGTTTTTTTTAATTGAATTCAAATTCCCCCATCTGCTGCAGTAGGCTTTGAACCCAGGTCTCCATAACTTTATCTGGGGCTTTGGATTAACTATCTCGCGACAATACCACGAGGCCAATCCTTCCCCACATCGCTGTCCAACTGCACAGAGTGAACAGCGATTTTCTGGTTCATCACACATAAGTTTGTTGAATAATTGCAGGAGTTGGATGTTGATTGGCTATTGACGTCCATCTATGAACAATGTATTCTGGGGTTTGTTTCTGATGATTATTGGAAGCACCATCAGTCTTGTTATCTTTTGGGGATAAAAACAGTTTCAATTAGCTTTCTGTTAAATGCATCGCAATCAAGCTGATCCCATAACTCTCAGACAGATTAGTTTCTTTTGAAGGGCTCTTCATCCTCACTTCCAACAGTACAATAATCTCAGAGTCTCTTTATGATTATGAATGAGACAATCTGATCAGCTGCTTCTTTCCCAACTCCTATGCCAAGTTGGATCTTAAACTCCCCTTTCTTCAGTTGTGATCCTGCATCATTGTACAGTGTTGCTCGTATTTCATGCCTTGGCCTATCAGCGTTCATGTAGTTTCTTGTGTATAGGGCTGACAGTGTAACAGTTTAGCTCTTTCCTTCCACCAACAGAAGTAGAATTGTACTCCAACAAAACTTACAGAATCATGGCCCCGCATATTCCCCAACTTGCCTCTTACCATCAAACCAGAGGATCAATCCTCATTCAACTGAAAGAATTCAGGACAACATGCCAGTAACAGCGGCATGAATACCTAAAAATGAGGTGTTAACCTGATGAAGTTAGCAAAGAGGACTACTTGTGTTCCCAACAGCATAAGCAACAAGTGATAGACAGGCGAAGCAATCCGGGAAACAACAGAACAGATCTAAGATCTGCAATCCAGCCACATCCAGTTGTGAATGAAGTCAGAGCACAGCTTGAGTTCTGAGGACAGTTCTCTTCAAGATATTAACCAACAAGAATGTCAGACTGGATTGATTACCATAGAACTCAAGTCCGTTTGATATTCATATATTTACAATCAGTGTTCAATTCACCAAATGTAGCTGAAGTAAAGATAATCTTCAAGTGATTGTAACAGTGAAGACATCTGAATACTTGTTCAGCAAATTAAAACCTGTTGTGTTCAGATAGTAATAAGTTTAAAGATATTTTAAAAGGTAAGGTGACTTGAATATCATGGAAGAAGGTGATTGGTGGGTAGCTGATAATCATGTTTTAATCTGAAGTTAATTTAGGATTAGTTAACAAATAAACACATGGTAGGGAATCCCAGCCCCATGGAGTGCACATCCAGTTCCATGTGAGAAAACTAGGACACTTCCTGTCTGAGCGACAAACACAAGAACACGGAGGTGACACGGGAAATGTCAGGAACACTCGTTTGGCCACAGTTAAAGTACTGCACACACTTCTGATCCCCTTATTCCAGGGTTGATGTGTACACAGGAGATTGATCAGAATGTTTCTACAATTGGAAAATTTCTGCTCTGAAGAAAGGTTGGATAGATTGGGAATGATTTCCGAGGAGGATGATTTGAGATTTAATTGAAGTGACAAAATGCTGAGGAATCCAGATCGAGTGGATAGGAAGGAGCTATTCATTAAGCCAGAGGTCAGAAACTGGAGGGTTTAGATTGAAACTAATTCTCAGAAAGAAGGGGAGGGAAGAATTCATTTCACTCGGAGATGGTGGGAAGCAGGAACTCATTGGTGGGGTGGGGCAGAGGCAGTAACCAGTATCACATTAGAATAAAAGGACATGGATGTAACTGAAACGCTGGAGCACACATGGCTGCGGACTAAAGTCTGAAGAATGGGATCATTGTGATTCATTTGACATTTCTTCAGAATATTAAAGTCAAGTCCAATTTGAGAATTTATGAACATCATCCGACCTGAATTTCAAATGTCAGAATAACTTTATCAGAAAGTTACAGCACAGATTGAGGCCACGTGATCCATCCTGCATGTGTTGGCTGCGATAGAACTACACAGGCTTTACAGATTTCTGTACTCACCAACGAGAGCAACAATTTCAGACTATGAACTCTGCCCTCTATGTTGTTGTAATCTGTTTTTATAAGGTATATCTTTCACAGCTACATACCTGGTTTCCTGGTTTCTTTCCCAGCCCTAACTCCATTCCCTGTGGCCTTGAGGGATTACCATTTCTGCTGTTTAATCTCTCCTGCCTTCCCCGTGTGACAGACTGTCTTTTTGTCCTTGTCTCACCCCCATCTTGCACACAACCTGTTACATTTCTGATTCCCAGACCTCTGTGACTTCACTGCGCCCCCTGGGTCAGTGGCACGAGTTTTGAATTCTCTTCCTCATGAGATAATCGGAAATCTTTCTGCTTGCAGTTTCCCCTAGATTTTATTTTGAAAAAAAGAGGATTTGCGTCAGAGTCAAGTATTTTGATCCTTCATCCACAATTCTGAGCACTTAGACATAATTTGAGACCCTCCCACAGATGTGCAGGTTTGATGGATTGGCCGTGCTAACATGGCCTGTAGTGTGTAGGTTAGGTGGGTTGGGTAAATGTGGTGTTATGGGGGTAGGATGGGACAGCAGGTCATTGCAGACTCGATGGACCGAATAGCCTGTTTGTGTGCCGAAGGGATGCTGTGATTCTTATTGTGATTGTTGTCACATTTTCCTCATGTCAGGTTCATTCAGCTCAGGTACACATGCTGAGTTTTGTGTTTCTGTGGGTGCTCACTCATTCCTTTCCTTCAGCTTTACATCAATTTCACACTGTATGTGAGGGTGAGAATGAATTTGTAAATATTAAATACTCCAACCGAAATCCCTCACAAGTCAGGAACTGTTTCTGCTACTAGCATCACTCACAACAGGAAAATAAAGGTTCAGTCTCAAATCTGACAGTAACACAGAGGTTATAATCACCAGGAATGGCTAAACAGCTTAAAACTCTTTTCTTAAGAAAAGAGGAGGCTGAGAGACAATCTGGTACAAGTAGGAAGCTTTGTGTCTGTGTTTTCAGAGATTTGAGGTTGAAACCATTGGGTTGGAAGCATGTTTCATTGCCCCAGGTTATCAAAGTGCTATCGAAATGTGCATCTTTCTTTTTGCCTATCTGTCTGAGTTAACAATCAGATGGATAGGTCATTGTCTGAGTGTTTTCTCGAATCTCTGATTGAATCTGCCTCCCCCACAATCTCAGGTGCCTCACCACTCACTGGATCACGGAGAAACTTTGCTGTTATCATGACAACATTCTTTGCTGTCACCTCTCTTAGTGTTTCTGCCTAATCCCCATTTCCCTTCATTAAATCACAGCTGCCTATAGTCCACCCACATGGGCATATTGAAGAGCATGACAGAAGAATGGATTGAAACTGACAGTTCAATAGCCAGAGTGAAAGAGGAAGGAGGAAATAAACGGTGATTGTGGATCCCAGGGGATACAGACTCCAGGATTAGTCCTTGTGAGCATTCCCGCAGTAATACGAGACTGCATTCCATGATGAGAGTTAAAGGCGTGTGGCCGGAGAGGGAGCTACTGAACATGAACAGGTTTAGTTCAAACACAGGATGTGAAGTGAACAGTGAGAGGAAATGTTGCCACAAGCTGCAGATGGACAACTTTCATTGGTACAGGGGGAGGCCATTCAGTCCCTCAATCCTGCTTTGCCATTCAGGATGATCATGGCTGATTTGTGGCCGAACTTGCAATTTTCAAAACCCTCCAAACTCATCAATAAACTCCTCTGCAACAGATATGATGAATATTGAAAAACTGATCATCTGCTAATTCTGGGATATCAGGAACAAAAGCAGACATTGCTGGAAAAATTCAGCAGATCTGGCAGCATCTGTGGAGAGTGCACCTTTAGGACTAGTGATGGGTCAGGTGACCAGCTGCAGCTGACCATTCTGCCTTTTCTGTAACACTGGAACAGGTTCTGGTTCCGGGGGGAATGAGATTGTCAATAACAACTGAGAAAACAGGAGGATGTGCTCAATCAGAATAAAACACATTTTAGTCTTTCACTTTTAATTCAACTGCAAACATTGTTCATTAATATTTCTGAAATAGGATAATAGACCAGAAATCTTCATGTCACTGGGTCTCGGAAATTGTGCTAATTCTGACCTCGTCCAGACTACATGTGAATCCAAATCCTGAATAATGTGGTTGACTCTGAACCATCTCCTGGGCAGTTAGAATGGATGGCAAATGCTCTCCCAGCAAGTGATGCTGTGATCCCATGAACAAACAAAACAAATCCAATCGTTGTGGTTACTTGTAAGTTCACCGATGTTTCATCAAGCTGGATATCTGATTGCGTGGCTTCCCACACGAAGAGCAGGTGAATGGCCTCTCACCAGTGTGTATTTGCTGGAGTACAGTGAGGCTGGATGGTGTACTGAACCCAGTACCACAGTGAGAGCACCTGAATGGTCTCTCACTGGTCTTCTGGGACCGGGAGAGATGATATTCACCATCCCAGGGGATACTGGGTAAAGATACCTCCAAGAGAGATCTAGTGAGAGTAGATCGGGAGCAACTGTTCATATGCATGGAAGAATCAATAATAAGGAGGAACTGATGTAAAGGGATTGACAAAGGAAGCACATGTGACATGAGACAAAATGGTTTCATGCAGAGAAAGTTTATGGAATGCACTGCCATAGAGCGAGGTGAAGCCAGGTACAATGAAGAGAATAGAATTGAAGAGTTATTGGAAGGGGATGAATGGGAATGTTTATGGGGTAAAGGTAAAGAATGGCATTCAGTGAGGTGATCCTTTGGACAGCTGGTGAGTCAATCAGTCTCCTTTTGTCCTTCTGTGAACATTTCATTCTGAGCCCTTTAAGGAATTACCAGAGCAGGGATTGTGAAGAGGCTAGATTGAATGAGAATCTAGGTGAACAAAAGTGAGACACCTATACAGAGAGGTTTTGGGATGGAATAAATCAAATGTTATAAATTTGCATGGTCACCAACATTACAGCAGTTACAAGTGGAAGTGATCAAGAGAGTGGAATTAGAGCAGCAAATATATCTTAAACATTTATGCAGCTAAAGGGGATGCTGGGGAAAGATACCACAATTAGTGCTGCTTTCATTCCAGACACACCAGCCAGGGCACACATCCTTGATGTGTCTACTATATTGATCTCTTTAAGATTTTTGTTCATTTGAAGTGTTTCATGTTTAGATAGTCCAGAGAAGACAGTTTCATTCTCCTCAATCTCTTCTGCCAGGGCAATGCTGTTGTTAGAATTCAATTCACTGGCATGTTACTGGCTGCTTCATGGACTGGAACTGGCAATTGAGACTGAAAAGTTACTGTATAAAATATCTTCGATTGTATTGCCAGATTGCCAGACACATGAGGGGCTTTAAGAAAAATAACTTAAATGATGGGCATCGCGTGTCAGAGCTCCTATTGTTGTTGGGGCATCCCGTTCAGATACAATCTCTTAGTAATTGTTAGAATTGACTTGCACTGGCTCCGGAGAAGTGGTCAGAGCATTATAACGGTCATCGGAGATGGTAACAAATTTCCCATGGGTTACATATCATAAATGGCAGAGTAAGTACGAGTTCCGCTGGTAAAGTGTACAAAGTTATTCAAAATGGCCCCAACTTACTTTCAGATATAAGTGAGAGAAAGGCACATTAAGTAGGTCATTGCATTAGTCCAAATTTGGAAATTCAGGGGAACTGAAGGGAGAGCTGGTGTTGGGAGTTGTAGCAATGATAGGGGAAACCTTGTTTTACAGACAGAGAGAGTTCCCAGTAGTGAAACTCAGCTTTAACATCACATCAAGTGCAGAGTTGTCCAATTCTGCAGGTCCTGATCCTTATCGTTAATATGGAAGGGGAAAGCAGCATTCCCAGCCCAGAAAAATCATTCCTATGTTATCCATGTGGTCAAATATTTAACCGGTCATGTGATCTGGGAAGACACCAATGTGTTTGAATCAGGGTGAGGCTGTGTAACTGAAAGGACTGTGGGAAGGGATTCACTGACACCTCCCAGTGCGACACTGCCTGACACAGAAAACTGGGGAGATGTCGTTCACCTGCCGCATGTATGGGAAGGGAACTACTCGATCTTACAACCTGCTGAGACACCAGAGATGGCACAGCGGATTTAGACCCTTCACCTGCTCCATGTGTGAGAAAGGATTCATTCAAATCTCTCACCTGCGGAGACATCAGTGCATTCCCATCGGAGAGAGGTCATTCACCTGCTCAGTTTGTGGGAAAGGATTTGCTCAGTGACCTGCTGAAACACCAGCGAGCTAACTATGGGGAAAGTGTAGGGGAAGATTCACACCCAGTGTGGGGGGAGATTCACACAAATGCACCACCTGCGAAGTCCCAGTGAGCCCACACAGGGGGAGAGGCCATTCAGAAACTCAGTGTAGGAGAAGGGATTCAGTTATTCATCCCGCCCTCTGAGCCTCCAGCGGGTTCACACTGGGTAGGAGCTGTTCACCCCTCTGTGTGACAAGGGATTTGCTGCGTCTTCAACACGATTGAGAGACCAGTGAGTGCTCACAGGGAAGTGGTCATCCCCCTGCTCCGTGCGGACTGCAGGATTCTGATTCTAATGTTACTGTTCATCAGAGTCAGGAGTGGACCTTGTACATGATGACACTGTTGGAGTATTGATGTTGTTGTTGTTAGCCACAATAACTGGGCTGGAGTTGACTGAACTTAGATTGCCACTTTCTGAACCTCAGGATGTCTCTCTGGGCAGTAATTCTCCACAAACAGCAATGTGACAATGAGCAGGGATCATCTGCTTTGATTTAAACTGTGATTGTAGCATGGCTGCTTCACAGCATCAGTTACAAGGCTGGAGTCCAGCCTTGGTCAACGGTCTGTGTGGAGTTCCCACATTCTCCCCATGATAGTGTGGGTCCCCTCCAGGTGCTCTGGTTTTCTCCCACAGCCCAAAAGATGCGATAGTTCGGTGGATCAGTCGTGCTAACCTGTCCACAGTGTCCAAGATTCAGCCAGGGGAAATGCAGTGTTACAGGGATTGAGTGCTCTGGGCATGATGTGCTTCGGATGGTCGGTGGGGTTTGATGGGCCAGTGCTCTCCTCCCACACTGTAGGGATTCTATTCTATGATTGAGGATAAAGGCTACACAGCAGGGTGTCCTTGGAGAAGGAACATGTGGTGTGTATCAATGCTTTCTCTGCCTTCAGATGGAGGTGGGCACCACAGGAGATATAGTGCTTTATCTCCACCACTGCCCCATCCTGCCCCCAATTCTACTTTGATTTAGTCCCTTCCCATGTTGTCACTTGTAATGGTTTGCTTGGCCCATAATGGGCTTTGTTTATAAATATTCAATTGGTAACACAAATGGTTTACTGCTGGTGATTATATGTCTAGATTAGAGTGATACTGGAAAAGCACAGCAGGTCAGGCAGGATCCGAGGAGCCGGAAAATAAACGTTTTGGCAAAATCCCTTTTCCAGCACCACTCTAATAGAGGCTCTGGTTTCCAGCATCTGCGGTCCTCACTTTTGCACCACTGGTGATTATATGTTAACCAAAAGCAAAATGACATAATGATAGTGGGAAGGTTGCTGTGCTAACACTTCTAGGTTGGAGAAATAGGGAAAAAGATCGCTTCACAGCTCACAGAACGAGAACTGAAAAGCAGTTAAATCAAAACAAAGGTTCAGACAGGGCGGGGATATTTTCCCGGAGTTTGAGTAGCTGGAAAGTGATGGGGTCCGGGAATAGACAGGATTTTATTTTACAGGAGGTTGAAGGTTTTAAAACTGTTATATTCAGTCAGTTTAATTTATTTTCTTTAATTTTATTTGCCGTGCAAAAAAATCTTTACAACATTTTAAAACTAAAATTTACAGACCTTGTGTTAAAGAAAAATGTTAAATAAAATCCATCAAACCATCCCTCACTGAAAACTGTTGTGGAAGTGCAATCTCCTGGAGAATCCCTGCCTACTCCTTCCTGCCCAGGCTCCATGTCTATATGCATACCTGGGAGATAGCAGCAGCAGGAGGAGGCAATTCAGCCTTTCAATCCTGCTCCACCATTCAATGGGAAACAGCTGACCATCCAGCTCAGTCTCCTGTCCCTGCTGTGTTCCAATCCCCTTTCATGACTTTACCTCGAAGAACTATATCTAAGTCCTCCTTTACCTTCACTGCCTTTTGTTCCAGTGACGTTGCTGTGTTACTGTGGTGTAGGCAGGGGTAATGTGATGGTGCTGCCTACTGGAGGATGTACTCAGCATCTCTCATCATCCTAGTAACATCAACCGGGTTTCAGCAACTAGAGATAGAAACCATTTTTAGGACATGGGCATCACTGGCTCAGCCTGCATTTATTCCCCATCTCTAGTTACCCTTGAGAAGATGGTAGTGAGCTGATGTCTTGAACTATCCGCAGTTCAATTGGTGCAGATAGATCGACAATGCTGGGAGAGAGAGTGTTGCAGGATTTTGGCCCCGTGACTCTCCATCTTTGCTTCTTCAAATGCTGGTTAACCTTATCACGATCTGCACGTAATTTTGAGATTTCGGTCTGCAAATCTTCACCATCTAGCACCCTGTATAAAGGAATATGTACAGGTTAGAAATTCAGAACAGACAATTCTCGTTTCTCTGGAAAAACTTTTTCCCCTTTCTTCCTTCAATGCTGTAACCCTCTAGCCCACTTACTCTCTCCCACCATTCTGACTCTGCTACCCCCTAATGGACACCCTCCACATTCTCATGGAGTTACTGATAAACAGATCCATGCCACCACTTCCCATCCCTGGTTCGACTGTGCACCCTTTCTGGGTTCACTTCCTTTTCCTTCAGTTGTTGCAAATCAATAATGTAATAGCAGAATGAAACAAAATGAAACAGAAAGGGAGGTGGCAGATCCTGTACAGAAGAGGAACCGTCAGTCTGGGAGAATGGGTCAGATCCTTCTTTGTTCCCCATTAGTTGATTCCCAGCATTATAATAAATTGGGGATGGAGAGTGGGCTACATGCGTGTAGTGACACTTCCAACCCCCAATAATCAATACTATAAGCAGATACATTCCTCCTCCAGCCAATCACAGTGTGAAATACTTTCTGCAAAGTATACTTACCCAAAGCAGATCTCCAAAACCCACCCACATTCTGTACATGTACAGTGCCGGGTTTCCCCACACACGTGTGGTCCCTGCCTCAGGGATTGTGGGATTTGTAGTCCCAATGAAGCCACTGGAGCCCTGTCTCAGGAAAGTGAAAGAAAATTGTGGACTGGGTGATGTTGTGTATAGGATCCCCATTCAGATACACAGAACATATGGGCTGTCACTGGGTTTTACTGACACATCTGCTTCCACAACGTGATTTTCTGTTGTAAGAAATATAGATTCAACCAAGTGGGGCGTGGGGAGGTTAATAGGTGGAGAAGATTTTAAGCAGAGGTGGCTCAATGGTTAGCATTGCTGACTCACAGCGCCAGGGACCTGGATTTGGTTCCAGCCTTAGGCAACTGTGTGGAGTTTACACGTTCTCCCCGTGTCTGTGCGGGTTTCCTCTGGGTGCTCCAGTTTCATCACACAATCCAAAGGTGTACAGGATTGTATGTGAGATGGTTTTATATAACATCATATCATATTTGTTGATTAAATGCTGTGTACTAATAAATATCCAATAATCCCAATATAAAATAGTTTTGAGAGCAGAGACCCATAATATTATGCAGGATATAATGAGTTTGAACATAGAACATAGGACACAGAAAAATACAGCGCAGTACAGGAATTTAGACAGAAACATTAACAGACAGAGATCAGAGGGATATGGACCCATGTGCAAGCAGATGGTATCAGTTAAAATAGTATCTTGGACAGCATAGACAGCATAGGCCTGCTGTGCTCTACTGTTCTATTTGCTAACTTTCCAGCACCTGCCCGACCAGAGCCCTTCAGAATCTTGGATGTTTCATTCCATTTCTCTCTCATTATCTAAACTTCAATGTGTTCAACCTCAACCTCCTCCATCTCTTCTCATTAGAAAATCCTTCCATTCCCAGGATCAGCCGAGTGAACCCTATCTAGACTGCCTCCAATGTGACGATATATTTCCTTCGGGCATTCACACTGTTCATAATATTCGAGGTGTGGTCTGATTTGTACCTTGCATAGTTGTAGCTAGACCTGCCTATTTTAGACTCCATTCCCTCTGTAATAAATGCCAGCATTTGATTTGCCTTCTCTATTACCTGCTGACCCTGTGAGCTACCTTTTTCAGATTGATAAACAAGAACTCCCTCAGCCCTTTCTGCTACCAGTCTGAAACCACATAGTGTTAGCCTGACAGTAAGTCGGGAACAGACTGAAATTATTAGAAAGGGTATGTCAATATACAATAACTGGCCACTTAGAAATACATTTGATAAAAGAGAATTTGTTTTTGAGCCTGATGGATTTAATTTGTTGGTGTGAATATAAATGGCAGAATTGTAAGTTTGCAGGAGGGATGTAGTGGTATAGGGGATATGGTGCATTTGAATTATCAGAAGCCTTTACACAAGTTTCAATAAGGGCTATAGAGTAACTTTTTAGAGAATAGGGCCTCTTAAAGATCACTAAGGTCACCCATGTGTGGCATCAGAGGAGATGGGTGAGATATTAGACAAAATAATCTTGTCAGTATTTACTGTGGCGAAAGACATGGAAGCTTGGGAACTTGAGGAAATACATAGTGATGTCTTGGAAAGAATCCTCACCAGAGAAGAGAAAATGCGGGAATCATAAAACAAATAAACGTAGATCAGTCTTCAGTAGCTCATTGGGTCGATCCTGGAATATTGTGGGAAGCTAGGAAAGAGAAAGCAGTGTCCCTAACAGAGATATTTATATTATCAACAGGCACAGTGAGGTGTTGGAAGACTTGAGGGCGGCTAATGCTGTTCCATCGCTAAAGGACTGCAGGGAAAAGCCAGGAAATTACAGCCCCGTGAGCCCAGTGATGGGGAAGTTGTTGGAGGAGATTTTGAGATAAAGGAGCTTCTTACATTTACAAAGGCAAGGGCTGATTCGAGATGGGCAGCAGGGCTTTGTGAGTGGAAAACCAGGTTTCACAAACCGGATTGACTCTTTGAGGAGGTGGCCAAAGATAGATGAAGGCAGAGCAGTGAACATTGTCCACTTGGACTTTGGCATCTAGTCAAGAGGAAGAAGGAAGCTTACGTAAGATTGAGGAAGCAAGAGTCAGACAGGTTTCTAGAGGGGAACATGGAGCAGCACGGTGTCTCAATGGTTAGCACTGCTACCTCATTGCACCACAGACTCCATTTTTGTTCCAGCCGCAGGCGACAGTCTGTGTGGAGTTTGCACATTCTCCCCGTGTCTGCGTGGGTTTCCTCCAGGTGCTCCGGTTTCGCCCCACAGCCCAAGGATATGTATGGTCGGTGACTCAGCCATGTTACGTTATCCATAGTGTTCAGGGATGTGTAGGTTTGGCGCATTAGTCAGGGCAAATGGAGAGTAATAGGGTGGGGGAATGGTGCTGGGTTGGATACTGTTTGGAGGGTTGATATGGAGGTGTTGGGTCAAATTGCCCGTTTCCACACTGTAGGGATTCTCTGAAGATACCAGGAAGGAACCGAGGAATGGACTTAGGGCAACTAGAAGGGGGCATGAAAAAGCATTGTTGGGAAGAATTAAGGAAAACCGTGAGGCATTCTCCACTTATGCGACGAACAAGAGGATGGTCAGAGTGAGGATAAGGCCAATCTGGGGTAGTGAAAGGAACTTGTGCCTGGAGTCACAGGAGGTAGGCGAGGTCCTTAATGAATGCAATGCCTCAGTATTCCCTGCTGACAATGGTCTTGTCGTTTGTGAGGACAACGTGAAACAGGCTGATGTACGTGAACAGGTGGATGTTAAGAAGGAGAATGTACAGAGAATTTTGTAAAAGATAAGGATAGATAAGTCGCTGAACCAGACTGGATGCGTCCAACGTTACTACACGAAGCGAGGGTGTGGATTGCTGCGCACCTGGTGATGACCTTTGCACCCTCACTGTCCACTGGAGTCAGACCAGATGATTGGAGGCAGGAAAATATTATTCCCTTGTTCAAGAAAGCGAAAAGGGATAATCCTGGGAATTGCACACCTGTTAGTCTTCTGTCTGTGGTTTGCAGATTATTGGAGAGGACTCTGGGAGACAGGATTTATTATTCTTTGGGATACCAAAGTTTGATTAGAGATAGTCACCATGCTTTTGTAAGGGGCAGGTCATACCTCACAAATCTTATTGAATCTTTTGAGAATGTGACAAAACACCTTTATGACTCATTCAGAAAGTACGGAGGCCTGGGATACAGGGAAACCTGTCTGTCTGGATACGGAATTAGTGGCCTACAGAAGACAGAGGGTGATGATAGATAGAAAAAATTCATCCTGGAGCTTAGTGACCAGTGGTTTTCTGCAGGAAGTGGTTACAGGACATCTGCTTTATGTGATTTTATGAATAACGTGGATGTGTGAGTGGAAGAGTTGGTTAGTAAGCTTACCAATGACACGAAGGTTGGTGGATTGGTGGAAAGTGTGGAGGTCTGTTGTAGGTCGCAACGGGACATTGACAGGATGCAGACGTGGGCTGAGAAGTGGCAGATGGAGTTCAATGTTGAAAAGTGTGAAATTATTCATGTTGAAGATTGAATTTGAATGCAGAATACAGGGTTAAAGACAGGATCTTTGGCAGTGTTGAGGAACAGATGGATCCTGGGTTCCAAGTCCCTAGATCCCTCAAAGTAGCCACCCAAGCTGATAGGCTTGTTAAGAAGGAATATATTGTGTGGGATTTCATTAGTTTGGGGATTGAGTTTTAAAGCTGTGAGGTTATGCTGTAGCTGTACAGAGCCCTGGTTAGACCCTACTTGGAATACTGTGTTCAGTTCTGGTCCCTTCATTACAGGAAGGATGTGGAAGCTTTAGAGATGGTAAAGAGGAGATTTACCAGGATGCTGCCTGTACTGGAGAGCATGTCTTATGAAGAAAGGTTGAGGGAACTAAGGCTTTTCTCATTGGAGTGAAGTAGGGTGAGGGGTGACTTGGCAGAAGTGAACAAGGTGACGAAAGTCATAGAGTGAACAGAGAGAGATTTTCTACGCTGACATAAATAGCTATTACAAGGGGGTATAATTTTCGGGAGATTAGTGGATGCTTAAGGGGAGATTTCAGAAGTAGGTTCGTTACATACAGAGTGGTGGCTGAGTGGAATGCACTGCCAGCGGTGGCAGTAAAATTAGATGAATTAGGGACATTTAATATACTTCTGGATAGGCACATGGATGATAATGAAATGAAGGATATGGAAGTTAGAGTCATAGAGATGCACAGCACGGAACAGACCCTTCGGTCCAACCCGTCCATGCGGACCCGATATCCCAACACAATCTAGTCCCACCTGCCAGCACCCATCCATATCCAAACCCTTCCTATTCATATACCCATTCAAATGCCTCTTAAATGTTGTAATTGTACTAGCCTCCAATACTTCCTCTGGCAGCTCATTCCATACACGTAACACCCTCTGTGTGAAAAAGTTGCCCCTTAGGTGTCTTTTATATCTTTCCCCTCTCACCCTAAACCTATGCCCTCTAGTTCTGGACTCCCCAACCTCAGGGAAAAGACTGTGTCTATTTACCCTATCTATGCCCTTCATAATTTTGAAACCTCTATAAGGTCACCTCTCAGCCTCCGACGCTCCAAGGAAAAGAGCCCCAGCTTGTTCAGCCTCTCCATAGAGCTCAAATTCGCCAACCATGGCAACATCCTTGTAAATCTTTTCTGAACCTTTTCAAGTTTCCCAACATCTTTCCGATCGTAAAGAGACCAAAATTTCACGCAATATTCCAACAGTGGCCTAATCGATGTGCTGTACATTCGCAACATGACCTCCCAACTCCTGCACTCAATACTTTGACCAATAAAGGAAAGCATACCAAACGCCTTCTTCACTATCCTATATACCTGCGACTCCACTTTCAAGGAGCTATGAACCTGCACTCCAACGTCTCTTTGTTCAGCAACACTCCCTCGGACCTTACCATTAACTGTATAAGTCCTGCTAAGTTTTGCTTTCCCAAAATGCAGCACCTCGCATTTATCTGAATTAAACTCTATCTGCCACTTTTTCTTTTGATCTTACAGTCGGATAAAAGATTGGCATATCATCACGGCTGAGGGGTCTTGTTCCTTACTGTTCTGTGTTCTACATGTCGTATGCTAAACTGTGTAATAAGCTCAGATATGTGTAAAAGGGTATGGCATTCAGGAGGAGCTAGTCAACTGGACAGAAAATTGGGCTTGATGGTAGGAGACAGAGGGTGATGGGGGACATGCTGTTTTTCTGACTGGAGTTATGTGACCAGCGGTGTAGTGGATCCCCTGTTGTTTGTCATTTGGATAAATGGTTTGGATGGGAATATTGGTTTCCTGGTAAGTAAGTTTTTTGGGTGACACCGAAATTGATCGTAGACTGGACAGTGATGAAGTTATCTGTTATACAACAGGATGAACAGTACTGCTGGGATAGTGGGCTGAAGAATAGCAGATGGAGTTTAATTAAATAAATGTGAAGTGTGCCATTTTGGTGAAACAAACCAGGGCGGGACTTGTACAGTTAATGTTCGGGCCCTGGTTAGTGTTATCAGTCAGTGACCCAGTGATGCAGGCACACAGTGCTTTGAAAGTGGTGTCACAGGTAGATAGGCTGGTGAAGCAGGTGTTTGGGATGGTTACCTTCATTGGGGAGAACATTGAAAGTTGGAATTGGGATGTCATCTTATATCTGTACAAGAGATTGGTGAGGTCACCATAAAAGCATTGTTGATCAGTGTGAAGAACTCATCTGGTTCACTGACCTCCTTTTGTGTAGAACATCTGACGTTCTAACCAGGTCTGGCTAACATGTGACTCCAGATCCACTGCAGTATGGCTGACTCTGAGCTGTCCTTTGGGTAATTAGCAGTGACACCCACATCCCATGAATGAATAAATAAAAATACATATATCCCTCCATACCTCTGCAAACCCCTCCAGCTGCAGCAATCCGTACAGGCTTTGTAACACTGTTCAGGCCCTGACCACTCTCTGTAACACTCTTACCACCTCCAGCACCGTCACTTGTCCCTGTTCCTTTTGTGACATTAAACCTGACAATGATTCCCCTTCCCATTGCCCGCCTCCAGATAGCAGACTCTTTGCAATCCCTTTAAAACGTTCTGCTAAAACACTCTCTCACTTCAGGATTTTAAGTACTTTTGGTGATCTTCTAAGCCTCCTAATCTAATATGATACATTTTGTACTGAGAGAGGGGCCGGTGGGAATTTTTTGCTGAGGTTTTGTCTGTTTCAATTGAATGTTCTTTTGTTGAGTATTTTACACTGTTGCTTCAAATGTTTTCCACTGTTCATTTCCAGAGACACATTTCAGTCTGTTTCGCCTCTTTACCTTGGTCAGTTCTCATCTCAAACCCATGTAAATGGCTGTTTTTGTTTCTAGGTGTAGCTTGTCCTTTCTGTCATTCACTTTAAAACTTTATATTTCTTTAAATTGCACTTTATCACAGTTTCGCATAGGATCTCTCCAGGTGACATTACTCATTCACGGACTTTCATCACAAATTGGACGCTCTGAGATAGTTAAGTCCCTAGCCAGTTGCACAATTTGTTATTCAAAGAAACACTGAAAACTAATTCTCTGAACTCCTCTTCCAATCTCACTCTTGCCAGTGTGACTGTCCCACATTTTGTGAATATTGATGGTTCCCAAAATTATCACAATGTGTTTGTTAAAAAAATTCCAATGAGTTCCTGTTTAAGACAGTGATGAGCAATGGAATGCTAGTCAGTAGCTAAAACTGTTCTGCTGCTTGTGTCATTGGCAAGTAGTAGCCATAATTTACATTCAGACTGATTCTCCTTCATGATCTGATGCCAATTGCTTTCTCTGTAATGCCTTTGTTATCCATTATTGTTAGCACTACCCATTTTTCCTGAGTTTCCGCAAGGTTGTAAACCATTGAATATTTATGTCCCCCTTTTGTTCACCCTGTAACCACGTCACACTGGGGTCTAAATCTTTTATCTCTGTGTCACAAATCAATCTACCTTATTGAAGAGATATTAGCCATTCCAAAAAAAAAACATAATTAACTCTTTCCCACAATTTCCCACGTTTATCTGGTGTACAATTTTAATTAAACTCAGTCCCATCCTGTTCCTTTCCGCTTGTCTTCAGTCACATTCCCATGCTGCTCCCATACTTCAACTTTCCTCTGTGGATTTGGAAAGCTCCTTTCACCTGAGTCCTGTCCTTGCATCCTCTCTGTCAGTTTGAAGTCCTGTCCATAAACCTACTGACATGACTGGTCAGGACACTGGTCACAGTACAGTTCCAGTGGGACCATGCCAGTGGATTATCTTTTTAAATCAGGTATGGGATGTGGGTGTCCCTGGCTGACCAGCCTTTCTTGCCCAGCCCTAGCTGCCCTTGAGCTGAGTAACGTGCTTGGCCATTTCAGAGGGTCATTGAGAGGCAAACACTTTGCTGTGGGTATGTCGTGCAGACCACGTGAGGATGAGCAGTTGTCCTTCTTGAAAGGACAAGCGTTTGGCCTTTTTTTTTGCTACATCAGCAATGGTTTCATATGTATTTATCGACTGTTAATTACCTTTTCTTTTAGTTATTGATTTCAAATTTCTGCATTTCTGATGGTGGGATTTAAACCTGCCTCCACAGAACATTCGCTGAGGTTTGGCATACATGCTCTAGCAATAATACTACTGGGCCAGCAATTCAACTGCTCACCGGTTGCTCATCCCTGAACAGTGATACATCATGAAGTGCATCATGAAGCTAAACCCGTTTTTCCTACATATTTGTTTGATCCTGAAATTATCCTGAACTCTGGTTATATCACTCAATATCTCTCCATGTGGTCTCCCTCACTGTGTGGGTCTAATTGCAGTCTCTGTCAGTGCCTCCCACTCTTGCAGTTACTCTAGATCCTGGGTCAACAGAATTCTCCACTCCAGAGGGACACAGCAGCACATGCCAAGGATGGAGACTGGTATTTTGCAGATTCCTGTGGGATACAGTATCATTCTCTCTGAATAACCCTCACTGCATATGTTTACTTTCCCAATCTGTCTATCTCAAAGTCTCCTGTAGGTACTCAGGAAGTTCCTGACTCAGTAGCATTCCCAGCTGCTGGGTGTTTCGTCCATCACCTCATTTTCTCTCTGGCTGACCAACCATTGTCAAAGTGCAGGGAGATCTGGAGCCTTCAACAAATCCTGCAGTGAGGTAAGATCACTCACATGCACAGAGCAGAGAGCAATGAGGGGGCTCCAAATATTGGCTAACAAGACATGACTCAGATACAGTGCTGGAGGGGGAGCACAGTACAGACACACCCCAGGCTCAATCACCACCCCTACTTTAACTTACTTTGTACTGAGTTAGCATCGGGAGTGTCACAGGTATCGATCCATGTCTGTGCTGTCTTAGTGAGCACCAGTATAACAAAGGGGAAAGCAGGCCTGTCACGAGAGGGTGGGACTGCTGCCTGGGATCTTTCTGTTCTGCTCTCCCTCTCCAAATCTGTATCTATGTCATGTCTCCTTGATTAGTGTCTTCAAAAGTGTGTAATTCCTGCATCAGTTCCAGTCCCTGTAACCTCCTCCCTTCTCTTCATTCGTCCCTCCACATATTTGAAATTTGCTGTATTCCAACTACCATCCCTGTCTCTGTAACTTGCTTCAGTGTCTACAACATGCCTTATCTCTGTAGTCGCCTCCTCCAATAACTGGAGACAGAGGCATGCAGCACAGAAACATAAACTTTGGTCGGACTAGTCCGTACTAACCAGGTTTACCAAACTGAACGAATCGCTTCAGTCTGTGGTTGGCCCATATCCGTTAAAACGTACTCCTCTCCATGTAGCTGTCCAAATGCCTTTTTCATGTTGTAATTGTTATTGTTTCTCTATGTGGCCCTGGCAGTTCGTTCCGTCTATGCACCGTCCTCTGTGGATAATGTTGCCCCTCAGCTCCCTCTTTAAACCCTTGCTCTCTCACCTCCTGTTTATACCCTCTAGTTTTGGACTCACCTACCCTTGGCTTTTCACCTTACTCAGGGCCCGCAAGATTTTGTAAACCTTGAAAAGTTCAACCCATAGCCTCCTCTGCCCAAGGGAAATATTTTGGACAATGTTACAAATATCTCCAAATCATATATCAAAGTGCTGGCCAATGAAGGCAAGTTTATTAAATGCTGCATTCACGACCCTGTCCAACTGTGATACCATTTCCAAGGAACAATGTAACTGCAGCCCTTGGTCTCTCTCTGTTCGACAACACTGCCCGGGGCCCTGCAATTAACTGTGTTCGTCATCCCTGGTTTGACTTAATAAATAACAACATCTGAATTCAACTCCATCTTTCATTCCTTGGTCCACTAGCCCAGTTGTTCGAGATCCCCTTTGATAACCGTATTCACTGCCCACTACACCATTAATTTGATTATCCACAAAATTACGAACAATGATTCCTATATTCTCAACCAAATCGTTTATGTAAATGATGTACATCAGTGGACCCAGCCCCGATCCTTATATCACATTGCTGGTGAAAGGCCTCCAGTCTGAGCAACAACCCTCTCCCACCACCCTATGTCTCCTACTGTCAAGCCAATTTTGTATCCTTTTGGTGAGCTCTCCCTGATCCCATGTGATCTAATCTGATCTAACGTTGGTGCAGAAAATATATGGTCACAACTTCAATGAAAGCAATCCCGTCAGAGAGATCTGACTTTGAATGCACAAAGCTGTGCTGACTATCTTTCATCAATCCCTGCCTTTCCAAATGAATGTGACTCCTGTCTGGCAGAATCAATTTCACAACTTATGCACCACTGACGTTGGACTAATTGGTGTTTAGTTCCCTGACTTTCCATCACAGCATTTCTTAAATAATGGAATAAAATCACATTCTTGTCATAGAGCCGTATAGCATGGAAACTGACCCTTCAGTTGGTACCAAACATAACCTAAAACTAAATACATCCCAGCTGCCTGTTGCTGGCCCATATCCTTCTAAACCCTCCCTATTCCCATACTTAATCAAATGTCTTTTAAACATTGTATTTGTACCCACATTCGCCCCTTCCTCAGGAAGTCCATTCCACTCTCAAACCACCCTCGGTGTAACAATTAGCCCCCATGTGTTTTCGTTTAACATATCCCTCCTCTCACCTTAAAAATGTGGCCCCTCTCCTTGAGACTCCCCCATCCTGAGGAAAAGGCAACTGCCATTAACTCTATCTATATCCCTCATCTTTTTCATAAACTTCCATCAGATCAACTCTCATCCTCCAGACTCCAGTAAAAAAAAATGACTGGATAGGCTCAACACTTTCATACCCAGCAACATCCTGGTAAACCTCTTCTGAACCCCTTGCAGCAGAATAATATCCTCCCTATAACTGGGCGACGAGAACTGGACAGAGTATTGCAGAAGAGGCTTCACCAATGCCTGTACAATCTCAACATGACGTCCCAAATGCTACACTCAATGGATTGAGCAATAGTCAAGCATGCCAAGTACTGTCTTATCCATCCTATGATGCAAACTTCAAGAATTATGTATCTGAACCCGGAGGTCCCTCTGCTCTAAAACACTAACTGAGGTCCGAACATTAATTGTATAAGCTCTACCCTTGTTTGTTTTATCAAATGCATTACCTTGCATTTATGCAGATTGAATTTGATCAACAGCATTTCAGCCCATTCACCCACATTATCAAGATCTCTTTGTAACATTAGCAAACCTCCTTTACTGTGCACCATTCCAACCTCCAGTCTTCCAGCCATCACACATGGCTGTCAACTTACAAATACCTTTGCTCGCAGCTACACAATTTCTTGCCTAGCACCCCACAATGTCATGTGATACACTCAATGCGGTCCTAGGGCTTTCCATACCTTTGAGTTTTAAAATCTCCAGCACCGCCTTTTCTATAAAATGCACTCTTTTCAAGTGAAAGAGATGGACAGCATGGAAGCAGAGCCTTCGGTCCAACTCATCCATGCTGACCAGAAGATCTAAATACATCCATCCCATATACCAGCATTTGGCCCATGTACCTCAAAACCCTTGTTATTGATATACCCAACCAGATACCTTTTAAATATTGTAATTGTATCAGTCTATGTTCCTTTCTCTCACAGCAAATTCCATACACACATCACCATGTGCATGAAAAAGCTATCCCTTCAATCCCTTTTAAACCTTTCCCCTCTAACCTTAAACCGATGCACTCTAGTTTTGGACTCCCTAACCCCTGGAAAAAGATCTTGAAAATGTTTACCCAATCCATACACCTCATGTTTATCTCAACCTCTGTCAGGTCACCCCTCAGTCTCCGATGCTGCAGGGAAAGTAGCCCCAGCTTATTTAGCAACAACCCTGGCAACATCTTGTGAATCTTTTCTGAGCACATTCAAGTTTCACAACATCCTTCCTATGGCAGGAAGACTGGAATTGCAGAGAACTCCACTTGTGGTCTAACGTATTACTCTTGTTCTCTGAGTTCCCCAGTATTTCTCCACAGTAAGTTCTGGAGTGAAAAATGTGTTTAATGTCTTAGCCATATCCTGCGGTTCCACACATCAATGATCTCATTGATCTTTAAGGAACACTATTTTGTCTCGATTTACTCTTTTACTCAGGGAGAAAGTGAGGACTGCAGATGCTGGAGATCAAAGCTGAAAATGTGTTGCTGGAAAAGCGCAGCAGGTCAGGCAGCATTCAAGGAACAGGAGAATCGACGTTTCGGGCAAAAGCCCTTCTTCAGAAAGAAGGGCTTATGCCCGAAACGTCAATTCTCCTGTTCCTTGAATGCTGCCTGACCTGCTGCGCTTTACCAGCAACACATTTTTAGCTTTTTGCTCTTTTACTCAATATATTTAAACAATCACTTTTGGATTCTCCTTATCCTTCTCTGCCGAGGCTATTTCATGTAGCCTTTCTGCATTCCTGATTTCCACCCAAAGTGTATTCCTCCAGCCCCTGTGATCCTCAGGGATTCACTTGATCCAGCTGGCTATACCTGAAATGTGCCCCTTTTCCTTGACCAGACCCTCAATAGACAGCCAGTGTTTCCGAATGCTGACAGTATTGAGCTGCACACAAACAAGTACATGCTGGTGGTGATCGCTCAATTTATCTCACTTTTAAAATATTCTCAGTTGCCAGACTTCCCTTTTCCTGCAAATCGACTCCCCAATCACCTTTTGAAAGTTCCTGACTAATACTATCAGGATTGGTCTGGCCCCATTTCATAACTTGAACTTGTGGACCAGACCTGTTCTTTTTCAATGCTATTTTCAAGCTAATAGAATTGTGGTAATTTTTGCAAAATGTTTTCCCACTCACACCTCAGTCCCTTTCCCTACCTTGTTTCTCAAGGGGCGGTCAGGTTTTGACCCTTTCTCTTTTCAGGCCATTTACATATTGATTGGGAGATCCTGGAACACAATTACCAAATTCCTCCATTGCAAACACTGAACACTGGCAGTCCCAGTCTAGATTTGGAAAGTTTAAAAACCCCAACCATAACAACCCTATTATTATGATTGATATTTGAGATCTCCTGATATATTTGTTCCTCAGTCTGCCACGGATTATTCGGGGTCAGTGGGGCAATCGTATCAAATTGATGACTCATTCTTATTTCTCAGATCCACTAACATAACTTCAGTGGGCAATCCCACGGGAATATCTCTCTAAATCTTGCTGTGATGATCCATGCAATCAAAACCCACCATCACGTGCCCTCTCTTGCCTCCCCTTCCTGCAGTCCCTCTATCTTGAAACAATGAGCTGCCAGTCCTGCTCTTCACTCAGCTGTGTTTCTGTAATAATTATAACCTCCCAATCCGATGTTCCAATCCATGCCCTGAGTTCATCTTCCTTAGCTGTCAGGCCCCTAGCATTGAAATAAATGCAGTTTAATCGTCAGTTTTCTTCCCATTTCCTGCTATGTTCTTGCCTGCCTTGTCTGCTGAAATTGCTCTCTTTAACTTGTGCACCAGCCTCAATCTTCTGTCTGGCATTACGAATGTTTAACGTCCAACACAGTGCCAGATTAGTTTATATCCTCTCAAGCAGCTCTAACAATTAGCCCCACCAGGATATGGGTCCCCCTGCCGCTCCCAGTTCAGGTGTCTTCCCCACCCTGTCTACCTGTGCTGACACCTTCAGACATCCAGGGACTTGCCTACCAAGGTCGCTGTGTTCCTCAGCACTCCGGGAGGACCATTCATGATGTATATCCTTCGCTTATGAGACTTCTCACAGTGCATTACCTCACAGTGATCAGAATTAAACTCCAACTGCCATTACTCTGCACAGTTTATCATGTGATGGACATCAGACTGCAGCCTGAGTCCATTCTCCTCACCTTTCATATCAACCGCAAACCTACTAATGATTATTTCTGCTTTCACATCCAAGTTATTAATGTACATAAAAACAAGCAATGGTTCCTGTACAGATCCCTGTGGTACATCTACTATTGAAAGAATTTCAAACACGAAGATGTCTATCCACTAATTGTGGATCCAATTTAACAACTTGCCTTGGATCCCAATGGCTCTTTACGTTTTGACCAGCCTTCCATGAGGAACCTTGTCAAAGGCCTTATTGAAGTCCATGTAACCCACATCATCTGCACTGCTCTCATCAATATTTTAAAACACCATTTCAAAAAACCTGAATTGAATTCCTCAGACAGTATATCTCCCTCTCCCAAATCCGTGTTGATGCTGCCGAGGTGATCCTTGCCTTTGGAAGTGTTGATTCATCCTCACAATTGTTCCCAATAATTTCCCTCCCCCTGTTGTCAAACTATCTGCTCTGTAATTATCTGGCCTATCCCTGCTGCCCTCCTTGAACAAATGAACCACATTAGCGATCCTACAGTAATTCGGCTCTTCACCTGCGGCCAGCAAAGTATTAAATATATCCACTAGGGCCCCAGCAATCTCCTGCCTTCCCTCCCATAGCAGCTTGGGATACATTTCATTGGGCTGGGGATTTCTCCACCTTTATGCCTGTGAAAAAATTTAGTACCTCCTCCTTATTCATCTTTTCATGTTCTAGCACCTCACAGTCCCAACTGAAATCCCCAGCTACAATGTCTTTCTCCTGCGTGAATACAGATGGGAAGTATTCGTTGAAGACCTTACCGACTTCTTCTGGGTCCATGCACAGATTGTCCCTTTGGTTTCTAACAAACCTCGCTGTTTACCTGGGAATCCTATTCCTCTAACTATAATCATTAAATACCTTGTGGCCTCTCCTTAACAGTATCTGCCAAGGATATTTCATGTCCATTGTTTGCCCGTCATTTTAAGGATCCCCTTGCACTCTCTATACGTTGGTCGGTCTTTGCCTGTTTTCATCGCATTGTACTTCCTTTATCAAGCTCAGGATATCGCTTGACCAGTACTCGCTGGAGTTACTGCCTTTGTCATTCACTCTTCACAGAACACACTGGCCTTGAATTCTCCCTGTATCACTTTGACATACTTCCTCTTTCCGAATATGAACCCACCTGCAAATAGTTCCTCTCAGTCTGTGTTTGTCAGATCCTGTCTCGTGATAGTGATAATGCACAGTGACAGTGATATTCTAATGATGAGGGGGCTTCCACAAATTTGGCCTCTTCACTTCTGCCCTATCTTTATATTTTTTTCCAAAATGAGTTTACAACCGAATGTTATGACCACTGTCACCAAAACACTATAAAAAACATTATGTCTGTCATCTTATCCAGCACCGACAGCTCACTCTGTCTGTAACATCCAGCCCTTACTGACCTCCCCATCTGTGTACCTACCTCCAGCCTCTCCAGCACATGATGTCACTGTAGCCTTCTGCAGAACCGACAGCACCTCATTACCTCTAACCTTCCACCATCCATTTCACCTCCCTCTCCGTACAGAGTCCTCCAGTTCCTACAGCCTTTCCTGCCAACCCTCCCTTTGCGTACTGTTCTGAAGCCACCTGAACGCCCCTGAGATCTGTAACCTTGCCCTCTCTCTCTCTTCAATGTTCTCTGTCTCTGTGACTAACTCCCATCACTACAATGTTCCTTACCTCTGACCACCTGCAGTCAGTTCTAGCCTCCTTAGCTCTCGAACATCCTGCAGCCACTAAAACAATCGATGTGCCTGAATTATCGTCTCAATTGTTGTAACAAATCTCATTCCCACAACTGCCTCTGTCCATAACCTCAGTCAGTCCATAGAACCCTTGCTAACACGCTAACCTTACCCAGTGTGTGCAACTGTGAGTATACTAATTTCATCGAGTCTCCTCAACCGTCCCTACCTCTAATTCTCGAGAGAATCCACAAACCTCCCTATTGCGTTAACCTCCTCCAGTCCCTCTCATGGACACCATCTATGTAACGTTCTCCTGTTCCTAACTATATTTTCCTCCTGTCCCAATAAACCCTATGAACTTTGTGAACTGGTCCAACTTCTGCAGTACTCTGTATAATCAGCCTCACTGTGCCTGGAACCTGGCTTCAATTCCAGCCTTGGTCGACTGTCTGTGTGGACTTTGTATTTTCTCCACGCTGACTGTGTGGGTTTCTTCTGCCATAGCCCAACATTTGCACGATAGGTGGATTGGCCATCATAAATTGACCGTAGTATTCATGCAAGTGTGGTTTAGGTGACTTCACCATGAGGAATGCAGGGTTTATTGGACAGAGAGAGGGATGGGTCTGGTTTGGATGCTCTTTCGAGGGTTGGTGTGGACTTGTTGGGCCGAATGGCCTGTTTCCACACTGTGGAGATTCTATTCAGGTTATTGTCCAGTCCTGTCAACCATCCCTGTTTCATTTAACCTTGCTTCATCTCCAATACTCTCCTTATATGTGTAATCTCCAACAGTCTCTAAAACACTCCTTGGCGATGTAAGCTTCTCCAGCCCTTACCACGATCGATATGACTGTCACCTCTTCCTACTTTTAGAACCCTCCCTATAACTATTGCCATTCATTACATCACTCCCAATCACTGTTCCAACCTGAAACCCCCAAAAACATTTATATCTCTGTAAACTCATCTGGACTGTCTCTACTTCCTTTTGACAGTCCCGTGCTGAGACCTTTTCTATATCAAAAAAGTAATTAAATGTTGGTAAACCTTATTATTGTAACCTCCCTCCAGCCTTACAGCACTGAGGACCTGTAGAAGGTCTTTTCAAACCGACAGTGTCTGTCATCTCCTCTACTCCCCATAATCCATTCTCTCTGAAATATTCTGTCGTCCATTAAACACTCCATAACGCTGTCTGTATCAGTGTAACCTTCACCAAAAACACAACCTTCCCTATCTGTGTAAATTCCTACACCAATCCCTATCCCTCTAAGCTCTAACAATACGACCCTCCATGTTTGTGTATTCACCTTCAGTCCCTACTCACCTCCCTATCTGTGTAAACCTCTCCATGCATTTTTGCTTCAGTCTCTTCAACTGTCCCTGTCAGTGTAATATCTTCCAGACGCGAACACTTCCCTCTCTTTAAACTTTCTCAGGCCACACAAAGCTCACTATCTGTAACCTACTCCTGTCAGATAACCCTCCCTCTGTGAAATGCTCCAACTCTTCAACTCTCCATAAGCTCCTGCAGCTCTTACAGCCCTCCTTGTCGACATAATCCCTTCCAGTCCCTAAAACGCCATCAGTCTGTGGTGACCCTACCACAATCCCTATCTGTGTTATCCTCTCAGGTCCCTGCAACGCTCCCGACTGTAAATCCCACTCCAATGCCTATTCCTCTCCCGGTCCTGTTCCTACAAGACTCTTTAACTATGTAACATCCTACCGTCACTATCACCCACCGTGTAAATGTAAGCTCCTCTTGTATCTCCATCCATTTATCCATCTCCATAACCTTCTCCAGCTCTTACTCCCCTATCTGTGTAAACATCACTCTCCACTCGAACACTTTCTACCGCAGGAACTTCCTCCTGTTTGTGCTATGCTCCCTTATCTGTGAAACTGTCTCCAACCAGACTCGCTCCCCCAAACTCTCAAAAAACAATCCAGATTCCATAGCTTCCTTGTCGAAATAACCCCCAGAATTTACCCTTCCTATATCTATAAACATTTTCAGTCACGATGACCATCCATATCTCTGTTTGTTCCGCCATGTGATGCAAACCTCTTTATCTCTGTAATCTGCTCAGCTCCCTAAAACAGTCCCTGTCTGTGTAATCCAGCCCTGTCCTACAAACATCCTTATCCTTGTAAACTTCTCCATCCCTCCCAACATTCCCAACTCCATGAGCCCGTCAGCCCTATAGCTCTCCACATTTCTGTAACCTGCCGTGGGCCTATGGTCTTCGTTCCCTGTAAAACCACCTCCAGTCCCCACATCCCTCCCAATCTGGGTCCTCTGCTCCATATCAGACCATTGCTGTCTCTGCAAACACCTCCACTCCTGACAATCCTTTCCATTTGTGTAACCTCGTTCAGACCCCATATTCTCCAGCTTGCTGCATCCTCTTTCTGCATTGCAACCAAAACCACATGTTTATGTAATATCCACCAGTGTTTAAACCTCCCCAACTCAGTAACCTCTTGCAGTCCTAACAAAGCACCTAAACTGCGAAACCTCTCATTTCCCTACAATCCTCCCTCCCTCCCTCCTCAAATGCCTTAATCACCATGAAACCTCACAATAATGAAGCCTCCTTATGGCACTGCAAGCCTCCTAATGTCTGCAAAGTCCTCCTGTCCTGATATCCCTCCATGACTCTGTAACCTCCACCACCCTCCAGTGCCCTTCTGGGGAACATGGCAGAGGAGGGAAGATTTGTAGAGTCCGGGCCATGTTACGGAGGTAGAATTCTGGGAATTACAGATTTAGTCTTATGTCTATGAAGTGCAGATTATTGGCGAGGATTCTAAAGACAGGATTTATGACTACTTGGAAAACCATAGTTAAATTAGAGACAGCATGGGTTTGTGAGGGTTCAGGTCATTCCTCACAAACCTTATTGAATTCTTTGAGGATATGACAGAATACATTGATGCCTCATTCAGAAAAGAAGGATGATTGGGATACAGGGAAATCTGTCTGTCTGGATACAGGATTGGATGGCACAGTGAAGAGAGAGTATGGCAGTAGATGGACAGTATTGAACCTGGAGCTCTGTGACCAGTGCTGTTCTGTAACAATCGGTTCTGGGACCTTGCTCTTTGTGATTATTGTAAATGACTTGGATATGGATATTGGAGAGTGGATTAGTAAGTTTGCAAATCACATGAAGGTTGGTGGAGTAGTGGGTAATGTTGTAGGTTGCAATGGGATATTGGCAGGACGCAGAGCTGGGCTGGAAGTGACAGATGGAGTTCAGTCTGGAAAAGTGAGAAGTATTTCATTCTGGAAGGTTGAACTTGAATACACAATTCAGGTTTAAAAGGCAGAATACTTGGCAGTGTGGAGGAACAGAGAGATCATGGGGTCCATGTCCATAGATCCCTCAAAGTTGCCACGCACATTGATAGGGTTGTTAAAAAGGTCTATGCTGTGTTGGCTTTCATTAGCAAGGGGATTGATTTTAAGAGCCGTGAGGTTTTACTGCATCTTTATAACGACCTGGTGAGACCACACTTGGAATATTGTGTTCAGTTTTACAGGAAGGATATGCACGTTTTAGCGAGCGTACACAGGAGATTTACCAGGATGCTGCATGGAATTGAGGGCATTTCTTATGAAGAAAGTTTAAGAGAGCTAAGACTTTTTTCATTGGAGTGAAGAAGGGGTGGGGTGACTTGGTAGAGGTGAACAAGGTGATGAGAGGCACAGAGAGAGTGAATAGTCAGAGACTTTTTCTCCTGTGGCATAAATGGCTATTACAAAGCGGCATAATTTTAACGTGATTGGAGGATGGATAACAGGATAGAGAATGGTAGGTGGTTGGATGGACTGCCAATGGTGGTAGTAAAATTAGACACATTCTGAACATTTTATAGACTCTTGGACAGACACATTGATAATAATAAAATGAAGGCTATGTAGGTTAGTTTGATCTTACAGTCGGATACAAGGTTGGCATTGCATCATGGCTTAAGGGTCTTGGGATGGACTGTTCTGTGTTCTATGTTCTGTCTGGTAAACTGGGTAATAAGCTCAGATCAGTGTAAAAATGATATGGCATTCAGGAGGAGCTATTGAACTGGATACGAAATTGGCTTGATGGTAGGAGACAGAGGGTGATGGGAAACATGTTATTTTTCTGACTGGAGGCATGTGACCACCGGTGTAGTGTGTCCCCTGTTGTTGGATAAATGGTTTGGATGGGAATATCGGTTTCCTGGTAAGTAAGCTTCTTAGGTGACACTGACATTGGTGGTGAATTGGTTAGTGGAGATGATTATATATGATACAATAAGATTAACAGTACTGCTGGGATAGTGGACTGAAGAATAGCAGATGGAGTTTAACTAGATAAAGGTGAAATGTTCCATTTTGCTGAAATAAACCAGGGTGGGATTTGTACAGTTAATGTTCGAGCCCTGGGTAGTGTTGTCAGTCAGTGACCCAGGGATGCAGGTACACAGTTCTTTCAAAGTGGTGTCCCAGGTAGACAGGCTGGTGGAGCAGGCGTTTGGGGCGGTTACCTTCATTGGGCAGAACATTGAGAGTAAAAGTTGAGATGTCAAGATACTGCCTGACTTGCCGTGCCTTTCTTGCACCACTATAATCTAGATTCTGGTTTCCAGTACCTACAGCCTTTGTTTTTACCATGTTGAATCTATATAAGACACTGGTGATGTTACCGTAAAAGCATTGCTAATCGTATGGATAACCCATCTTGTTCACTTACCTCCTTTTGGGAACGATATCTGACATTCTAACCTGGTCTGGCTAACATGTGACTCCAGACCCACAGCAATATGGCTGACTCTGAGCTACCCTCTGGGCAATTCGCAATGGGGCAAAGAATGCTGGTCCAATCAGTGACACCCACTTAAGTCCCTCCCTACCTCTACAAATACCTCCAGCTGCAGCAATCCGTACTGGCTTTGTAATACCGTTCAGGCCCTGACCGCTCTCTGTAACACTCTCACCACCTCCAGCATCTTCACCTCTCCCTGTTCCTATTGTGTCATTAAACCCTGACAATGATTCCCCTTCCCACTGCCCTCCTCCTGCTAGCAGACCCTTTGCAATCCCTTTAAAACCTACTCCTAAAACATTCTCTCATTCAGGATTTTAAGTACTTTTTGGTGATCTTCTCAGCCTGATAATCTAATATGATCCACTTTGTCCTGAGTGAGGGACAGATGGGAATTTTTTTGCTGAGGTTTGATCTGTTTCAGTTGAATGTCCTTTTGTAGAGTATTTTTCACTGTCCCTTCAAATGTTTTCCACCGTTCATTTTCAGACACATATTTCAGTTTGTTTAGCCTGTTTACCTTAGTCAGTTCTCCTCTCAACATCACGTAACTGGCAACTTTTGTTTCGAGTTGTAATTTGTCCTTTCTGTGATTCACATTAAAACTTTACATTTCTTTAAACTGCACTTTATCAAAATTTCTAGAAGGATCTCTCCCGGTGACGTTACTCAGTCACTAAGTTTCATCACACAACAGTTGATCTGAGATAGTTATGTCCCTAGCCAGTTGCACAATGCGTTATTCAAAGAAACACTGAAAAATAATTCTACAATCTCCTCTTCGAATATCACTCTTGTCAGTATGATTATCAAGATTATATGAATGTTGAAGTTTCACTAAATTATCACAATACCTTTATTAAAAGTTCGAATGAGTTCCTGTTTAATGCAGTGATGAGCAGTGAAATGCTGTTAGGTGGCTAAATCTCTTCTGCTCCTTGTGTCCTTGGCAAGTAGTAGCCAGTATTTACATTCAGACTGACGCTCCTTCATGATCTGAGACCAAATGTTTTCTCTGTAATGCCTTTGTTATCCATTATTGTTAGCGTTGTCCAGTTTGCCTGAGTTTCTACAAGTTTGTGAACCGTTGAATATTTATTTTCCACCTTTTGTTCGCCCTGTAACCACATATCTCTGGTGTTTAAATCTCTTTCACCTCTGTGTCACAAATCGAAGAGACTTTGTCCATTCCAGAAAAAACATAACTTACTCTTTCCCACAATTTCCTGTCACAAATCGATTCGCTGATGTACAGTTTTAGTTAAACTATGCCCCATCCTGTTCCTTTCTGCTTGTCACCGGCCACATTCCCATGCTGTTCTGATGCGTCACCTTTTCTCTTTCGATTTGGAAAGCTCCTTTCACCTGAACCCTGTCCCTGCATCCTCTCTGTCAGTTTAAAGCCCTGTCCATAAACCTACCGACATTATTGGCCAGGTCATTGGCCCCAGCACAGTTCCAGTGGGATCATCGGATTGGATTTTTTTTAATAATCAAGTATGGGATATGTGTGTCTGGCTGACCAAACTTTCTTGCCCAGCACTAGCTGCCGTTCAGCTGAGTAACTTGCTCGACCATTTCAGAGGGTAATTGAGAGGCAAACATTTTGCGATGGTTATATCATTCAGACCAGGTGAGGATGGGCAGATGTCCTTGAAAGGAGAAGTGTTTGGATTTATTGTACATCAGCAATGATATTGATGGATTGTCAATTACTATTTTAAAAATAATTTATTTCAAATGCCACCAGTTCAGATGGTGGGGTTCAAAACTTCCTCCCCCGAACATTAGCTGAGGATTTGGATACATGCTCTGGCAATAACACCACTAACACCACCTGCTCACAGGCTGTTCACCCCTGAACGCTGATACCAGTGCATCATGGAGCTAAACCTGTTTTCCCATCATGATTGTTTGATCCTGATACCTTCTTGCACTCTGGTGATATCACTCAGTATCTCTCCATGTGGTATCCCTCACTGTGTGGGTCCAATTTCTGCCTCTGCCAGTGTCTCTCACTCTTACAGCTACTCCTGATCCTGAGCCAACAGAATTCTCAACTCCAGAGGGACACAACAGCACAGGCCAGGAATGGAGACTGGGATTTTCCAGATCTCTGTGGGAATTGCTGCCATTCTCCATGATTAATCCTCACTACATCAGTCTAATTTCCCATCCTGTCTATTTTTCTGTCTCCAGTAGGAAATTAGGAAGTTCCTGACTCAATAGACTTCCCAAATACTGAGTGTCTCTCCATCACCATATTTAAGATAGTTGGTCAGCCAGAGAGACAAAAGGCAGGGAGATCTGGAACGTTTCATAAATCCTGCAGTGAGGTAAGATTAATCATCGTGCACAGAGCAGGGAGCAATGAGAGGGCTCCAGACATCGGCTAACAAGACATGCCTTAGATACAGTGCTGGAGGGGGAGCACAGTATAGACACACCCCAGGTCAATCACTACCCCTACTGTAAGTTTTGTTGTACTGAGACAGCATCGGGAGTGTCACAAGCTTGTGATGCCTTAGTGAACATCAGTATAACAGGTGAATTGGCCATGCTAAATTGCCCGTAGTGTTAGGTAAGGGGTATGGGTGGGTTGGGCTTCGGCGGGGCGGTGTGGACGTGTTGGGCCGAAGGGCCTGTTTCCACACTGTAAGTAATCTAATCTAATCTAATCTAATCTAATCTAATCTAATCTAATCTAATCTAATAACAGACGAGAAAGCAGGCTTTCCATGAGGGTGTCGGAATGCTGCCTGGAATCTTTCTGTTCTATGTTCACCCACTGTACATATACCATATCTCATGGACCAGTGTCTTCAATAATTTTTAACTGCTTTAACAGTTCCTGTCCCTGTAACCTCCTCCCTTCCCAATAGTCCCTCCACATATTTGAAATATAATTCTTTCCAGACCACTATCTCTATCTCTGTAATTTGCTTCAGTGCCTACAACATGCCTTATCTAAGTAGTCTCCTCCTCCAATAACTGGAGAAAGATACATGCAGAACAGAAACGGTTCCTTCGATCCAACTAGTCCATGCCGACCACAGTTCCTGAACTCGTCGCATTTGCCTACGTTTGGTCCCTATCCCGTCAAAGCTTCTCCTCTCCATTTACCTGCCCAAATATCTTTTCCATTATGTAATTGCACGTTTCTCTACCACTTCAGCGGCAGCTCATTCAATATGTGCACCATTCTCTGTGTGGAAATGTGCCCCTCTGGTCGCTTTTAAGTATTTTCTCTCCCACCACATATTTTTGCCCGCTAGTTATGGATTCCCCTACCCTGGGGTAGAGACCTTCACGATTCACCCTATGTATACTCCTCATGTTTTTATAAACCTTTATAAGGTTACCTCTCAGCCACCTACACCCAATGGAAGGATAATACAAATATCTCTGCTACGTTCCCATTGCGACTTTGCCACAATGTTCTGGGATACACTTGTTCAGGACCTAGGGCTTTCTCTACCTTTGTGTTCTAAGACCTCGAGCACCACCTCTTCTGTAATGGGGACTCTTTTCAAGACGTCACTGTTTCTTTCCTTTTGTTTCCTAGTCTTTGTCCACAGTATGTTCCTACATGAAATATTCATTTCGGGTCGCGCCAATTTCCTGTGGTTCCAGGCATGGATGGCCTTATTGATCTTTGAGGGACCCTATTGTCTCTCTTGTACTTGTATGCTGTAGAATCTCTTTGGATTCTCCTTAACCTTATCTGCCAACTCTACCTCATTCCCCCCATGTTGCTTTCCAGCTTATCCAGACTCTCTGTGTGTCAAACGCTCCAATATCAGTAACATCTTCGTCAATCTGCGACATTCACAGTTTCAGAATATGCTTCCTAAAGAAGGCTGATCACAATTCTACACAGTACTCCA
Organism: Chiloscyllium plagiosum; assembly: GCF_037043375.1. NCBI lineage: Eukaryota > Metazoa > Chordata > Chondrichthyes > Orectolobiformes > Hemiscylliidae > Chiloscyllium > Chiloscyllium plagiosum. Next base: position 13,326,545 of record NW_028270189.1, on the reverse strand, counting down.
ACTGGAGTCCCAGCAATGTCTGATACGTATCGTGATGTACCAAATCCATTTAGCTAGTGTGTCAAATCAATTTTCTCCATCCTGTCCACCTGTGACGCCACTTCCAAGGAACAATGTAACTGCCGCCTTTGGTTTCTCTCCGTTTGACACCACTGCACAGAACTCTGCCATTAATTGTGTTAGTCGTCCCTGGTTTGTCTTAACAAAATCCAATACCTGAATTCAGCTCCATCTTTCATTCCTTGACCCACTGACTCAGTTGGTTAAGATCACCTTTGATAACTGTATTCACTGCCCAATATAACTTATTTTACTATCCAAAAACTTACTAACACGAATTCTTATATTCTCGTTTATGTCAATAATAAACATGCGTGGCCCCAACACCAATGCTTATTCACACCGCTGGTCAGAGGCCCCCAGTCTGCACAACAACCCTCTCCCACTACCCTCTGTCTCCTTCTGTCAAGCCCATTTTGTGTCTGTTTGCCTCGCTCTCTCTGAGGAGAAAGTGAGGTCTGCAGATGCTGGAGATCCTGAAGAAGGGCCTGTGCCCGAAACGTCGAATCTCCTGTTCCCTGGATGCTGCATGACCTGCTGTGCTGTACCAGCAATAAAGTTCGCTCTCTCTGATCCCATGTGATCTAACCTTACTAACCAGTGCAACACGCTAAATCCTGTTTAAGGCCTTGCTGAAGTCAGGATAGACAACATCTACTGATTTGTCTTCATCTATCTTCTTGGTCACCTCTTCAAAAAACTCTATCAAGTTTGTGAGACACGACTTTGTATGCACAAAGCTATGCTGACTATCCCTAATCAATCATTGCCTTTCCAAATGCATGTAAGTCCTGTTCCGTGGAATTGCTTCCAACAACATTTGCACCACTGACATCAAGCTAATTGGTGTTTATGTCCCTAGCTTTCCGTCGCAGTCTTTCCTAAATGCTGGCACAACATTAGGCAACCTCCAGGCTCCGATCTCACCACTCGTGGCTGTCAGTGATAGAAATATCGTTGTAAGTTTCTTCCTTAACTTACCCCAATGTCCTGGGGTATACTTAATTGGTTTCCAGGGAGTTGTCTAATTTTATTGTGTTTGAAAACCTTCAGCACCTCCTGTTCTCCACTCCTGTGGACTCTTTTGAAAACATCACTGTTTATTTCCCTGCTTCCCCAGTGTGTTTTCCACAGTAAGTTCAGACGTGAAGAGTTTGTTTCAGATCTCACTCATTTCCTGTGGGTTCACACATGTATGGATTCATTAATCTTTCAGAGGTCACATTCTGTCCCGAGTTAATCTTCTGTTGTTAATATACTTGTAGAATCTCTCTGGATTTTCCTGAACCTTCTGTGCCAAAGCTCTGCCAGTTCACCTTTAGACCCTCATGGTTTCCATTTTATGAGTATTACTACACCCACAATGTTCTTCAAGGGATTGACTTAATCCAGCTGGCTATATAGGACATGCGCCCCCTTTTGTCTTGACCAGAGCCTCAATATCCCCAGTCATCCAGTGTTTCCCACTTGTGTCACCATTGTCCTTCATACTAACAGAAATATGCTGGCCCTGAAATCTTTATTCATCACTCTTTTGAAATAATCCCACATGCCCGATGTTCCTTTACTTGCAAATAGCCTCCACAAATCAGCTTTTGGACAGTGTTGTCTAATACCTTCTGGACTGGGGCAAGGTCAGTTTGATCTTTAACTTGTGGACCAGGCCTGTTCTTTTCCATCTTTTCCATATTTTCAAACTAATACAATTGTGGTGACTTTGTAAAAGTCCTCCCCCACAAACACTTCAACACCTTTCTCTACCTTGTTTCCCAAGGGGAGGTCAGATTTCATCCCTTTCTCCAGTCAGGCCAGTTACATACTGATTGAGACAGTTTTCTTGAACACACTGAACAAATACCTTCCATCCAAGCTGTGAACACCCTGGCAATCCCAGTCTAGGTTTAGAAAGTTAAAATCCCAGACCATTGCAACCTTATCCTTCTTAGAGATATCTGAGATCTCTGATATATTTGCTGCTCAATTTCCCGCTGACTACTGCGGGCCTGTAGTACAGTCATATCAAACTGATATTCATTCTTATTTCTCAGTTCTCCTAACATAGCTTCACTGGGCGATCCCCAGGAATATCCTCTCTCTGTGCTGCAGTGATGTGTTCACTGATCAAAAACTCCACTCCCCCTACTCTCTTGTCTCCCCTTCTATCCTTCCTGTTGGATCTGTCTCCTGGAACAAATATTTGCGTCCTGTTCCTCCCTCAGCTGTGTTTCTGTAATTCCTCTGATTTCTCATTCCCATGTTCTTATTCATGCCTTGCGTTCATCTTCCTTACCTGTCAGGCATTTTGCATCAAAGTAAATGCAGCTTAATTCATCAGTTTTCCCGCATTGCTTGCTGTGCTCTTGCCTGGTTATCAATTGAAATTACTCTGTTGAAATTCTGTCCCAGCCTCAACATTCAGACTGTAGCCTGAGACCATCTGCCTTTCTGTGGACAACAACCTCACCTTTCATGTCATCTGCAAACCTGCTAATGATACCTTCTGCTTTCATATCCGAGTGAATAATGCCCATAAGGATCAGCAATGGTGCCTGCACAGATCCCTGTGGGACACTCGCTGGTCAAAGGCTTTCAATCACAAAATCAACCCTCCAGCATTGTGGATCCAAATTGCCAACTTGCCTTGGATCCCATGGCTCTTCCCTTTTGGACCAGCCTTCCATGGGCGACCTTGTCAAAGACCTTAATTAACTCCACGGAACCCACATCATCTGCACTGCCCTCATGAATGTTTTCAGACATCAGTTTTCAAAAAACTGAACTGATTTCATCAGACAAGATCTTCCTGTATCAAATCCGTGCTGACTAACCCTAATCAATCCCTGCCTTTCCAGTTATGAATTCAAACTGTCCCTCAGAATTGTTTCCAATACTTTCCTCCCCCTGTTGTCAGACTATCTGCTCTGTAATTACCTGGTCTATCCCTACTGCCCTTCTTGAACAAAGGAACGACATTAGCGATCCTCCAGTCATTCGACGACACTTCACCTGTGGCCAGCAAAGTAGTAAATATATCCACCAGAGATCCAGCAATCTCCTCCCTTACCTCCCATAGCAGCCTGGGAAACATTTCCTTGGGCTCTGGGGATTGCTCCACCTTTATGCCTGTGAATACATTTAATACTTGCTCTTTATTGGTCTTAACATGTTCTGGAAACTCACCATCTCAACTGAAATCCCCGGCTACAATGACTTTCTCCTGTGTGAATACAGGTGGGAAGTATTCATTGAAGACCTCACCTACATCCTCTGGCTCCATGCATAGATTATCCCTTTGGTTTCTAACAGGCCTCGCTGTTTCTCTGGAAAGACTCTTATATTAACGATGGTGATGAAATACCTTGTGATTTTTCGTCAGTTGTATCTCTCAAATATATTTCATGACTATTGTTTGTCCCTCATTTTTCACAATCCCCTTGCACTCTCTATACTTGTGAAGGGCTTCACCTGATTTTATTGCACTGTATTTTCTTTATCAAACTCACGATATCACTTGATCAGTATTCGCTGGACTTGCTGCCCTTAGTATTCACTCTTCAAGGACCACACTGGCCCCGAGTTTTCGCAACATCACTTTTACTTACTCTCACTTTCCTAATATCGACCCAACTACAGGTAGTTTCTCCCTGTCTCTGTTTGCCAGATCCTCTCTAATGATCGCAATATTGATAGGAGGCACCGTTGTGGGGGGCTGGTGGGGAGCAGACAGGAGACTGTGTGGCTGCAGAAGTGACCCCAGGATAGTGTGCTGCCTCCCGGGTACCAGGGTCAAGGATGTCTCTGAGCGGTTACTGAACATTCTGAAGGGGGAGGGTGAACAGCCAGACGTCATTGTGCACATCGGCCCACATGACAGAGGTAGACAAAGGGATGGGGTCCAGTAAAATGAGTACAGGGAGTCAGGTAAGAAGTAAAAAAAAACAGGATATTGAGGTTAATGATCTCCAGATTACTCCCAGTGTCACCTGCCAGTGAGGATAGAAGTAGAAAGATTGGCCAGATGGATATGTGGCTGAGGCGCTGGTATCGGGGGCAGGGTTTTCAGTTCTTCGGTCATTGGGATCTCTTCTGGCTTAGAGGTGACCTGCACCAGGGGGATGGTTTGCACTGGAAGCAGAGGGGCACCAGTATACCTGGAAGGAGATTTGCTAGTGTTATGTGGCTGGATTTAAGCTATTTTGGCAGGGATTTCAGACTCTGAATAAGAAGAGGGGCCAACAACTAGTCAGGGAAAATACACGCCCCTCCAGCCCCCAAAAATGCCCCGCTGCTCGCCCCCAAACCCTTCCAACACCGCCCCCACCCAACCCTCAACATCGCGCCCCTGCCAGCCCCCAAACCCATCCAACACCGACCCACGCCTTCCCCGCCAACAAAACCGTGCTACGCCACTCTCCACTCGCCAACCACCCCGCCCCTAAAACCCTCCAACATCACCTTCAGCCCTCCCCCAAACCTGTCAAACACTGCCCCCGCCTGCCTACAGCAGTGACCCCTGTCCAGTCCATAACCCGTCCAACACTGCCCCCCGCCCGCCCCACCCACCGTTCGCGCCCATACCCCCGGCTGCCTGGCCCCCTGTGCACCCCTGCCCCCATCATCCCCTCCCCCTCCTGGGCAGCCGGAGCGGACACCAACAGTAAGACAACTGCTGCCTTTGGTGGTTCCGTCTCCAAATAGTGCACACTCACATGCACACATGTACACACATGCGCACACATAGCCACACACACAGACACACGTACATATGGCCACACACATCCTTTTACTGCAAAATTGCGAAAAGTTCCACGTCTGCACTGTACAGGACAATGTTCGAGAGAATATCTAGGGAAGGGGTGGTTAGGATTTACTCCTATGTAGAACTCCAGGCTAAGCCTGGGGAGAACCAGAGAGGGTGGGAGGTCAGTCATTTGGAGATGGTACCTGGGCTCGATGTTCAGGACTGTTCTCGGCAGCATTTCAGTGAGCCGAGATCAGTTTTCATCAGTGTGAACAAAAAAAGACACAATCAGGATTGAAACAGCTCTTTGCTGTAATGTTTCAATCGGGACCTCGCGTTCTCCTTTGGATAAACCGATATTCGGATAATTGATATTTGGATAATCAAGGACCATCTGTGTTTGGAAGCGCTAGATTTAGAAGTTCTGTTGATTATTCTAAAAGATGAAAGACTTAATCAAAACTTGTTTAATATTCCATGACACTGCCATCCTGTTGCTATACATTCTGTGTCCTATGACTGTGCTCCAGTAGCACTTTGAAAGCTAGTGCCTCCAAATAGACCTATTGCACCTGGAAGCTGGTGTTGTGATTTTTAACTTTGCCCATCCCAGTCCAACACCGGCAAGGGGAAATCATGGGTGAGTCTGTTTGAAGGAAAATGAATAACTGGCAATTGGGAGGCTTTTAAAAGTGTGATCTCAAGAATCCAGTATGTCACTGTTAGTGTGAAGGGAAATCCCATACAACCCTTCCCACTTTGACCATTCTGGAGGAGGTTACTAATGCTCCCTTATCTGTGAAACTGTCTCCAACCAAAATTACTTCCCTTCTGGGAAATCTGTCAGACTCCACACCCTCCATCTCTTGCTCATCTGCAGAGCCTAAACCTTCCTGTATCTATAAACATCTTTAGCCATGACAACTGTCCATATCTCTGTTCCTCCAGTCAATACAACCCACTTTATCTCTATAATCTGCTCGATTCGCCTGAAGCATTTCTGACTGTGTAAACTACTCCATCTGACCAACATTCTTATCCCTGTCAACTGGCTCATCCCTCCCAACCTCCCCATTTCCATGAACTCCTGCAGGCCACACAGCCCTCCGCATTTCTGTTCTCTCCTATGGCTCTCTGATCCTTCATCCCCGTGAAACCTCTAAACCCCACGCCCATCCCAGTCTGGGTCGTCTGCTTCAGATCAGGCCATCGGTGTTTCTATTACCTCTGGCACTCAGAGTAAACCATCCTAATTGTGTCTATTCATTCAGATCCCATCATCTCCAGCCTCCGGAAACCTCTTCCTGCCTTTGCAACCCTCCCCTGTTTAGAACACAGAAGAGTACAGCACAGTTTCTCCTGTAACCACATCTTTCTGGTGAGCAAATCTTATTTATCCCTGTGTCACAAGTTATTGCGGGTACTTTGTACATTCCAAATAAAACTGTAATTGACTTTTTCCCAGAATTTCCTGTCACAGCCTAATTCAATGAAGTACAGTTTTAGTTAAACTCTATGCCTTCCTGTTCGTTTCTGTTTGTGTTCAGTCACATCCCCGTGCTGTTCTGATGCATCACATTTTCATTTGGATTTGGAAAGCTCCTTTCACCTGAACCCTGTCTCTGCATCCTCTCAATCAGTTCAAAGTCCTGTCCATAAACCCACCGATATGATTGGCCAGGACATTGCTCCCAGCAGGGTTGTTTTTAATTCAGTCGTGGGATATTGCTGTCTCCGACTGGCCAGCATTTCCTGCCCACCCCTGAGCTGCCCTTGAGCTGAGTAGCTTGCCGGATCATTTCAGGGGGCAGTTGAGAGGCAACCCCCTTGCTCTGGGTCTGGATTCATACGTAGGCCAGACCGGCAGCCCATAAAAGATTTCCTTACTTAATAGATATTAAACAGTCAGATGGGTATTCCTGCTACTGGCATTAAATTCTGGATGAACAGTCAACTGAGAGTAACACTAGGCCATTGCCTGGCCCAGTGATTGCTCCCTCATCCCTGAGTGCTGCTTCTAGTGCACCTTCTTCCTGACCGTGGCTTCTCCTGATACCTTCCTGCACTCTGGTGATATCACTCAGGATATCTCCATGTGAGATCTGTCGCTGTGAGGAATTAATTGATGCGGGTGACTGCACCTTTTGCAGCAGCTCCAGATCCTGAGCCAACAGAATTCTCCATTCCAGTGAGACGGGCAGGACAGGCCAGGAATGGAGACTGGGATTTTCCAGATCTCTGTGGGACTCAGTTCCATTCTCCATGTGTAACCCTCACTACATCAGTCTAATTACCCATTCTGTTCATTTCTCTGTCTCCTGTAGGTACTCAGGATGCTCCTGACTCGACAGAATTCCTAATTCCTGTTTCGTTCATCACCTCATTGAAGACAGTCGGTCAGTCAGAGAGATGGAGAAAGAGGTCTGGAGCCTTCAGTAAATCCCGCAGATCAGTAAGATCGCTCACAGTTAACAGAGCAGAGTGTATTTAAGGGATCGAACTTTGGTCCAGAAGACATGACATAGATACAGTATTGAAGAACGAACACAGTGCACGATGGTCCCAGGCTCAAACCCCACCCTCATGTTAATTTTCATCTCTGTTGTACTGAGCATTCCTTGTAAATACAGTAAGTTGACAGTTATCAATCCAGGCTTGTGCTGTCTTAGTGAGGATTAGTACAACAAAGAGGAAAGCACGCCTCCCTCAAGGAGATGGTATTGAAACCTGGGATCTTTCTGTTCTATATTCCCTCCTCAGACTGTCTCTTGTGATGTGATAGAGTCAGACAGCAAGGAAACATGTATTTCGGTCCAACTTGTTTGTGCCAATGTCTTGAATGCTTGTAATTCCCAAAAAAATTCCTATTTCTGTAACCTCCACCCCTCCCATATTTCCGCTGTATATTTGAAACCTACTCCAATACTGACGACTCTCTGTGTAAATTGCTCCAGCCTGGATAACATGCCCAATCTCAATAATTCCATCCTGCACCCAGTACAATAATTCCCATTTCTGTAGTTTTGCACAATACTTACAGTGCACCCATCTCTGTAAAATCCTCCAGCCTGGACCAAATTATCCACCTGTGTACCTTCCTCAAGCCCCAAGAAAACATGAAAACACTGAAACCTTCTGCAGGTCCGATCACACTTCTGCCTCCTGGCCTATATCACCACACGACCACATAACCTTCTCCCATCCCTTCCGAGTTCCTTACCTGTATAAACACCTCCAGACCCTTTTCAAACCACAACAGCACTCCACATCTCTGTTTGCTCGTCCACATCTCTGTCTGCTCGTCCACATCTCTGTTTGCTCGTCCACACCCAACACTCCTCCCAGCACCCCAAAAACTCTATCTTTGTGTAATTCTGCAATTTGGGGCAGCACGGTGGCTCAGTGGTGAGCAATGGTGCATCACAGCGCCAGCGACCCAGGTTCGATTCCAGCGTTTGGTGACTGTCTGTGTGGAGTTTGCACATTCTCCCCGTGTCTGCGTGGGTTTCCTCCGGGTGTTCTGGTTTCCTTCCACAGTCCAAAGATATGCAGGTCAGGTGAATTGGCCATTCTAAATTGCCCATAGTGTTAGGTGCATTGTCGGAGAGAAGTGGGTCTGGGTGGCTTACCCTTTGGAGGGTCGGTTGGTCCGAAGTACCCGTTCCCATGCTGTAGGGAACCTAATCTAAATTCTCTCTCTGCATTCCATATTACTATCCCTAAATATATCCCTCTATCCATAAACAGTCCAAATCCTTCAAACCTCCGAGTCTCTGTGAACTCCCACAGCTCCAGCATCCCTCCTTAATTGGGTAACCTTTTCCAGTCCTGGAACACTCTGAAAATGTGAGCATCCTATAATCCTCCGTATCTGCGTAATCCTCTCAGGTCCATGCAACACCCCCGATCTGTGGAAACAACTCCAATGCTTGTGACTCTCCCGATCAGTTTCTACAAGACTTTCTATCTATGTGACATTTTCCCTTCACTATCACCAGACCTGTGAATGTAAGCTCCTCCAGATTCCCCATCAATCTAATCGTCTCCATAACCTTCTCCAGCTCTTAGACCCCGATCTGTGTAAACGTTACACTCCACTACAACCATCCCTGAAGCAGAAACCCCCTCCAGTGTGTGCAATGGTGTGTTAGTGTCTCCAGGCTCTTTTGCTGTTCCTGTCTCTGGAAGCTCTGACGGATTGTCCAGCTTTCCGGTCCATATAATTTCCATAACCTCTGCATCCGACATCAACAAATGTCTTCATTAACTACAGCCTTCTATATCTCTGTTCCTTCCTCAATTCTATACAATTTCATAACCTCCGTAAATAACACCATTCCATAAAATATTTCCATCTTTGTAAACCGCCCCAATCCTACACTGAGAATCCTCACTGTCCTTTTGATCACCTGTAGTCCCTTCAGATCTCCCTGTAATTTCACTGACTCCATTGAATACAGCTCATCTCATGTTATAACTCCTCTAACTCATATGTTACTCCCCATCTCTGTGATATTCTCCAGTTGCTTCAATTATGATTCTTTAACTCCAGCGCTTCCAATCCCCCTGATCGATGTAAGGTTATTTTTCCCCTGCTGCATGTTTAATACGTGTATCAGCCTCCAACTCCTCAATGCATCCTTTCGCTGTAACCTTCTCAAATACTACAGCTTGTAATATTACAGTCTTTGTAATATCTTCCAGTATCTGCAACGCTGTTGAATATTGTAACCTCCTCCAGAACAGCACTCCACATCTCTGTGTAACTGATGGGAATGCTGCAAACCTGCATTCACAGTCCCCACTAACTCTCTTAACGCCTGCAGCCCTACAACCCTTAGTATCTCTTGCTCGTCCAATCCCTACACTTCTCCCTGGCAGTGTGAACTGATCCAGCCGCTTCAACCTTTCCTATCTCACTCTCTTCTGCAGCTCCAATTATTGTCCGTGTTCATGTAATTCTCAGCACCAACAATCCTCCACTAACTCCTGCAGCTCCAGCTACTACCCCAATCTCCGGTCCCTCCAATCCTCCCTTTCTCCATAAACTCCTGCAGCTCCATTTTCTCCCCTATCTGTGTAATATCCAGTCCCGACAACCCTCCCTTCCTGAGCCCCTGCACCAGCTGTTGGAACTGTTGTTATCTGTATCCCCTCCAGAAGGCGCTACAACACTCCTCACGTCTGTAACTGCATACAGACAATGCAGCTCACCCTTTTATATCTGACACCCTACCCGACTTATACCTCTTATAGTTCCTCACAATGTCTCACCTCCTCCAGTCCCATCAGTGCTAGAGATCGGTAAAATCTCGTTATTCTTGTTTAAACTTCTGATTACCTAAAACCTCTCCATTTTTAACCCCTTCAATTTCTGTTACTCTCCATATAACTATAATCAATGACAGCACAGATTCCCTTCCTTAAATCTCTATAATTACAATGGTTGCATTTGTTAAATTGGCACTTTTTTTCCTCCTTATCCATCTCAGGACTTCCAATCCCTACAAACACACTATTTGGAATGCTCCCATTCTCTGCACCTCCTCATGTCCTGAGGCACCTTGAACACCACCAGTGCTCCAAAAGTTCATCGTCCCCCCAGTTACTGCAAGTCTTCTAACTGTGTAACATCCAACAGTCTCCACTACCATACAACACTTGCTGGCTGTTAATTTGCAACTCTTACTGTGTCTTCCAATAACCTGCTTTAGACACTACAGGTCTGCCAAGCTCCCCAGGTAACCTGTTCCATCCAATATAGATCGCCCAATCACTGTAACACCCTCTGCTCTGTCTCATCCTCCTCTTTTCCACTGTCTTCCAGGCACAACAGCGATCCTGCAAGAGAGTAATGCGGAACGGTTTGTTATAAATCTCAGCTGAGGGTTGATGCCTACCATTACCTGGGAGTCACAAAGTGAGAGAACCTGAGAGCGAACAGAACAGTACGGGAGAATATAAATCACTGAGGGTCGAGGCCGACTGAGACTTGGAGTCGGGGAAACAGCAGAGCAGAAGGCTCGGAATCAGCACCGAGTCATAGAGGGAGTGACCATGTGAGGGGGCAACGTGGAGCAGGGGCTTGAGGCTCACTCACACCTAGGAGGTGGAAACACCAAATTTGGGAGGATATAAATCAGCACTGAGGATCGAGGCCTAGTCGTACCTGGGAGTCACAGAGATGGTGACCCTGTGAGGGAGCAGAGTGTAGTGGGATCAGGAGGAATACACGTCCCTGGGAGTCACAGAGACAGTGACCCTGTGAGGGGGCAGAGTGGGGTGGGAGCTGGAGAATTAGACGTACCTGGGAATCACAGAGACGGTGACCCTGTGAGGGAGCAGAATAGAGTGGGAGCTGAAGGATTACACGTCCATTAGAGTCACAGAAATAACCTTCTCCTGCTGGGACCTGCCTGCACTGAGTTTGAAAGAAGTTCAAGATCCATCACAGAAAAGACTATAAGTTCATTGGCTGATTAATAAACAATTTTTAGTGACTGTCAGTTAATTGCTGTAAGTCAGAAAATTTATATTTTAACTTCTGAAGTAAGGATTGAAATCAGAAATAAGAGGGAGAAGTGAAATTCTGAGGCAATATAATAAATTAACCTCAGTAAGCCACAGTTGAATAAGGGACTTAACCATATTATGATGTCCCTGATGTTAACTTCATTCTAAGTAATTCATTAAGTTACTCTAGACATGATGCATTTTAGGACGTGGCAAGACATATTTGTCAGATCGAAAATACATTCTGTTACATTGGGAAGTCATAGCCCCTGCTCGTGTCCTAGATGGACACTGGGACTTGGAGCTCAAACAGTGACTGGAGATTCTATGGGACACCTGTGATGCTGAGAGTTAGGTCGATACGGCACAGGCAGGGCAGACCACCCTGCAGACATGACGGCCTGGAAGAAGGAAGGGTCTGGGGGACTAGGCAATCGGAGAGAACAGTCAGGGAATTCAAGAATATCCTGATGTTTCCCTCCCAATTTAGTTCCCCAGTTTGGAAGCTGATGAAGGTACTGGCTGCTCAGGGGAGGGCAGTCAGAGCCATGTCTGTGGCCCCACAAGCAGCCTGACTGTACAGGAGGGAAGGGAGAAGGAAGGAGAAGCAATAGGCACAAGGGAGTCAGGAAAGTGAAGAAGGTGTCAGCGTGTCTGTAATTCTAGGATAGTTTGGTTAAGAATGTCACCGTGTCTGCAGGGCATTCGTCTGGGGGACATTGAGCAGTCAAACGTCATGTCCATGTTGGTAGGAATGACCAGGGTACGAAGGGTGAAGTGGTCTGGGAGTCAGAATTTAGGGAGCTAGGTGGATGGTTAGCAAGCGGGACCTCAAATGTAGCAATCCCTGGAATACTCCCAGTGCCGTGTCCTAGTGAGAACAGGATTCTGAGTTTTAGGTAGATGAGTGTGACAGGAACGATGGTGCAGCAGGAAGGGCTTCAGATTACTGGGACATTGGGACTGGTTCTGGGGAAGGCAGCAACTGTGCAAGCTGGATGGGCTAACATGACAGAATTTCTTACGGGGTGTGTGGGAGGTATTAAAAATAGCTTGGCGTGTGATTAGGATCCAAAAGGAATAGTAGAGGAGACTACCAGGATTCTCAAAATAATGGCAGATAAAGTTGGTACTAATTTACAACAACAAGTTTAACAGTGAAAGATGGAGTAAGAAAGAAAGCCTTAATCTGAGGTACTCTGCACGGACATAAATACTTGGAGTGTGGGGAGTTCCAGATGCAGATTGGTGTGTGGTAATCTGATGTACCAATCACCGAGAGCTGGCTCAGGGAATGGCACGACTGGGTATTAAATATTGCTGAGGATAAAGGATTCCAAAATGATCGAAGTAAAGGGAAAGGATGAAGGTAGAAGCATTGGCTGAGATTAGCGTTCGTTAAGGTGTCCAAGAGAAAGAGGATCCGCCAAGGACAGAATAAATTTGGCTGGAGCTACAGAACAAAAAGTATGCAATTAAACTGTGAGGTACAGTCTGTCGGCCAATAGCCAAAGAAATGATGTAGAGAATAAAAATGCAGGATCATTTGAGATCGATGATAATACTACAGATAAGTTATACTGAGAAACTTAATTTATCCAGATATTGACTGGGTTACTGTTGGTGCAGAGTCATGAGGGGCGAGTGTCCCTGGATTACGTGGAGGAGAGATCACTTCAGGAGTATGTGTCCAGCCCAAGAGAGCATGTACTATTGGACATGGTCCTTGGGAAAGAGGTGGGGCAAGTGGATCCAGTGTCAGTAGAGGAGCGTTTTGGGGTGCAGCGATCATTTTATTGTAAAGTTCAGGATAATGGTAGAGAATGATGTGCAATAATTGAGAATGAGAAACATTAGCTGACTGAGAGCAGCCTTCAATGGGGCAAGATTGGGAACGTTTCAACAAGACCAGTGAAATGGTAGCTTTAAATAGTGTGAACCAGGTCATATGGAGCTGGGATTATGGAGATGGGGCTACAGTGTGACCACGACTGAGAACAGAATAATCAAAGGTTTTTCCCATTTATACAGGAAGGATTACCAGGCCAACACAGTGAAGTAGCATTGTGTATTAAGGACGGGATCAGTGTTATTGTGATGTTAATCAATTCACACACTGCTCCCCCTGCCCTCACCCCTCATCTCTGTGTCCTACAAGATATTGATCAAATTAGATATTAATAGCCTTTGAAAGCTTCAGAAAATAGCAGTATAGAGGAGATTACTCTGTCCACTGTCTGCATTGGACAAGATGTAACATTGTTTTTTTAAAGCCCGAGTTCTGCCTTCCCGGATGCTGTAGGACTTCGGGCACAGAACCTGGCACCTTTTTAAAATTGTTTGAGGGCTTCTGTCTCTACTCTGCTTCCATGTGTGACTCCCAGATCCCGACAATACTCTGGGTAAAATAACAGCTTTCCTCACCACTTCACTAATATTTCAACGAATTACATTAAACATTCACCACTGGTAACTGAGCTGTCCAATAGGAACAAGATGTCCTCTCTCTTTCTACCCAGGGTCCTGATAATATGTGCACCCCAATTAAATCTCCTGTCAGCATCCTCAGTTCTAATCTTTCCCCATAACTGCACTTCCACTGTCACAGGGTGGAGAATCTCCTCTGTACCATCTCCAGTCCAATTCCATCCTTCCATGTAGTGGGGTGACTAGAACTGCACACAGTCCCCAAGCTGTGCCTGAGCTTATTATTTACATAGTTCCTGCATAAGCTTCCTGCTCTGAAGAGTATTTTGTCTGAGAAAGGAAATAACGCCACTTGCTACAATAACAAGTTTATTGATGTTTTCAGCTACCTTCATTTGTCTGCCCACACTGACCATACTCTCATTTTATTGTACATTCCTCTCTATTGGTGATGTCCCCAAATGCCTTGTCTTGCACTTCTCTGGGTTGTTTGCTGCATTCACCTGGACCCCATAGTTTCTATTTTTAAACAACCTGCCATGGGATCTCTCGTCAAATACAAGGAAGTCACATGCAGTTAGAAATTACTGCCTCAAACCGACATAGTCAGATTAATTACACCCGACGTTCCTTGAACAAATCCAGACCAACTGTCCTGGAGTCCCTGGGACTTCCTCAGTGACCGTTTATCCACTGTCTCAGAATTCGAGCCTCGACCTATCCAGTCAGTCCCTTGCTCCACATTAAACAAAGCTGCAGTGTTCGGCATTCTCCAGTCATCTGGCACCATCCCTGCATCGAGTGAGGATTGGATAATGTGGGTAACTGTAAGGCCGGGGATTTCCCCCAGCTCCTTTTAACAGTCTGGAACATTGTATTACCCCTTTATCAGGATTTGAATCTCCTGTATAATTCTCTGCTCCAATTTTGTCGCTCCCAATATTTCACACTGCATACCCATTTTGATTCAGACAGACAGAGGCCTACACCATCTTATGATTTGGTCGAGTCTCATTTTAGTCGAGTTTCATGGAGGGTTTCTCTCCACAAGGTAAAGTGTATTTTCTCATGACACCATCCCCAATCTGCTTCATTAACTACCCTCCCTGCCCATGTGGTTGTCTTCTCATCTGATTCTAACACGATGCCTGCATATCCCAGAATGAAGCGGCCTCCCTGTTACAAGGTAAAAATCAACGAGGTAAACACGTATGGGCCCCAGCTATGCCTGTCTCTTTGTTGGCTACGTAGAGCAGTTGATCTTCCGTAATTACACCGGCACCACTCCCCACCTCTTCCTCCGCTACATTGATGACTGCATTGGCGCCACCTCGTGCTCCCGCGAGGAGGTTGAGCAATTCATCAACTTCACCAACACATTCCACCCTGACCTTAAATTTACCTGGACCATCTCTGACACCTCCCTCCCCTTCCTGGACCTCTCCATCTCCATCAGTGACGACCGACTTGACACTGACATCTTCTACAAACCCACCGACTCCCACAGCTACCTGGATTACACCTCTTCCCACCCTACCTCTTGCAAAAATGCCATCCCGTATTCCCAATTCCTCCGCCTCCGCCGTATCTGCTCCCAGGAGGAGCGGTTCCACCATAGAACACACCAGATGGCCTCCTTCTTTAGAGACCGCAATTTCCCTTCCCACGTGGTTAAAGATGCCCTCCAACGCATCTCATCCACATCCCGCACCTCCGCCCTCAGACCCAACCCCTCCAACCGCAACAAGGACAGAACGCCCCTGGTGCTCACCTTCCACCCTACCAACCTTCGCATAAACCAAATCATCCGCCGACATTTCCGCCACCTCCAAACAGACCCCACCACCAGGGATATATTTCCCTCCCCACCCCTCTCCGCCTTCCGCAAAGACCGTTCCCTCCGTGACTACCTGGTCAGGTCCACGCCCCCCTACGACCCACCCTCCCATCCTGGCACTTTCCCCTGCCACCGCAGGAACTGTAAAACCTGCGCCCACACCTCCTCCCTCACCTCCATCCAAGGCCCCAAAGGAGCTTTCCACATCCATCAAAGTTTTACCTGCACATCCACTAATATCATCTATTGTATCCGTTGCTCCCGATGCGGTCTCCTCTACATTGGGGAGACTGGACGCCTCCTAGCAGAGCGCTTTAGGGAACATCTCCGAGACACCCGCACCAATCAACCACATCGCCCAGTGGCTCAACATTTCAACTCCCCCTCCCACTCTGCCGAGGATATGGAGGTGCTGGGCCTCCTCCACCGCCGCTCCCTCACCACCAGACGCCTGGAGGAAGAACGCCTCATCTTCCGCCTTGGAACACTTCAACCCCAGGGCATCAATGTGGATTTTAACAGTTTCCTCATTTCCCCTTCCCCCACCTCATCCTAGCTTCTAACCTCCAGAAACTCGATCCCCTGACCTGTCCGGACTTGTCCGACCTGCCCAGCTCCTTTTCCACCTATCCACTCCACCCTCTCCTCCCTGACCTATCACCTTCATCTCCTTCCCCACTGACCTATTGTACTCTATGCCACTCTCTCCCACCCCCACCCTCCTCTAGCTTATCTCTCCATGCTTCAGGCTCTCTGCCTTTATTCCTGATGAAGGGCTTTTGCCCGAAACGTCGATTTTGCCTGTCCTCGGATGCTGCCTGAATTGCTGTGCTCTTCCAGCACCACTGATCCAGAATCTCCCTGTTACAAGGGCCATCTTTAAAAATTCATTACACTCTAGGATTGCCACTCCGAAACTACCCTGGGCATGGCAGAGGGGGTACATCTGGGGCTTCACTTTGTGGACAAGCCCCTGAGGTTCTGGTGGATGGCATGGTGCAGGAGAGGGGCATTACCTTCCTCCAGGACTGGCAGGGGAGGCCATGAAACCAGACTATGCCAGCTTGGTCCGAGGATGACCCCTGGGTCAGTGAGGTGCCAGCCTTCTGGGTGAATGCCCAGCAGTGTAGAAAGGAGGTCAGTGACCTTCTCCCCTCCACCAGGGTAAGTGCCACCATCTGCACTTCGTGAGCTCACTCTCACTCTCTCTGTTACTGCACCCACCTCCCAACAAGGCTCATGTTCTCCCACCCTCACCCCTGTAACTGCATGTGAACTTACCCACCCTCACTGAATGCAGAACCTTCTCTCTGTCTCTCCAGCCTCATCTCTGCCCCTCTACCCAACTCTGCCTGGTGTCTGTGCTGCCCACTCACTCACTCAGGACACCTTGCCACCTTTCCCCCAGCTGTGCCAGCTCTAACAACTGCACCAACCGTTTCCATCTGCCTTAATACCTCTTGCTAATTTTCACATCCCATAAGGACCAATCCCACAATAGGAGAGAAAGAGTCAAGAGAGGCGTGGATCTCCCCAACATTCAGCTCCTCACCCCCTCACAGGAGAAAGATCCTAACACTAAAAACCACAAGAGGCTCCCTGACCGTGTCCAAACTCCGGACTGGGATCTGAGAGTCCACTTGTCTCACTACTGGGCACCGTGACGATGATATCAAGCTTCTTGGGTTTGTGTCTGTGCTAAACACCAAGACAATATAGCAGGCGGCTGAGCCTGGTAGCTCTGGCTGAGGATAAAAACTCCTGAGGGCAGAGTAAGGCAAGGCAATAATTCTGTGAACATGCAAGTCATATCAAAGTGAGTGTGTACAAACACGGAGTGCGCTGCCAAGAGGGACAGTCCATGATCTGGGTGTGTGTCCCTGAGCACAGTGTCCTTGCAGCAACATTGAGTGTGTACAAACACGGAATGAACAGCCCAGAGGGACAGGCCATGAGCTGGGTGTGTGTCCCTGAGCACAGAGTCCTTGCAGCAGCATTGAGTGTGTACAAACACGGAGTGAACAGCCCAGAGGGACAGGCCATGAGCTGGGTGTGTGTCCCTGAGCACAGTGTCCTTGCAGCAGCATTGCAACGAGAGTTGTCAGTGCACCCTGAGCTGCAGCATTGAAGCACAGAAGTGTATTGTAGTGGGTTGGAGATGTGCTGGGATTGCATGGTGAGGCTGGCATGTGACAGATGCCAGCATTGGTGGGTGTGGATTACATGCAGCTTCTGTCAGTGCAGTGTTCCCCAAGACGTTGATGCCCAAGATAGGAGGCCGCAGGATCGAGGGGCGAGATGGAGTCACCAGTAACCAGCTCTGACTTTCATGTCAAATTCTCCATATTGAGGTTCCCCGCAATGGGACGGAGGGTATGAAGCTGAAAATTGATGAAGAGCGACCTCCATGAATGTGGTTGTTAATCATCAGGAATCATTCATTCAGCATCTCGCCACTGCTGCGCTCAAATCTTGTCTTAAAAACAGTCCGGCACAGGAACAGGCCCTTCAGCCCAGCAAGTCCGCACTGACACATGATGCCCTTTGAAAGTTAAAACAAAGGTTTATGCTTCTACACATTCTATGTCATTCTGTTCGCTGCTGTTTCGTCTCTGTGCCAAGATCCCTCTTTAACCTTGCTATATTAGCTTTTCCCCTCTATCAGTGTATTCCAGGCACTTTCACATTCTGTCTGGAAAAGCAAAAATAAACTTACCTATCATACTTTCTCCCTTTTACCTAAAACCTATGGTCCCTAGTAATTGATATTTCTACTCTGAGAAAAAGCCTCCAACTGTCTTCTATCTATGCCTCTGACAGTTTTTTTAAATATCTATCAGGTAGCCCCATAGTCAATGAAGCCCAGTTGCAAACAAACCATGTGTGTTCAATTTCTCCTTCTGGCTAATACCCTCCAAACCAGACAACACTCTGGTAAACCTTTTCCATACCCTCTCCAACACTTCCACATCGTGTGGCAATCAGTACTGTATACAATATTCCAAATGTTCCCGAACTAAGTTTCTCTACAGCTGCAATATGGCCTGCTAATTTTCATACTGCATGTTCGGATGCCTCTCTGCAAGTTTGCCGTCCGTCTTCTTGATCATCCTATCCACCCGTATTACAAATTTCAGGGAACCGTGGAGCTGTACACCTTTATCCCTTCGGGTGTTGATGCAATCAGTAGTTTTTCCATCTACTGTATACTTCTCTCCTGCATTAGACCTTCTAAAATGCATCACGTCACAATTGTCCAGATAAAGTTACATCTGTGTTTTCTTTGTCCTGCTGTATCTTCTGGCAATCAGCCTCACAATCTGCAAGTCCACCAATCTATTTACAGACCTCCAGTCACAAAAACACTGTTCCACGACTATTCTGTCTTCTATGACCAAGCAGTTCTCTATCCATCTTGCTAACTGACGGCGGAGCCCATTTCACTTCACCTTCCGTACGGCTCTGCCATAAGGAACCATATCAAAGGCCTTGCTAAGGTCCAGACGGCCAGCATCCAGCCCCGTGCCCTCATCAATCAATTTTGTCACTTCCTCAAAATAATCAATCAAATTTGTGAACATTATCTTCCCCACACAACTGTGTTGCCTGTCGCTGGTAAGTCCATACTAGAGTACTGTTGGAGCTGCACTCATTCAGACAATTGATTATTCCATCATAACTATGACTTGAACCTTGGAGGTTAGATTAGATTCCCTACAGTGTGGAAACATGCCGTTTGGCCCAACCAGTCCACACCAACCCTCCGAAGTGTAACCTACCCAGACCCATTTTCCTCTGACTAAAGCACCTAACACTATGGGCAATTTAGTATGGCCAATCCACTGTTGGACTGTGGGAGGAAATCGGAGCACCCGGAGGAAACGCACACAGACACGGGGGGGGAAGTGCAAACTCCATACAGACTGTCACATGAGGCTGGCGCTGTGAGGCAGCAGTGCTAACCACTGAGCCACAGTGTCGCCGTTGACGGTTATTGTAAAGTGGGAGGTATGTTGGACCGTGATGGTTTACTGTACAGTGGGAGGAATGTCGGGGTGTGATGGTTACTGTACAGTGGGAGGTATGTTGGACCGTGATGGTTTACTGTACAGTGGGAGGAATGTCGGGGTGTGATGGTTACTGTACAGTGGGAGGTATGTTTGGCCGTGATGGTTACTGTACAGTGGGAGGTATGTCGGGGTGTGATGGGTACTGTACAGTGGCAGGTATGTTGGGCCGTGATGGTTACTGTACAGTGGGAGGTATGTTGGGCCGTGATAATTACTGTACAGTGGGAGGTATGTTGGGGTGTGATGGTTACTGTACAGTGGGAGGAATGTCGGGCTGTGATGGTTACTGTACAGTGGGAGGTATGTCGGGGTGTGATGGTTACTGTACAGTGGGAGGTATGTCGGGGTGTGATGGTTACTGTACAGTGGGAGGTATGTCGGGCCGTGATGGTTACTGTACAGTGGGAGGTATGTCTGGGTGTGATGGTTACTGTACAGTGGGAGGTATGTTGGGCCGTGATGGTTACTGTACAGTGGGGGGAATGTCGGGGTGTGATGGTTACTGTACAGTGGGAGGTACAGCTGGGTGTGATGGTTACTGTACAGTGGGAGGTATGTTGGGCCGTGATGGTTACTGTACAGTGGGAGGTATTTCGGGGTATGATGGGTACTGTACAGTGGCAGGTATGTTGGGCCGTGATGGTTACTGTACAGTGGGAGGTATGTTGGGCCGTGATGATTACTGTACAGTGGGAGGTATGTTGGGGTGTGATGGTTACTGTACAGTGGGAGGAATGTCGGGCTGTGATGGTTACTGTACAGTGGGAGGTATGTCGGGGTGTGATGGTTACTGTACAGTGGGAGGTATGTTGGGCCGTGATGGTTACTGTACAGTGGGAGGAATGTCGGGCTGTGATGGTTACTGTACAGTGGGAGGTATGTCGGGGTGTGATGGTTACTGTACAGTGGGAGGTATGTTGGGCCGTGATGGTTACTGTACAGTGGGAGGTATGTTGGGCCGTGATGGTTACTGTACAGTGGGAGGTATGTTGGGCCGTGATGGTTACTATACAGTGGGAGGTATGTTGGACCGTGATGGTTACTGTACATTGGGAGTTATGTCGTGGTGTGATGGTTACTGTACAGTGGGAGGTTTGTCAGGCCGTGATGGCTACTCGAAATTGAGAGTTATGTTGGGCCGTGATGGTTACTGTACAGTGGGGGGTATGTCAGGCCGTGTTGGTTACTCGAAATTGGGAGGTATGTCTGAACGTGATGGTTACTGTTCAGTGGGAGGTATGTCGGGGTGTGATGGTTACTGTACAGTGGGCGATATGTTGGGCCGTGATGGTTAATGTACAGTGGGGGTTATGTTGTGCTGTGAGGTTGCAGACTGTGTCTGTTGTACAGAGTATGATTCTGCTCCTGACTGTGGCCCACTGCACCTCATGGATGCATCATCATTAGTTTCTCAATCTGATCAAGCCCAGGGGGCTACATATCATGGTGAGGGGAGTCTGTAAAATGTGAAGGTAGCACCTGTTCCCCATAAGGACTGTGCAGTGACCATTTCTACCGATATATGAAACGGAGAGGTCTATCTGCAGTAGGCAGATCGGTGACAATGTGGTCAATTATATGTTTCCCTTTTTTTGATTCCCCCATAACCTGCCGCAGAGCAGTCCAGCAGCCACAGGATGCAGCATCAATGCTGGGCACGATACTGACTATATACCAAGGAGCTGTCCCCCTCTGCCTGGCTTGTCCCGTCAGTTTGGCATACCCTAACAGAGAGGGTGGTGATGTTACCTGGTATTAGTCCTATTCACAGACTCCTTCTCTACAGATAATATCTGACCGTTGCTTGATTAGTCTGTGGGATATATACAACAGGTCACTTTTACATTTTGTATAATGAAGAGTTAATATCACTTTGTTTCTTACATATTTTAAAATAAACCAAACATCGTTTTTTTAGTTGAAAACCATTGAAGTGAACAATAATTGAAATACCAGAGTGCACACCTAACTATTACACAATTCAGTGACTATAGTAAACAGCTGATTGATGTTCAGATGAATGAACACACCATCTTTCAGGCAGCAAAGCTGTTGAAAATGACTTTGAGGAAAATCCTGAATTCAGACACAGTGTTACTGGCCCTCACCATGACCTCCAAAACACTGGCCATCTCCAGAATCTGTCCAGTGAGTTTCCAAACTGGAGCTGGGCAGTTACCGACATAATCCCTCACAATAGACTAGTTAGAGACATACCTGAACAATGGAGAGATGTGCGTGGGGAAAACTAATCAATGGACTAGCACATGGCGCTGATCCAGATGCAGTTCAACATTTGTAACAATGACCTGTAAATAGTCATGTCCTGCAAGTATATCTCTTGTGGTATGGCACCTAAACTCTGTAATTCTGCACCTTGGACCTAATCCTGAATGAAGGTGTTATAAAGGTGATGGGCTCCTTCAGCACATGGCATCATACATTGAATCCCTCATAAACCATATCCAGTATATGTTAGCCCCAACAATGTCAGTATCCAAACAGAATTGTGCAGCTCCATTGATGGCCAGCATCATCCCAGCCCAATGATCTTGTGTGTGAATTGAGTTGGAAATCTCTGTGTAAATGTTTGCAGCATTGTTCTAACCGTTAACAGCAAAGTGCCTTTACTGAAGTTTCGATAGCTTTTCATAATACCAACTTTTAGATTGTCCAATAAGCACAAAAGTCCTTGTACTTAATAATAATTTGGTCTTGGGTGTGGGAATGAGATTTATCATTTCAGTGCTCCTTACTGTGAGTTGTGCACGGTTTTCATCATAATGTTGTTGTAAAAGTGAACGGAATAAATGGGTGGATTTTAGATTAGATTACGTTTCCTCACTGTAATGTAATCTAATCTAAAATCCACCCATTTATTCCGTTCACTTTTATAACAGCATTATATGAAAACAGTGCACAACTCACAGTAAGGAGCATTGAAATGATAAATCTTATTCCCACACCCAAGACCAAATTATTATTAAGTACAAGGACTTTGAAAATATACAATTATTTTCTCTTGTATTAATATTTTGAACTAATAGTCGACTCTCTTGCTCCCCAGATGCTGCCTGAACGGCTGTGCTTTTTCAGAACCACACTTTTTGATCTGATCTCCAGTATCTGCAGTCCTCACTTTCCCCCTGCTAATATTCACTCATAATCATCTTCGTGGCAACAATATCACTGTGTGATTAAACATGTTAGTCAGATATGAGTATATTTTCAATTGCCTCTGTCTGTCCCGGAGCTCAGTAATGTGGGATGTAACTGTCAGTGTCTGTGTGATGCTCGGTATGCAGGCCATGCCTCTGAGAGACTGTCCGATTGTTTGAAACAGCATATTCCTTCAGGTGTTTCCAACAAATAGGTTACTGCCTGGACCCAACCAGCCAGTACAGTGGGAGGTATGTCACAAAACCCAAAGTACAGTGTCCAGAATTGGGCAGGTCTGGACAATATTTTTCATGCTAATTTATTCATGGAATATGATTGCCTGTCCCTTGTTGCCCTTGAAAAGGTGGGCGTGAGCTGTCATATTGACCCGCTGCAGCCCCTGTGCTGTAGGTAGACTTACAACACCATAAGGGATGAATTTGATACAGTGATACTGAAAGAACGGCAATATGCTTCCCAATCAGCTCGGTGAATGGCTTGGATTGGAACGCGCACATGGTGGTCCCATGTATTTGCTTCCCTTGTCCTTCGTGATGGTCGGGGGTTCAGAGGTACGTTGTAAGGAGCCTTGGCAAATTTCGACAGAGCACCGTTTAGATGGCAGATGTTGCTGCTACTCAGTGTCAGTGGATGAGGGGTGAAGCTGCACTCACACACGCAAATGGAGGTATTCAATCACACACACATTCAACATGAGTCTTTTTGATGGGAGACAGGCTTTCCGAAATTTTGAGGTGAGTCAATCCTATAGGATTTCTTGCCCCTGACATATTCTTGTCGCCAATGAATTAATATGTGTCAAAGTGTGGGGCTGGAAAAGCACAACAGGTCAGGCAGCACCTGAGGTACAGGAGAGTCGACGTTTTAGCATAAGCCCTTCACAGGACTGGGTAATGAAATTATATGGTCTGTCCAGTTCTGGTTAACGGTAATCCCCGGGATATTGCTAGGTGGGTGTTCAGTGATGGTGGTGGCATTGAACATTAAATGAGATGGTACACTTTTCTACTGTCAGAGGTAATCGTTGTCTGGCATGTGTATGGTACTTGTCACTGTTAAGCACACACCTGCATAGTTCCAGGACCTGTTGCATTTGAACAAGGACTGCTCCAGTATCTGAGTAAATCACAAATGGTGTTGAACATTGTCCAATCATTGGCAAACATCCCCAGTTGTGACTTGACTTGAGTAAGGGTGGTCATTTATGAAGCAGCTGAAAATTATTGGGCCTAGGGCAGAGAGAACTGTTACAGCTCACTGATGCTGTCCCTCTCTCTGAGCTAGGAAGCCTGCTTCCAGTTCCACCTGCTCCAAAGCTGTCTAACAACATAGCTAAACAGAATAATGTTGCAGTATCTTCCCAAAGGAGCTGTGCGAGGACTTGGTTAGCTCAATCAGTTGGACGGCTAGTTTGTAATGCAGATTAATGCCAATAGTGTGGGTTCAGTTCCAGCACTGAATGAGGTGCCTGAAAAGGGCTGTCTTACTCAACCTCTCCCTTGCTTGAGGCATGATGACTGTTCAGTTAAACTGCCGCTAGTTGCATCTATCTAATAAGAGAACAACCCTATCATCCTGTTGGTCTATGGTGCCCTGCCTTTCCATTTCTGATCTACAGGTTTACTCGGAAACCCCTCCCCTGGGGACCTGCGGCGGAGCTGAGATGGCTGCTCCCCACCAACCCCAGCCACTTTTCTTTGTACCAGGTATAACTTCAGCCAGTGCAGACGATTCGTTTTTGCTCCAGTTTTGCTGTTAATCCAGAATACGACACTTGGTCAAATACAGTTATGATGATGTTAAGTGCAGTCACTGTCACCTCAACTCGTGAATTCAGCTGTGTGTCCTCTTGTTGTACATCGATAAACCAAGGCGTCAATGTGCCCAAAGAATGAGAGCCCAAACTGAGCTTCAGCGAGCAGGTTGGTGCTGAGGCAGTGCTGCTTGATCCCACTGTAGATGACATCTTCCATCACTTTATTAATGTTGGGAATTAGAGCAATGGGGCATTCATTTATTGTCTGATGTTTTGTCTGTGTGTGTACAGGACACACCCTGATAGTTCCCACATTGTCAGGTTGGTGCCAGTGCTGTATCCCTGCAGGAAAAGCTTGAATGGAATGTTCTCAGGGCACACAGCCTTTGCATTCCCCATCCCTTCAGCCGTTTGGAGTTACCACACACAGTGAATAGACTTGGCTGATGACTGCCATCTGGAGAAGACTAAAATAGATCATCCCATCGACACTTTGGTCTGAACATTTTTGTGAATGTTTCAGCCTTCGCTTTTCTATTGTTGTACTGGGCCCTTTCATCGTTGAGAAGGGTGATATTTGTGGATCCTACTCTTCCAGTGAGTTGGTTGATTGACCACACAATTCACGCTGATTGCATGCATCAGGATTGCAGAAATTAGGTATAATTTGTTGGTTAGATCTGTCTGTCACTGGCTGTTTACGCTACTTGGTGAGTAAGTGGTCCTGTTTGGTAACGTCACTTCATTTGAGGTATACCTGGTGCCGCTCTTGACCGGTCCTCCTGTGTTCCTCATAAAACAAGGGTTTAACCCCTGACCTGATGGTCAGGGTAAAGTGGGGCATATGCCAGGCAGTGACAGTGAAAATTGTGCGGGAGTACAATTCTGCTGCTGTTGGTAATGACCAGAATCACCTCACACATGCCAGTGCTGTGTTCTAGATCTCTTTGAAATCTTTACCATTTAGCATGATGATAGTATTTCTCACTTGTGCGCTCATGCATGTGTGTACACACACACGCACACACACTATTGACAATGTAACAGTGGGACTTTCTCTGTAGAAATACTGTTTGCCCTGTCACCATTCCCAATATGGTCCTCGATCAATGTGCCTGCAGCCGGTTGTTTGGTGCGAATGAGGTCAAGCATGTTTCTGCCTGTCAGTCGTTCCCTCCCGATTCGGTGCAGCCCCAGTCCAGCCGCTATGTCCTTTTGGACCCGACCATCTCGATCAGCAATGCTGCTGCTGAGCCCCTCTTCATGGTGGGGTTTGAAATGGCCCACCAAGTATACATTCCCCAGCTCATTCACTCTGTCAGTGCGTTATCCAAGTGTTGTTCAATGTAGTGGGACACTGATCCACCAGCTCAGGCAGTGGAGTCATCAGGTGGTTTCCATTTCAGTGTTTGATCTGACACCATGAGGTTTCGTTATGTCACATTGTTGCTTGAGGAGTCTGTTGAATGCCTTTCCCACATCTCGCCCTAGTCCCCAGACATTGGAAGGAGGGATTTCCAGTGTCTGCACTGCTTTTAATTTTTGTCACTATCAATCGAATGGCCTCTTCTGTACTGTATGACACTCACTCTATGACTCATGTGATTGGACAGTCCAAGGTCTCACTCCTTCAGTTCCTCCAAGTGCCTTGTCTATTCCACAGATTTCTACAATATTTTCTCTATTAAGACATTGCATAATTCCGTTTTTAAAATATCTACGTGTATCTCTATATCTTTCCCTGTCATCTCCTCCAGCCGCTACATCCATTTGTATCTCAGTAACACTCCGTATCTCCACAATCTTTATCTCATACTCCAGCCCCACCTCTCACTATAAATTCCGCCAGCCCCTGCACGCCTCTCTATCTCTCTAATATCTAGCTGCTACACCTCTCCCCATATATTTTGAATGAATTATAAAATATCTCAATAACATGTTCTAGCATGCACAGGCCACGCTATCTCTCGACCACCTCCAGCCTTGCTTTCCTCTCTCTGTAACATCTCCAGTCTTGCTTGCCTCTCTCTGTAACATCGCCAGCCTTGCTTCCCTCTCTCTCTAACATCGCCAGCCTTGCTTTCGCATCTCTGTAACATGTCCAGCCTTGCTTTGCTCTCTCTGTAACATCGCCATCCTTATTTTCTTCTCTCTGTAACATCTCCAGCCTTGCTTTCCTATCACTGTAACATCGCCAGCCTTATTTCCTTCTCTCTATAACGTCTCCAACCTTGCTTTCCTCTCTCTGTAACATCTCCAAACTTGCTTTCCTCTCTATCTGTAACATCTCCAGCCTTGCTTTCCTATCGCTGTAACATCTCCAGCCTTGCTTTCCTCTCCCTATAATATCTCCAAACTTGCTTTCCTCTCTCTGTAACATCTCCAGCCTTGCTTTCCTCTCTATCTGTAAAATCTCCAGCTTTGCTTTCCTCTCTATCTGTAACATCTCCAGCCTTGCTTTCCTCTATATCTGTAAAATCTCCAGCCTTGCTTTCCTCTCTCTCTGTAACATCTCCTGCCTTGCTTTCCTCTCTCTGTAACATCTCCAGCCTTGCTTTTCTATCTCGGTAACATCTCCTGCCTTGCTTTCCTATCTCTCTTTAACATCTCCAGCCTTGCTTTCCTCTCTCTGTAACATCTCCAGCCTTGCTTTCCTCTCTCTGTAACATCTCCAGCCTTGCTTTCCTCTCTCTGTAAAATCTCCAGCCTTGCTTTCCACTCTCTGTAACACCTCATGCATTGTTTTCCTCTCTTTGAAACATCTCTAACCTTGCTTTCCTCTCTCTGTAACACCTCCTGCCTTGTTTTCCTCTCTTTGTTACATCTCTAGACTTACTTTCCTCTCTCTGTAACATCTCCAACATTGTTTTCCTATCTCTCTGTAACATTTCTGGACTTGCTTTCCTCTCTCTGTAACATCTCCAACATTGTTTTCCTATCTCTCTGTAACATCTCTAGCCTTGCTTTCCTCTCTCTGTAACATCTCCAACATTGTTTTCTTATCTCTCTGTAACATCTCTAGCCTTGCTTTCCTCTCTCTGTAACATCTCCAACATTGTTTTCCTATCTCTCTGTGACATCTCTGGACTTGCTTTCCTTTTCTCTGTAATATCTCCAGCCTTACTTTCCTCTCTCCCTGTAACATCTCAAACATTGCTTTCCTTTCTCCCTGTAACATCTCCAGCTTTGCTTTCCTATCTCTCTGTAACACCTCCTGCCTTGTTTTCCTCTCTCTGTATCATCTCCAGCCTTGCGTTCCTCTCTCCCTGTAACATCTCCGGCTTTGCTTTCCTATCTCTGTAACATCTCCAGCCTGGTTTCCTTCACACCTCAGTGAATTGGTCTTTACACATCTCAGTGCAATGGTTATATATTTGCTCCTGCATTTTCATCTTTCTGGGGCTCCATAAAATATCCTCAGCAGTGTGCCTGTCATCGTTTGGAACCTCACCTCGACCCATAATGACTCATTTGAAGACACGTCCAAGATATCGTCCCTCCTTACTGCAGTAACTGTTCTTTAATTAATAATGCAACACCACCTCCTCTTTAACACCCTCTCCTCTCCTGACTATAGATCCAGTACAACAGAATACTGAGTTGTTAGCCCTGACCTCCCTCAAACACGTCTCTATGATGGCAAAAAATATTCCACCTCCACATGTCGACTCATGCCATTGTCACAACAGTCTGTCTGATAATACTCCCAGCATTAATGTAAGCTGGAATATAACACCTGGAATACTCTGTGTATCGGAGTTCCTCAATCATTCACTATTTGTTATCAGGCTGCCCAAACCATGAACCAAAATTGTAACTCTGGGACTGAATGAATATTTGTTGAATTGTAATTTTTTTTAAAAAAATGAATGTATTCATCAAGTGCAACTTTCCAGAACAGAGCAGTCAGCCCCACATACAATGAGTATCTGATGGTTAATTCCCCCCCCCCCCCCCCCCCAGTGTGCAGAGGGGACAGCCCTCAGTAATGGAGAAAGTGATGACTGCAGTTGATGCAGATCAGAGTCGAACAGTGTGGTATTGGAAAAGCACAGCATGTCAGGCAACATCCGAGGAGCAGGAGAGTCGATAGTTCTGGCATGAGCTCTTTATCAGGAAGGCATTGGTGCATTTCGTTTTTTGATTCTGTGATTTGCAGGACGTTGCGAACCATACGTGCTCAGCAAGGCAGCACTGTATATCGCACTGAAAACGAAAGCAGTCAATCAATTGGTTGGACAGGGTGTAGACAGGTTGAGGGGAAATACAGACTGATTGAATTACAAACATAAGGATGGATAAATCCCCTGGGCCAGAGGAGGTATACACAAGGTTACTCCAGGAGGTGATGGAAGAGATTGGTATGACTTTGGTAATAATATATGCGTCTTTACTGTTCACTGGAGTAGTGCCAGATGTTTGGGGGGTGGCAAATGTTATCCCCTTGTTCAGGGAAGGGAATAGGGATAACCCTGGGAATGATAGAACAGTCAGTCTTACACCAGTGGAGGGCAAAGTATTGGAGACGATTCTGAGAGACAGGATTTACAATTACTTAAAAAAAAACATAGTATGGTCAGCATGGCTTTTTGAAGAGCAGGTCATGCCTCACAAACCTTATTGAATTGTTTGAAGATGTGAAAAAACATGTTGATGAAGATAGACCAGTAGATGTGGTGAACACGAATTTTAGAAGGCGTTTGATAAGGTTCCCCTTTGTGGGCTCATTCAGAAGTTAAGGAGGCATGGGGTGCAGGGAAATTTGGCTCTCTGGATACGGGCGTGGCTGGCCCATAGAAGACAGAGGGTGGTAGCAGATGGAAAGTTTTCAGCCTGGAGGTCAGTGAGCAGTGGCGTTCCACAGGGATCGGTTCTGGGGCCTGTGCTGTTTGTGATTTTTACAAATGACTTTGATGAGGAAGTGGAATGGTGGGTTAGAAAGTTTGCCGATGACATGAAGGTTGATGGAGTTCTGGATAGTGTGGTGAGTTGTTGTAGTTTGCAACGGGACATTGACAGGATACAGAGCTGGGCTGATAAGTGGCAGATAGAGTTTAACCGTTAAAAGTGTGAACTGATTTAATTTGGAAAGGTTGCATTTGCATACAGGGTTAAAGGCAGAATTCTTGGCAGTGTGGAGCAACAGGGATCTTGGGGTACATGTCCGTAGTTTCCTCAGTGTTGCCACCGACATTGATAAGGTTGTTAATGAGGTGTATGATGTGTTGGCTTTCATTATGTGGGATTGTGTTTAAGAGCGGCGATGCAGCTTCGTTTGTGTGTGTTGGGGTGGTTACTTTCATAGTTTAGGACTTGGTCTGTGTGTGTGGCTGGTACAGAGAACACCAGACGGAGAATTCACTACAAGAGTATACAGGAAAGCCACACACACAGACCAAGTCCTAAACTATGAAAGTAACCACCCCAACACACACAAACGAAGCTGCATCAGGACACTATTCAAAAGGGCCACAACACACTGCAGTACACCAGGACTGCAAAAAGAAGAAGAGGAACACCTATACAAGGTATTCGCTAAAAACAGATACCCGCGCAACTTCATCAGCAGATGCCTAAGAGAAAGACCACGGAACGAGGACATACCACAACCAAAAGGACTAGCCACACTACCATACATCAGGAGCATCTCGTTACTGACTGCCAGACTACTGAGACCCCTTGGACTCATAACGGCCCACAAACCAACAGCCACGCTCAGACAACAACTCACCAGAACGAAGGACCCGATACCCAACATGAGCAAGACGAATGTAGTGTACAAAATACCATGCAAGGACTGCACTAAACACTATATAGGACAAACAGGAAGACAGCTAACAATCCGCATACATGAACATCAACTAGCCACGAAACGACACGACCAGCTATCCTTAGTGGCCACACAGGCAGACAACAAGCAACATGAATTCGACTGGGACAACACTACTATCATAGGGCAAACCAGACAGAGAACAGCCAGGGAATTCCTAGAGGCATTGCATTCATCCAAAAACTCCATCAACAAACACATCGACCTGGACCAAATATACCAACCACTACAGCGGACAGCTGAAACTGACAACCAGAAACGGCAGGGACAGACCACTATAAACACCGGAGGAAACATCAAAGAAGCGCTTCGCAGGAGGCTCCCAAGCACTGATGATGTCGCCTAGCCAGGGGACGAAACGTTTGCAACAAAAACTTCCAGCTCGGCGAACAGAACCACAACAACGAGCACCCGAGCTACAAATCTTCGCACAAACTTTGAAGTCTATAAATACCTGGATAGTTCTCGCTATCCTTCTTAAACCAGGAGACAGCATTAGCAATGCTCCAGTCCTCCGGGACCTCACCCATGTACAAGGGTCCTGCAAAGATATTTGTTAAAGCCCCAGTTATTTCCTCGCTCACATCGCTCAGTAACCTGTGGTAGATCTCATCCAGACCTGGGAGCTTGTCTACATTTCTACCTTTTAGAATATCCAACACTTCCGCCCTCTTTATCTCGACTTGACCCAGAGTAAGCAAAGATCTATCCCTAACCTCAACATCCATCATTTCCCTCTCCTTGGTGAATACAGATGCAAAGTATTCGCTAAGAATCTCACCCATTTTCTCTGACTCCATGCATAACTTTCTTCCTTTGTCTTGTGTGGGCCAAATAGTTCTCGAGTTACCCTCTTGTTGCTTATATATGAAACGTAGCCTTTGGGATTTTCCTTAACCCTGTTTGCTAAAGATATCTCATGACCACTTTTAGGCCTCTTAATTCCTCAATATTTACTGTGAAATGTGGTTCGTGTAAAGAAAATAAACATTTGTTCGTGCGAGTGGGAACTCAGACCTTTTAAAACTTTTTTGTGCCAAAAAATATTTGAAATCCATCTCGGTGCAAATAAAAAGCAAGAGAAGAAACATCTTGGGAAGAGGAATTTTCAGCCACTGTCCCCCCAAAGTACTTCTGAGATAGAATATTGTGAGGGCTTGTAACAGGGGCACAATTTTAACTATGGGTGTTTTGAACATGCAAATTGACTCAATTAATCAACTTGACAGTGATATCCTCGAATTAAAATTCATGGAGTGCATGAGATTATTTCTGAGAGCAGGATGGCATGGAACCAACCAGAGAATGGGCTAATTAGTGATATTATGTAACAAGAAAGGATTGGTGGATTAGCTTTGCCTTGGAAGGAGTAAACACAACATGCTGGAGTTTCACATTCATATTGAAAGAGTGAAGACTGAGTCATACATGAGAGTTTTAGTGTTAGGCAATGGTAATTATACTGGCCTAAGGAAGGATTTGGCCTGGGTGGACTGGGGGGTGGGTGGAGGTGGGAGAAAAGAATAGTCAAAGGCAGGCAGATGAAGAAATTTGGCAAATAATTAGGGAGATACTGAAGGCCGAACAGGAGTTGCATAACAGAACAAAAAAAAATCATCCATATCTTGATAAGGAAGTCAAGGATAAAATGAAGGCTAATCCTAGTGCATGTCATACTGCACACGTTAGTCACACTATGGAGGATTGGGCAAGTCAGTGGCCTCATGGTGTTATAACTGAATTCTTATGTGATAAGCCCAGATAATGTTCTGGTGACCTGGATCCAAATCCTGCCACAGCAAGTCGGGGAGCTTGAATTCAAATCTGGAATTAAGAGACTGATAGTGGTTATGAATCGATTGCCAAGAAAAACCCACCTGGTTCACTAATGTCCTTTAGGTAAGGAAACTGCCATCCTTACTAGAGATTAACCACTCTCAGGCTGAATGCCTTTCTGACCGGACGGGCCACATGAAAGAATAATCTTACAACGGGCAATAATAAATTTACCATGGAGTTACAAAAATGAACAATTATTAAAGCATGCTGTGAAATGAACCCCAGCTTTGACTAAAGTCTCCGTGCTAATCCACATGGTGCAGAATACAGACAGGCTGCAGATACTCACAGACGGTTTGCAAACAAACCTGAAACTACAGATCCTCTAATACTCACCTGAAGTTGGACCTGAATAGGACAATGGAATGTTGCCCTTGAGCCAACCCATGGTTGGGTCTGATTGATCAGGGTAAATGAACCTGATCATTCCATTGACAGATCCTCCTTACCTTCCAAAAAGGGTGTGAAGACTTGGAAGGATAAGAATCACCACAAATCCCCACACAGTGCAGTAACTGGAGAATAACCAGGGAAAGAGAAGACACCTCCAAGATCATCAGAAGAACAAGAAGACATCACCAAGTCGAGCCCGGTAAACGTCTCGTGGGGTGGTTTGTGATCATCCAAAGATACGTTAAAGCATAAGATAATGTGTAACGTTTATCATTGCGTTATAATACGTTTTATTGTTCTATATTAATTGTGATCAATAAACAAATATTGTTTGTAAGAGTTAACTCGGTTCTTTTGCTGAATATAAGATTTCAATCACACTGTGCACCAGATACAACACCTTCCTAATTGCTGACTTAACCTGCAAATTTATCTAGAGACAATCCTGAACTGAAACTCGCAACTCTCTTTGTATTCAGCCTTCTGATTTTTCTCTCCACTTACAAAGTAGTCTATGCCTGTATTATTCCTACTAATGTGCATCATCTCGCGCTTTCTCAAGTTGTACTCCATCTCTCACTTCTTTGCCCACTCTCGTAATAGTTATTCAGTTTCTCATCTATTATTTGTTCCACACGACTATCTCTCCAACGTCATTTTCCAGTGCCCCAATATCCACGTCTGCTTCTCTTTTGCCTTTTATATGTCTAAAGAAACTCTTACAGTTGTCCTTTATATCACTGGATAGCTTAACCTTATATTTAATCTTCTCCGTCCTTATTTCTTATTTTGTTGCCATCTGTTCATCTTTGAAGCTTCCAAATCTTCTGGTTGCGCACTGCTATTTGCTATGTTATCTACTTTCTATTTTCCTTTTCCGCCAGCCATGACTGTCCCAGTCATCTATTGTTGCCTCCACCTCGCTGTGCAATGCATCTTTTACCTCGGGATAAATCTCTGCTGTGACTCCAAACTTGCTCTGAGAAACTCCCGCCATTATTGTTCCACTGTCTTTCCTGCTCGGCTCCTCTCCCAGTCAATTCTATTCAGCTCCTCCCTTGTGTCTTTGAAGGTGTCTTTAGTTCGCTGTAATATTAACTCCGATTCTACGTTCTCCCTCTAAAATTGAAGAGTAGGTTCAATCATAGTAAGATCACTGCCTCCGAAGGTTCCTTCACCTTAACCTTCCTTATCAAGTCTGTCTCACTGCACAGCTCTAAATCCAGTATTGCCTGTTCCCTTGTTGCCTGCACCATAAACTGCTCCAAAAAGCCATCTTGTAGACATTCCACAAATTCCTTTCCTTGCAAACCACTACCACTGATTTTCCCAGTCCACCTGCATATTGAAATCCCCCCAGACACTGTAACTTTGCCTTTTCTACATATCGTTTCTATCTCCTCGTCTATCATACGCCCCAGCTTCTGACTATGATTTGTCGATCTGTACATAACTCCAACTACGGGTTTTCACCTTTATGGTTCCTCAATTCTACCCAGACACATTCCGCACCTTCTGACTCTATTTTAAGTAACGGAACTGAGTGATGCGACTGCAAAACTCTTTAGCATTGTCTCAAATTTATAGTTTAGACATGAAGTAACAATATTTCATTGTCAGTTACTTTGCAATATGGCCACAGTGTATTTCTTTGGCCAAATATTCTGTCTTTATTACGGAAGAATACAAACTTCAGCGTGGGTTTCCTCCTGGTGCTCCGGTTTCCTCCCACAGTCCAAAAATGTGCAGGTTTGGTGAATTGGCCATGCTAAATTGCCCGTAGTGTTAGGTGAAGGGGTAAATGTAGGGGAATGGGTCTGGGTGAGTTGCGCTTCGGCGGGTCAGTGTGGACGTTTTGGGCCGAAGGGCCTGTCTTCACACTGTAACTAATCTAAAAACAAAACTTGAAACTGTTCGAGAAGGAAGATATGAAGAGGACATGAGTCTATAAGGAGATTAAGGTGGGTCAAGTGAACAGGCAAGTATTGGTGTATGGAACATAGTAGGACAAATGACTGGCTCTGGATCTGCTGGGGTTTAGGCGAACAACATGTGGTCTTGCTTAACCTCAAAATATTCCAAGTAGTCTTTCAAGTTGAATTCTAAAACAATATATCAGCTTGTGTGAGAGATTACCATGAGTGGATGGTGACTAAAACATAAAAATGTCTCTATTAAGAAGATGGCGATTTGGTGTCATCCTCTCAGAGTGTTGTGTCTTTGTACAATTCTCTTCCCAGATAGCGATGGGGGATAAGGCATTGAATATTCCTAAGGCAGAGGTAGGCAGATCTTTGACTAAGAATGATGCACGAACATTGTCAGGGCAAATGAGGAATGTGAGATTGAGGTCACAATCAGATAATCCACGACCTTATCACATGATGGAGTTGTTTTGATTCCTTACTCCTGATGCTCGGTTTTACATTTCTGTTGTCTTTAGATACTGAAAATAAAATAACACAGTTCTCACAATTTCAAAACAGCGACAAACTCTTCAGAACAACAAAATGCCCTTGTTGTTTAATAATTATTAGAAAATCGGATTGTCTTTTTAGTTCATTTGGGATGTTAATGGAGCCAGACCAGCATTAATTGCCCTTGAGATGTTCCACTCCAGTTGATGTTGGTCCATCCAAGTGGTTGTTGGGAGGGAGTGCCAGCAGTGCATCTCATGTGTCGGTTTAACTGGGAGTAAGTATTACTGGTGAGGAACAGCTCGCAGGATAACAGACTCTTTGTCAATATGAATATATGGGAAGGAATTTGTTAGTCTTCAGAGAAATAACAACCTTACATGAGAAGTCTACATAATAATGAAGCGAAGTCTGTTTCTATGTTATTGGTGAACGTAAATAATGGTGTCAAACAGCTGGAATAATTTTGATGCTGTCGTTGGACGATTCTTACGCTGAGCATGTGAATTAAAATGGATGATTTCAGAGATGGCTGGGCTGTCGTCGGTTGAGTAAGTGCTGAGACTCCATGAGATGATGCTTGTTTGTAATCTCACCACTTACTGAGCACAGTTCGTTGGAACAAACCAAGTCCAATTGGTTGCTGCTTCAGAATATATCAGACATTTCATGGCTGCCACCACATGGAATCATGTAATAAAGACAAGGCCCGTCGAGTCTGCACCACCCAGTGCTGATACAAGTGTTTTATAATGTTTGTGAACCATCCTCCCAGGCAATGCATTTTTGACACATCATGCTCTGGGTTCGAAACATATTTCACAAATCCTCTGTTAGTATATTCTCTTTGACTTCAAACGTATTTCCCATTGTTTTTGCCCCTTTGACTACGGGGAATAGTTGTTGTCTGTTCACTCGTCCCATACCTCTTATGCTATAATACACCTCTGTCAGGTTCACCCCACACCTTTCTCTGCTCCAAAAGCAAATCTAACCTATCTTCATAGTTTGTGTTCTCCCTTGTCTTGTTACATCTTCCAAAGTGCAGCATCTGACACATTTCAGTGTTATCTTTTATCAGTCATTGATCTGGCCATCTGAAAATGTGTTTGTACCCTCCTGTAACCAACACGTTCCTGCTCACTGTGATAATCATTGTGTCATCTACAACATTGTTTATCATCGTCCAACATTGTTTATCATCCTCTAACATCCCCCCTCCCCCCATATACCACATTCTTATCATCACAATTTATGAATTTCAGAAACAAGCCTTGATTTTCTTCCTGTTCTACCGATGTGGTTGCAGAATTGGGAATTCCAGTCTCTTGTTTTTCCTATTTTGGTGAATTTACACCGTGAATCAGTTGTGGTCTTTTGTGAGGGAGCCACAAACAGTATTTTGGACATGGAGCTGAATTCTGCTTTTATATCCCGCCCCTCTGCATGTATTATTCATAATGCTTGGACATAATTAATCTTGGACCAGCGTTTGGCACCTTGCCCTGCAGCATTTTCATTTTACGTGGGCCTGCAGCTTATTCTTTACAACATTCGCTGCAATAGTCAGAGCTGAAAGAACTTTTTTTCATCAGCAGGGTGGACCCAGGCTTTTTCATTAATTTTGTTTGAAAGAGCTAGAGCAATGATGATAAAGATTGAATCAAATTCTGGATTATAAAAACACTATAGATGATCAATTCACGTTCTCATTTCTCCGTTGAATTGGAAGCAAATTAAAATATCACCGTTCTGAATATTGTTTAAAAAGTGGTGTCATGTTGAAATAATGCATGCAGGAAGACTATGCATAATTTTGCTTTTGAATATCGCGAGAACATTGTTCAAACAAGTAGTGTTCTTGTCTTTTGCTCCTTATTCTTTCAACTGATCTGCCCGTGTAATTTGAGGTGAGATCAGAGTAACATCCCTTTCAATCGAAGCAGGACTTGACTGAGAGTGGCATCAAGGACCCTGAGCAAAACTGTGATTAATGGGAATTAGAGAACATTTTGCACTGGGAATGGGAGCAATAGAAAAATCAGTCTCTGCAAGTTATCTTCCAAACTGCATGTCATCCTGACTAGGGACTCATTTGCTGTTCCTTCACAAGTATTTGTTAAAAATCTGGGAATGCCCCGACAAACAGCTCTGTCTGGATCTGCATCACTTTGGATTGAAGAGGTAAAACTGGGCGACTCTGTATCGCTTATTCCAGAGTCATTGGGGAGGACAAATAAACTCTGCCCTTGCTAGTGCCTTCCAAAACCCTGGATGAATATGTCCTGTTAAAAATTCAAAGATATTTTATGTTTTCATCGTTGTATGTAAACTCTCGGAAAGGTAAGACCTTGCTGGATGAGTATGATGCCAGTGACATCAGGAGCATGATAAGACATTGATAACGATTGGTATCAGTACTTCAATAAGTTACTTTCAGAGCACTGATCATGTGATGCCATGACCACCGAGTTCAACATTTTCATAATGCATTATGACAGTGGCAATAAATTATCGGTATTTGGGGAGCTGTCAGGCACATAGTTTTTCATTTTTTCATTCAAAAGCCATAACCAAATTCTTGAGCGTCAACAGAAATGGCAGCTTCACTGTTCTCTTTCAGATCAGCCAAATATCCAATGTCCAATAGAGTAACTAAGTTGAAAGTGCAGGAAAATATGTACAGGTTCTGAACAGACAGAAACAAAATTAACTGTTTGAGTCCAATGTAAGTTTTTCAGAAGAGGATCATATCACGCTCAATATGCTGCCCTCTTTCTACCTTCATATCCTGACTCATCTGTGATGTTTTGTCACTGTTTACTGTTTAGAACATAGAATAGTACAGCATAGAACAGGCCCTTCAACTCACGATGTTGTGCCGACCATTGATCCTCATGTGAGGTAAACCTAATGTACGAACTCTCAAATTTCTGTGACCATATGCATGTCCAGCAGTCTCTTAAGTATCCCTAATGACCCGGCTTCCACAACTGCTGCTGGTAACGCATTCCAAGCTCTCACAAATCCCTGTGTAAACAACTCGCCTCTAACATCCGCTCGAAACTTTCTGCCAAACAGCTTAAAACGATGACCCCTCGTGTTAACAGTTTCTGCCCTGGGAAAATATTTCTGGCTATCAACTCTATCTATGCCTCTCATTATCTTGTACACTTCAATTAGGTCCCCTCTCTTCCTGCTTTTTTTTCCAACGAAAAAAGTCCGAGCTCAGTCAACCTCTCTTCTTAAGATAAGCCCTGCATTCCAGGCAGCATCCTGGTAAACCACCTCTGAACCCTCTCCAAAGCATTCACATCTTTCCTATAATAGGTGGACTATTCACATCTTTCCGATAATAGGGTACAGTTTTCCAAGTGCGGTCTAACCAAAATTTTATAGAGCTGCAACAAGATCTTACGGCACTTAAACTCAATCTTCTGTTATTGAAATCCAAAACACTATATGATTTCTTAACAACCCTGTCCACCTGGGTGGACATTTTAAGGGATATATGTACCTGCCCAGCAAGATCCCGCTGTTCCTCCACACTGCCAAGAATCCTGCCTTTAATCCTGTACTCAACTTTCATGTTCGACCTTCCAAAATGCTTCACTTCGCATTTATCCAGGTTGAACTCCATCTGCCAACTCTCAGCCCATGTCTGCATCCTGGCAATGTCACACTGCAGCCTACGACAGCCTTCTATACTGTCAACGACACCTCCGACCTTTGTGTCGTCTGCAAACTTGCTGACCAATCCTTTAATCTCCTCATCTAAGTCATTAATAAAAATTACAAAGTGTAGAGGCCCAAGAACAGAGCCCTGTGGAACACCACTCACCACTGAATTACAGGCAGAATATTTTCCTTCCACTAACACTGTCTCTGTCGACCTGCCAATTCTGTATCCAGACAGGTAAATGTCCTTTTATCCCATTCCTCCTGACCTTCTGAACGAGCCTACCATGGGGAACCTTATCAAATGCCTTACTGAAGTCCAGATACACAACATCCACCGCTCGACCATCATCAACCTATCTAGTAACATCCTCAAAAAACTCAATAAGATTTGTGAGGCATGACCTGCCCATCACAAAGCCGGGCTTACTGCATTTAATCAAGCCATGCTCTTCCAGATGGTCATAAATCCTATCCCTCAGAATCCTTTCTAACATCTTGCTGACGACAGACGTGAGACTGACTGGTCTGTAATTGCCCGGGATTTCCCTATTTCCTTTCTTGAAGAGAGGAATTACATTTGCCTCCCTGCAGTCCTCAGGTAGGACTCCAGTGGACAGCGAGGATGCAAAGATCTTCGAAAGCGGCGAAGCAATCACATTTCTCACTTCCCAAAGCAGCCGAGGACAAATCTGGTCTGGCTCTGGCGACTTGTCAATCTTAATGTTTGTCAAAATTATCAGCACATCAGCTTCCTCAATCTCCATCCGTACCAGCATGCTTACCTGCTCCTCAATGGTTTCATTCACTACATTGCCTTTTCTTTCGTAAAGACAGAAGCTAAAAACTAATTTAGGGCTTCCCTACCTTCTCAGACTCTATACACAAGTTCCCTATGCTATCCCTGATCGGCCCTATTGTTTCTTTGACCATTCTCTTATACCTCACATACGTGTAAAATGCCTTTAGATTCTCCCTAATCCTTCCAGCCAAACCTTTCTCGTGCCCCCTCCTGCCTCTCCTCAGACCATGTTTGAGCTCCTTCCTCGCCTGCCTGTAATCCTCTAGAGCTGAGCAAGACACTTGCTTCCTCCACCTTACGTTTGCTACCTCATTTCTTTTAATGCGAAGCTCCTCCGCTCTCGTTATCCGAGGTTCCTTTATCTTACCCCTTCTTGCCTGTCTCAGAGGAACACACTTATGCATCAGTCGGAACAACTGCTCCTTAAACAGTCTCCACATGTCTATAGTGCCTTTCCATGGAACAATTGCTCCCAGTCCGTGCTTCGCAACGCAGTCTGATAATAGCATAGTTTCCTTTTTCCCAACTTAATATCCTCCCATTGTGCCTGCTTATCTCCTTCTCCGTGGCTATGTAGAATGTGAGGCAGTTGTGGTCACTATCACTAAAATGCTATCCCACCGCAAGATCTGACGCCTGCCTCAGCTCATGACCGAGCACCAAATCCAAAATGTCCTCTCCCCTCGTCGGACTGTCAACGTACTGAGTTAGGAAACCCTCCTGAACACACCTTACAAAAACAGCTCCTTCCAAACCATCTTCTGTAAGGAGGTTCCAATCAATATTGGGAAAGTTAGTCACCCATTACAACTACCATATTCCATTCACACTTTTCCAAAATCTGCCGACCCATGCTTTATTTAATCTCCCTGCTTCGATTGGGGGACCTGTAGCAAACCCCTAATGAGGTGGTTACTGCCTTACTGTTCTTAATTTCCACCCATACTGACTCAGTAGGCAGATCCTCCTCGATAATGGTAACTTCTGTAGCTGCGATACCCTCTCTGATTAGCAGTGCTACACCCCCTCCTCCTTTTATCTCCTCCCTATTATTTTGAAATGTTCTAAACCCTGGAACATCCAGCAACTATTCCTGCCCCTGAGAAACCCACGTCTCTGTTATGGCCACAACATCATAGCTCGAAGATCATCACTTTTATTCACATTTTCCCCAGTGTTACAGAGCACAGTGACTCCGTTTTGGCGGAGGGGGCGGGGAGGGGGCATGGTGTCTCAGTGATTAGCATGGCTGTTTCACAGTACCAGGGACCCGGATTGGGGGACAGTGGGATGGGGAGGGTGCACGGTGTCTCAGTGGTTAGCACGGTTGGCTCTCAGTAGCAGGGACCCGGGTTGGGGGTTGGGGAATTGGGACATGGGTGTCAGTGGTTAGCACGGCTGTCTCAAAGTGCCAGAGACCCGGTTTTTGGGGAGGGGGAGAGGGGCATGATGTCTCAGTGGTTAGCACGGCTGTCTCACAGTACCAGGGAACCGTTTGGGGAAAGGCGGAGGGGAAATGTTGTCTCAGTGGTTAGCACGGCTGTCTCAAAGTATCGGGTAGCCGGTTTGGGTGTGAGGGGGAGAGGAGGCATGGTGTCTCAGTGATTAGCACGGCTGTCTCACAGTATTGGGTACCCGGTTTGGGGATGGGGGAGGGGGGCATGGTGTCTCAGTGGTTATGGCTGTGTCATAGTAGCAGGGACCCAGTTTGCTTCCGCCCTCAGGACTTTTTCTATTGAATTTTCACATTCTCCCCGGGTCTGCAAGTGTTTCTTCCAGGTCCTCCAGGTTCCTCCCACAGTCCCACCAATCATGTGCAGCTCGGTGTATTAGCTATATGAGATGCAGGGGTAGATTAGTAGTCAGCTTAGCCATGGGAAATGCAGGAGTAGGGCATGAGGTGGGTCTGGGTGCAATGCTTTTCAGTGGGTCAGTGTGGATTCAAAGGACCGACGTCCCATAAAATAAGGAAACAAATGTTAAATCAAACAATGGAAGATACTGGAAGCCTGAACCAAAAAGAAACAGAGTGCAGGGGAAGTGGAGCAGCCTATGTCGAGAGAAAAACACAGTTGACATTTTGAGTCGACTTACCATGTATCAGATCCGAAAGCAGCTGGGAATTAATGCAATGTGTGTTCGTGAGGTGAGATAAATATACGGGAGAAATAGAGAGATAGAATATATAAATAAAATGATTCTTGATAATCAGCTGGGTTGGAAATAAAACGTGACATTATTTTAATTTATTTTTTACCTCCTCCCATATTTCCGAGTTTCATGCACGTGTGGGCATATATCCATGTCCCTGTTTGAAGTGACTTCAGTCCCCTCGATCTCTTTCCTCAGTATGGCCATCTTCTTTCCTTTATGAATGGGACATGTTTGATGTTGGCTAGGCCAGAGTTTATTTATCTTTCCTATTTGCTCTTGAGAAGCTGTTGGGGAACTGCCTTTCTGAACAACTGATACTTCGATGTGTTGTAGGCTGCCAGTACTCAGGTCTATTTCGTTTCACTTCTTTGACATCTTGTCGTGTTATAACTGAATGGTTAACTTGGCCATGTCAAAGGGCATTTTAGAATCTACATTGCTGAGGTTCTGGAGTAATATGGAGGTCAAACCAGTGATGGTAGCTAGTTTCGTTCCCTGTGTGACACGAGTGAGCCGGGGTTTTTAGTTTTAACAACCATCAATCTTTTATTAAATTGTTACATCCAAACATTTTATTGAATTCAAATTCTACCATCTGCAGTGGGGAGATTGAAGGTCGGGTTTGGGTCATTACCTGGGTCGCTGGATGTATAGTCTGAAGAAAATAACACAAGACCATCACCTCCCCAACAACTCCCTCAGAAATTGCAGTGATGCTATTATCATGACAGGTAAAGAAAATTGTGCAGTTATATTGTCAATTACTTCATTGGAGAAAAAAGCTGTTAATATTTCAGGTACAGCGACTGTGCAGAGATCCTATGGATTTTCAGACCATAATAGAAACTGAAGTGAAAAGCTTTTTTAACATTGAGTGGCTGTGCCTGTCTACAGCGTTTTGACTTGTTCCTGTCGTGGACAGTCAGTGGAGGCTCTGTGGATGATATTCTCGGATTTGTGGTGTCAGCTGCTGCGATCATTCAGGGAGATTCTAGTGTCTAGTGTTCCCACTCGGGACAAGGTGTCAGCAGAGCATTTATAGAGTGTCTGAGTCTACAGGGAGGAGCAGGACACTGCACTATGTTTTCTGAAATGTCTACAAATATTTCCCAATGAAATACTTTTCCAGATGCAAAGTGTGAAGCCAGTTTATTTCAAAAAGGTGGAGGTCACAGAGCTGTGAACATCCTTCAGCATATCCAATAGTCTCACACCAGGGAGAGGACTGTTCTCAAAACCTCCAACAATGGTTTTGTTCTGGAACATTCCAGGCAGGAGTAGGTGACATACCCATTATGCCAGAGTGCCATCCTCTCGTGTATTCATGAGGTGACCGAGGCTCTCTCTGTCTGGCGAGGTAAATATGTTGGTTTTGTCTCCCCCGAGGAAGCAACAGGACATCCTCCTGAAATATTAAGGAGCAGAGTGACTGGGGAAAATGAGGCACTGCAAGAAATTAGATTTATTAACCTGGAAATACTGGGGGATAAACTCATTGTATTGAAGCTTGGTAAGTTTTTGGACCAGATGAGTGATGAGTTGAGAGGGTCACAGATTTAGGGCTGGAGAATTGCGTTTGCTGGATAGATCTGTCCGGAGCAGGAATGGACACAATGGGTCAGTGGCCTCCTTCTGTACTGTCAATTCCGTAACTCTATGACGGAGGTCAAAGTTGGTCAAAGTGCTTTATATTATGGAAAGGGTCCTGTAGATTTGAAAGTAGCAACGGTTATCGCAAATAGTTAAAACATGTGAGAGAGAGAGGGGTCGGTGGGGGGGACAACAAAATATAAACTGATGGATAAATTGATGTCAGTTATGAGGAAAATATTATAATTTTTGGTCATTAATAACAACTAGATATTTGGAGAATGATGATATGATTTGCAGAGTCAGCTTAGATTCAGGTAAGGGAAAGTCGTTTTTGATAAACTAGGATGAGTTTTTGTAGGATGTGGATTGTGACATCGACAAATGAGAACCAATGGGAATGGTGTATTTGAATTTTCAGAAGGCATTTGACAGATGAGCGAAGAACGTGAGAGTCCTTCTGTTAGGGGTGAATATGCTAAATGGATTGAGAATTGGCTAATGGGAAGAATGCAGAGAGTAAGGTCCTGCTCTGAACTGAAGGTCCTTGCTAATAATGTATCAAATATATCAGTTCTTGGAACAAAGCTGTTCACAAGGCCAAAAAGAAATTTTAATGTGAGCAACA
This sequence comes from Chiloscyllium plagiosum, assembly GCF_037043375.1. NCBI lineage: Eukaryota > Metazoa > Chordata > Chondrichthyes > Orectolobiformes > Hemiscylliidae > Chiloscyllium > Chiloscyllium plagiosum. Next base: position 13,282,630 of record NW_028270189.1, on the reverse strand, counting down.
AATGCAGTCCTTTCTATTTTGTATTGGTTAGAAGATGAGAGGTTAGGAACTGCAGTTGTTAAAAGGCAAGTAATCAGGACAGTGAATGGTATGTTGTCATTCATCATAAAATTGTTCAAGTAAAGAAGTAAATAAATCTTCCTGCAGTTGTAGAGTGTTGCTGGGACAATATTTTGGGGCACTATTGACAGATTTTCTCTCCTTTCTAAGGAACGATTTTGTTGCGATCGAGAGTGCAAAGGAGTTTCACGAGACTAATTCCTGGATGAGTAAGAGAGTACAAAGGAAATGAGTGTTTAATCTGTAGCACTGCGAGAGAATAGCAGGCGATTACATTCAAACTTGAGGATTATGGACAAACACTCATTATGTCAAGAAAAAAAGTCGGTGATTTTGTGAGAAATTGAATTTTCCACATGATACATTTTTCCCAATATTTCAGGTACCTGTGTGGAATCTCCATGATGGTTGAAATGGAGTATTATGCTCCAAATGAACTCTCACCATCTCAGTGTGCAATTGTATGCGACCCTGCACTGTTCATAAATCTGTCAGTAGGCACAATGCCTTATTCCTGAAAGAGTTAAACATTCCCACCAGCTTCTGACCTCCACAGAAACGCCAGTCTGTCTTCTCAGAGATAGAAGGTATTTTCTTGAGACTTTGCATAACACATCCATTTTCCATCCTCAAAATCAGCAAACCACATTAAAGTGGCACATGTCTACCACAGGCAATAGAGCCAGGAGGAACAGCATGCAGCAGTCTATCTGTGGGGTATCAGTAACATCCTCCTACTTCTGAATAAGTAGCTTGACAGGCTGCAATGCCTCTTCCTGGTCATACGGAAGTGGCTCAAGGACCTAACTTAGCGACTCCTGGTTCCTCTTTGACACCTCGATGTGCTGACTACACTCTTTCCCTACTTCTTTAAAAGGCCAAAAGGACTGAATGGGCTTATCCAACAGTTTCAATGTGTTGAATGGCGTCCTTATATTTCGTTGAAACCAGCGTGAGGTGCTGAATGAGCTCCTCATGTTTAACTGTGGAGATGAACAATGTCTAGCAGGACTGTTACATAAATGTTACCTACAGCACAGTTTAAATGCTATCCAGGTCTTGCTGCACGAGGAAACAGACTGCTTCAGCGGCAGAGAGGCGACAACTTATTCTGAACGTTATGCGAAACTTAGAGAACATCTCCCACTTCTGACTGTATGCTCTGGGAAAGATGTTGAAACAGCTGAAGAAAACTATCTAGAGGATGCCTGCAGAGATGTCCTGTGGCTGAGATGGTTGATCCTCACCAAACACAAATATCTTCCCTTGTGCTATGAATGGCCTCTAACCAGTGGGGAGTTTGCACATCATTCCCATTACATTCAATTCTCTTCGGGTTCCTTGATAACATCCTCAGTTAAATCCTACATTGATACCAAGGCCTGTCACTCTTACCATGTGTTCATATTTTGATTCATGATGTCAATAGGTCATGGTGTGTGTGCACCGAGTGTTTCCTTCTCACAGAGGTAGTGACTGTCGGGACTTCTCTAATCCAGAGGGTTAAGGGGGATGGATCACTCAGACGTTTTGGGGGGTGGGATGCACAATGGATATTTGACCCATCAGAGAGTCTAGGGCGACAGAATTTGGGCACAAAAGAGGAGTAGAGGCATTGAGCAGATCAATCATGATCTTATTGAAGGAAAAGACAGGCTTAAAGGGCTGGATGACTTATTTGTGTTTCTGTTGTTCTCGTATTCGGTTATTGAAAAGTTATTTTCCTGGAAATCCTGTTATTGAAGATTGCAGTTAGGGACACCAGATGATTTTGTGAGCCACCTCTGGGTGAGGTATGGGAGCTGCACACATAATGAATCTGGGTCTGCAACATAATCAACAAATGAACACAGTTCTGTAAAGAGAGAGGAGCAGGATGTTTCACACTGGCACCGACTCTTTCTTTTTCCAATAATATTTTCCAACACCATACAAAACTATGTGTGACAGTCTTCAGGCGCGAAGAAAGAGTGAGGACTGCAGATGCTGGAGATCAGAGTCGAGAGTGTAGTGCTGGAAAAGCACAGCAGGCGATGCAGCATCCGAGGAGTAAGAACATCGACATTTCGGGAATAGGTCCTTTGTCAGGAATCCTGATGAACAGTTTATGCCCAAAACGTCAGGTCGATTCTCCTGCCCCTTGAATGTTGTCTGATCTGCTGTGCTTATGCAGTACTGCACTCTCGTGTCTTCAGGCCCTGAATGGTCTGCTCTGTTTCTGTGTATCAAAGTCAATGACCTCCAAATGCTCGTGTCTGGCAGGTTTGAGGAGCTGAGTGGAACATAGGGACGTTTGACTGAGGAGTAGGATTGGGTAAATAGATACTTTGAGCCTTCTCTAGCAGACAGTAAGATTGTAGCTGATCAGTTTGTATTCTCAGCCCCAATTTCCTATCTGTAGTTCATTGCCCTTTACTGTCCAATACCCAACTAACAGCCGACTAAACGCAAACACACAGGAACCACAAACATCCTGGGAAGAGCATTTCCACTCAAACAGCCCTATGTGAATTTCTCCTCATCCATGCTCAGACTGCGGTTAGAGGGGTCTTTGTTTTATTTTCTAGTGCCACTCCTACACTGGTCATTATAAATTTTAAATGTAACCAGATTGGTGATATGGCCAATGATATAGGTCTCAGATTAAGTCACGTTCGTTGTGAGGGACAAGCCAGTTCGATATCTCACATTTGCAAAAGTAATTCACCAAATCAAAGATACTCAAAGTAAGATGGAAAGATACATGACAAGCAATTTGGACAGATATGTACATTAATATTTATCTTTAAATGCATACACCAACACACTTTGTGCATACACACAGACACACCCATACACATACCTGAAGATAGACAGAAAAAAAACTCTGCAGAATATCGCTCGAAAGAGCTTTACAAGAAATAGCCAAATTCAAGACAAAAAGGAAAAAGAAAATAAATGGTATACTGCCTCTGAGGGTATTCTGCTCACACAAGCTGTTGGCAATCGGATTCCTTCCTGTGACATTTGGAGTTGGCTGAATTCCCTTTGCTTCAGGCAGTGTGGAGTTTCCAATGAATCCTCAACAGGAATTCTTCAAGAATGGTAAAGATGACTGACAGGTTTTCACCTCTCATACGTTGCTGTGAGAAGGAAGAAGGAAAGAGAGGGAGCAATACGCTTTGGCTTCTCAAGCAGGTTGCATTCCGTTGATCTTTTAGCTGAAATATGTCTTACTGTTATCTGACCACCATACTGGCTCATGTGAAGCCTGCTTGAACATTCTCGGGATTGTATGACTCCATCCCTGTAACCTGCTCCCCGTAGCGGCAATTTATAAAGTATAATTTGAAGATATGTTTGTACGTGTCTTCGTATTTTTTGTCCAACAAATTAATATCTTTAAATTGTCTGTCTAAAAATGAGTACATCTTTCACGAAAATTTGAATCCTTAGTTCTAGTCTCACGTAACCATAGGAAATGTCCATCAGTTACGCAACTGATACTCTATCCTCAAGATCTTATATGGTTCAGTATGAACATCACTCTTTCTCAATCCTGAAGTTCTCTGGTCCTGTAGAATTTTATAAAATGATGAGGGGCATGGGAATGGTGATATGTCCTTGATTGGGGTAATGCAAAACTAGATCACGTAAATTTAAGGGGGGAGGGGAAAGATTTAAAAGAGACAAAAGTGATAACTTTTTCATGGAGTGTTTGGAATGAACTGTCAGAGGAAGTGTTGGAAGCTGCGACAATTACAGTATTTGGTTTGGTGCACGAATAAGCAGTGTTCAGTGGGATATGGACCAAATGCTGGCAAATGAGACTAGATTAATTTAGGACCGACAGTTGGCATGGAAAAATTGGACGACAGTTTCTGTTTCCATGGTGTATGACAGAATAAGACTTTCTTTCCTGGGAAAAAAAGTTAAGTGAAATATTTTTACAAAGACAATTGGGTATAGATCAGAAAGAGGCCCAACAGGTCCACACGGACCCGCCACTCATCCCCCTACATTTATTCCTTCATCTAAATCTACAGGCAATTTAGCACAGCCAATTCACCTAACCTCCACGTTTTTGGTCTGTGCGAGGAAACCCACACAGACATGGGGCAAATATGCAAACTCCACGCAAACAGTGGACTGAGGCTGGAATGGAACACGGGTCTCGAGAGCTACGAGGCAGTAGTGCTAACCACTGTGCCACCGTGCCGCCCAGTGTGCTTGCTATTCTGTTTAGGAAATCATAGCGACATACAATGCATCTAATCTGACCTCAGGAATGCCCTCTATAGATGCAGTAAAATGTCCTGACAACCTTTGTATAAAGTAGTCATTTTATATACCTTCCTAATCACTTAGTACTTTTGCATAATAACTTTGTTTGATGTCTGTACCAGGATTTATAAATCCCTTTGCACACTGAGTTTTGCGACCTCGTGTCATTTAAACAGTTTTAAATGTTGTTTTACTTTTCTTACACAGTACAAACCTCGGTAGTCCAGCTTACACTGTTTCTGCTTAAGGACTGCACACTAAACTCCAGTGCTATATCCCATTACAGACTCTCTACCTCCACTTGACATCTTATTGAATGACTATCTTGGTGGCTGAGCTAATTGAGCTCCAATACAATCAGTATCCACATCCAATCATTTACAGGTTCGAAGTGGTTGTTGATCTTGCACTGAACTCTAAGGTACTATACGAAGTTAAAGTTTTCTATCCTGAAAATAAACATTATCTCTATGTCAACTTCCTGATACTTACTCAGGGCTCCACGTTCCTGTGTAGCAGCCTAGAAAAGTTGGATGGCTTCCTCCTGTGCTGTGTATTGTACTCAAACGGCTGAATAACTTCATCCTCTTCCTTTATAAATCCTTAGGGGGCACAAAGATCTCATCGTGTCTCATTGTACCGATCCTAACTGGCTAAATGGAATCTTCTTCTCTCTGTAACAGCCTCAGGGATTGAGTGAGACAACAACACATGGGGCAGGAGCAGCAGTTGGCTACTCAGCCCCTAGAGCCTGCTGCACCATTCGGAATGTGCATTGTTGACGTGATTGTGACTACACATCCCCTTCATGTCTGTTCCCGATAAACATGGATACTCTTGTTCATCAAAGGGCTATGGAACTCAGCCTTGAGTGTTTTCAGGAACCCAGTCTTCACTGCTCCCTGGGGATTAGAACACCACAAATCACACAATCGTAAAGAGAAAGGAATATCCCCGTCTCAGTCTGAAATGGGAAGGTCCTTATTCTCAAAATGTATTCCCCTCATACCAATCACCACTGTTTCGAAATACAAGGACACAACAATTAGGAACAGATATAGACCATTCAGTCCCTAAAATCTGTCCAATTTCCATTAACTCTCTTCAATCAAATACTTACCAAATGTAGCCTCCACAGAAGTTAAAGGAATTCCAGATACCATAAGCTCACACGAGTGTAGGAAATAAGAACATAGAACAATACAGTACAGTACAGCCCTTCAGCCCTCAAAGTTGTGTCATGCTTTTAGCCTACTTTAAGATAAAATTAACCGACATACCCCAAATTTAACTTTCTTTCACATGTCTATCCAAGAGTCATTTCACTGTCCCTAATGTATGTGATTCTACTACCACCGCTGGCAGTACAGTTCACGCACCCACCACTCTCTGTGTAAAAAAAAAAACACTGCCTTTGTCATCTTCCAAAACCTTTCTCCAAACACTTTAACATTATATTAACGTGTAATAAATTTATCGCATCACGTTACAAATGGTTTGGTCAGAGTTACTTGGATGTAGTTGCAGTGGAAATACTCTTTTAGATGTACACTCTGTGAAACGAATAATCTTCAAAGATAAATCACTTCTACATTGCAGATCAAGCACAGATATTACTCCTCAGGAGCATTCGCCACTTTGAGTGACCGCAGTACAACTATGATCCTCCCTGTACCCAACTCTGTGTGTGTGTGTGTGTGTGTGTGTGCGTGTGTGTGTGTGTGTGTGTGTGTGCGCGCATGTGCAGATGGTGCTATCAGTTTGGATGGTGCTATGATCTACCTGCCTCTCCCCAACTCCTAAACTGAATCCCTTATGGTTTTCTCCCTCCACTGCCATCAATGCAGTAGAGTGTGAAGGCCAGCAGAGGCGGACATTGCATCACTTTAAACACCACAGAGGCTGGCAGATCCGCTGTGCACACGGATACGCACAGAGACATGCAGATACTCACAGATATGATTATAGATACACAGGCACACATAGAGACTGGTGCGGTCATACAGATACTAAAGCACACAGAGGCAAATGCCAATACACTGATGAACGTGCACACACAGATATACAGGCATCAGTACAGACACACCACAAACACTGACACACTGACGTTTATACAGACATGGAGAATCTGCTAGCATTTATTTTTCGCGTGGTGACTTCCTCAATATTTCATTCACTCGTGTGGTATGTGCTCATATTTCTGTTGATCCGTTGGGATTCCTCTCTACCCTCACTATAGCTTCCACATCTTTCCTATAACAAGGCGACAAGTACTGAACACAATGTTCCAAGTGTGTTGTTACAACACAGCAATGAACCCGCTTGTTAACGAAACCAAACACCCAGAAAAGCTCACCTTGCCTTATAATCTGTTAAAGCACGAGTGACAGAGAACTCGAAAATTCAACTATTTAAAGAAAAAATACTATCAATTTATTCCTTAACTCTAAAAGTGAACATTGAACACTAACTATTTGCATCTCTAATCTCCCTTTCTCTGGACTGTTTGTTATCTGCCTCCACCTCTATAAAAATATACTGTTCCCATTTTAAAAAAAAAACTAAATTAAAATTACATCAATTTAATTTCAAAACCAGGAAGCGGCTCTCATCTCCAATGTCCTCCTTCTTTCAGCTGAAGATCTCACTGGATCGTCTTTTACTTCAAGGAGGTTTCATGCAAAAAAAACATAACTGTAATATAGAGTGTTTTATATGGCAGTCTCTGTCGATGGCAGTTTACTCTCTGTCTAACTTTCATTATGCTTACCTCTTTATCCCCTCAAAATCAAATCATCTCATTGACTCAATGTTGGCAAAACAGCAAATTCAAAATCGGTTGGGTTTATTATCCCGAAGCATAATTTAAACAGATTCGTTAAATATGAAAAGTTGTCAAAAGAACAACCAAAACTCAAGATATCTGTTTCACAGCCAAATGTTACATATTTTCAACTTTCCAGTACCCTCTGAAACTGCTAGCTAGTCATATGATAGGTGCTTGCAAGCTCTAAATGCAGAACAGCACTCAACTTCATAGAGCTGCAGCATCACCTCACAACTCTGAAACGCAATTCCCCTGCTTGTGAAAGCCAACACACCTTGCGCCTTTTCAACAACCACATCAACCTGGGTAGGAACTTTGTGGACCTGTGGACATGCAACCCAAAATCCCTCTGTTCCTTAACACTGCCAAGAATCCTGCCTTTAACCCTGTTCTCTGCATGCAAATTTTACCTTCCAAAGTGAATGACTTCACACTCTTTCAGATCTAACTCGATCTGCCACTCATCAGCTCAGTTCTTTCAATGTCTTGTTGCAACTACAACAACCTTCCATACTATCCACAACTCCACCAACCTCCATGTCATTGGCAAGCTTCCTAACCCACCCTCCCAATTCCCCAGTTAACTCTCTTATAAAAATTACCAAGAGCAGAGTTCCCAGAACTGATCCCTGCAGAATACCCCTGGTCACTGAGCTCCAGGCTGAGTACATTCTATCTACCACTACCCTCTGTCTTTTTACGGGCCAGCCAATTCTGTATCCAGATAGCCCGATTTCCCTGTATCCCATGCCTCCTTACTTTCTGAATGAACCTACCATTGGTAACTTTATCAAATGACTTGCAGAAATCCAAATACACCACTGCTCTAACTTCATCAATGTGTTTTTTCACATCCTCAAAAAATTTCCATAAGACTGAAAAGGCATGACCTGCTCCTCACAAAGGCAGGCTGACTGCCTCTAATCAAACTATGGTTTTCCAAGTAATCATAAATCGTGTCTCTCAAATCCTCTCCAATACTTTGTCCATCATTGGCGTAAGACTGATTGGCCTCCAATTCCAAGGATTATCCCTTTTCGCTTTCCTGAACTAGCGAATAACATTTGCCAACCTTTTATCATCTGGCACAAATCCAGTGGACAGTGAGGACACAACGATCATCGCAAAACGCACAGCAACCTCTTCTCTCGCTTCCTATGATATCCTAGGTTATATCCCATCTGGCCAAGAAGATTTATCTATCCTTGTATTTCTCATAATTTTCAGCACATCCTCCTGTTCTAGCATATCAGCCTGTTTCACGCTGTACCCTAAAACATGAAGGTCCCTCTCAGTAATGACGATGGAAGCAAGGCATTCATTAATGACCTCCCCTACCTCCTCCGACTCCTGGCGCAAGTTCCCTCCACTATCCTGATGAGCCCTACCCTCACTCAGGCCATCATCGTGTTCCTCACAGAAGTGTACAACGTTTTAAGATTTACCTTAATTCTACTCACCAAGTCTTTTTCATTCCCGCTTCTCGCTCTCCTGAGATTATTTTTCATTTCCTTCCAGACTACCTTGTAACCCTCTAGAGTCCTGTCTGATCCTTGTGTACTTAACCTAAAGTCATCTTCCTCCTTCCTCTTGAGATATTCTGTATCCATTGACACAATTGAGATATGGAGCTGTAAATGGGTGGGAGGTACACATCCTGTCACTTCCAGCATTGGCTGCAAGTTTCCCCACGCTGGGCAGTGATCTAACACAATGTTACTGAACAATGCACTGGGGCAGCGTACAAAGCTCGACATGCTAGGAGGGTAACTGCTCCTGGTTTACAGATCTATGCACTGGGGTGGTGTACGTAGTCCTACATGCTGGGAGGGTAACTGCTCCTGGTTTACAGTTCAATGCACTGGCGTGATGTACACAATCGTACATGCTGGGAGGGCAACTGCTCCTGGTTTACAGATCTATGCACTGAGATGGTGTACACAACTCTACATGCTGGGAGGGTAACTGCTTCTGGTTTACGGATGAATGCACTAGGGTGGTGTACACAGCTGTACTTGCTGGGAGGGTAAATGCTCCTGGTTTAAAGACCAATGCACTGAGGTGATGTACATAGCTCAACATGCTAGAAGCGTAACTGCTCCAGGTTTAAAGATCAATGCACTGGGGTGGTGTACAGAGCTCTACAGGCTGGGAGGGTAACTGCTCCTGGTTTTCACAGCAATTCACTGCTGTTCACTGCATAACTCCCAGTGCTGGAGAGGTAGTTCATGGTGTGGTCTGCACAGATTGTTGCGTTGTACTGAGCAGTACACTAGCCTGGTCTGAACACTGCTACATGCTGCACAGATCTATCATCTAGATTATGGTGTCTGATTCTGTGACGTCGATTTCAGCTGATATTTCAGCACATTTACTTTATATTCTTATTTTTGTTATTGGACATTCGAAAGTACTACTCATCCAGTTAATCCCATTTGTCTGATAAGAGCCACTTGACTGAACTTGTCGATGAAGTAATCATCCAATTATAACATGAATTTCCATCCTTCTGTACCTTAACCTGGCCGTTGATGCTGATATCCCTGGAATCCCGGGGAAATCATTATGAAGCTCAGAAACAATGTGCAAAATGTATGGCTCGTGCTGTCCTGTACATCCTGTCTTTGGGTCTCATTTGGCTCCCTAGCGTATCTAGAGCTGGCATTGTGAAGTTCAGAAACAATGAAATAGTGTGTGCCAGGCTGTTCACTTCCTGGTGTGTCCCATGTGGTGCTCCATAGACAGGGAGGTGTGTGCTGCGCTATTATTCAATTCCCAGTGTGTCCCATGTGGTACTCCATGGACACGGGTGAATGTGTTTGACTGCTGTTCACTTCCCAGTGTGCCCCATGTGGTCATCCATGGGCAGGGGTGTATGTGTTTGACTGCTGTTCACTTCCAGGTGTGTCCCATGTGGTACTCCATGGACAGGGGTGTGTGTGTTGGGCTGTTGCTCACTTCCCGGTGTGCCCCATGTTGTACTCCATGGACACGGGGGGTGGTGGTGTGCGGGGATGTTGTTCACTTCCTGGTGTGTCCCACGTGGTACTCCATCGACACAGGTGTGTGTGTGCTGTGCTGTTGTTCACTTTCTGGTGTATCCCATGTGGTACTCCATGGATAGGGGTGTATGTGTTTGGCTGCTGTTCACTTCCCAGTGTGTCGCATGTGGTGCTCCATGGACAGGGGTGGGTGTGTGCTGGGCTGATGTTCACTTTCCGGTGTGTCTCATGTGGTATTCCATGGCCAGGGGGTGTATGTGTTTGGCTGCTATTCACTTCTCGGTGTGTCCCATGTGGTGCTCCATGGACACGTGTGTGTGTGTGTTTGGCTGCTGTTCACTTTGAGATATGTCCCATGTGGTGCTCCATGGACACGTGTGTGTGTGTGTTTGGCTGCTGTTCACTTCCCAGTGTGCCGCATGTGGTGCTCCATGTTGGACAGCGGTTCCAGCAGCTTTAATCACGCATTGGAACCTTGGTCTGTGCGTGTTCACTGAACACGTGTGCTTGTCCCTCTCAGTTGATTGTGTGGTCAGCAACACGAGGAAAATCCTGGAGTATAATTGTAAAGGACCATTCATCTACCTTGTATCTGAGGGGCTTCTGACTGATTCCTGTTATTGAAAGGTTCGTGGAGGTACTGGGGATGGTTTGCTGGAGATTGTGCTGTGACCCGCCTTAGACATTCAGGGAGACCTGAGGATTTGGTGACCCAACTCTGGATGGAGCACAGGGACTCCAGTTACAACATCTGTGTCTGTAAGATGAACAACAAATGGAGCAGAGGCTGCACAGAGAGGAAGATCTGAAACCTCGGAGTGAGTATGTTTGGGGAAAGGGATCTGCTGTATCTACTCCGGGTTTTCCAGGACCAGCTTCCCAAGTTACATTTAACTCAGGAGCAGAGTGTGAGGGGACACTGATTGAATAAGGAGCTGATCACAGAGCAGTGTCGCCTCCTTCAACACGACCTGCAGCTTCACACAAGGGGGAGGACAGTGCTGCCAGTGGCTGTTAGGGTTACTGTTTCATTCAGCTTCTATGACTCGGAATGTGCCAGGCAGGAGTGGGTGACAGTTCCATCATCTCCCAGTATGTCGACGGCAAAGTCACCATTGGAAGACGGAGGATATATATGGTGGTTGGGAGCAATGGGGTCCCTGGGAACATCAAGGAGATGGAGCAACACTTCCTGTGTCTGATCGGGTCAGAATGAACCCTCCAGTACACACTGCATCACTAAGTCCTGTAGTCTTTCTCCGTTTCAGTAACATACTACTTGCCGTTGTCCCTCAAGAAAATGACAGACTATATTATCTTAAATCCCATTTGCTAAACGTTTATCCATTGATTTCACCTGTCCATATCCAATTACAGACTCTCCACCTTCCCTTGATACCTTAGTTTTCTGTTTATCTTCGTTTAATCGGCATACATGGTTACAGTACATTTGTTCCACTTCTCCTAATCATTGATACAGATTGTAAAGAGCTGTGGACCCTGCACTGGTCACTGTGTGACTCCACTAGTGACGTTCTGTCAAACTAATTAAGACTGATTTATCCGGAGTGGCTGCTTCCTGTTTGATAACCAGTCCGCCACCCCCATTCCTGTGTAACACATTCAAAGCGCAGAATAAGAACGAGGAGCATCGGTCGGCAATCCAATCCCCCTCAGGCCTCTTCCGACATTGAATACAATCATTGCTCTTGTCATTGCGGCCTCAGTTCCACGTTCCTGACCGCTCTCCATATTCCTTCATTTACTCAATATCCCAGCACCTACTGCACTCTGGGGCAGTGAATTACACTGATTCCCAACCCTGCGACAGAAATATGTTCTCCTCACCCCTGCTTCAATTCTCCCCCACCTCATTCTAAAACTATGGTTTTAGTATAGTTCGAGATTGTCCCACTTGAGGAAATATCAACTTCACATCTACATTGTAAATCACCTTTAACATCGTCCAGACCTCTGACATCTCCTTTCAAATTTCTATACTCCAGGCAGTGTTGGCATGAACTGCTCAATCTCTCTTCAGAGGACAAACTCCTCATCTCTGGAGTCAATCAAGTAAACCACTTCTGAACTGCCTCCATGGCAAATACAGTCCTCCTACAGTCAGGACACCAAGACTAAACACAGTACTCAGTTGTGATCTCACACCTCCCTCCCTTTATTATGTATTGTTTTAGAAATAAATGCCAAAGTTGCACTTGCCTTTCTCATTATCTGCTGTACCTACATCTGAGTATTCTGTAGTATGGACTCGGGCAGCCAGATCCCTCTGCACCTAATCATTCTGAAGTCTCTCTCCATTTGGATAATAATTTGCCTTTCTGCTACACTGATCCAAACGGGTACACTCACACTTTTCGTTGTTCACTTTCTTCTGTCAAATGTTGCCCCAACCCATCCATATACAGTTTCTAACTTCTTGCATCTTCATTGCAATTTCTCACCTGAGTTAGAGTCATCTGTTTATTTGGTTAGAACATATTCTATCCTCTAAACCAGGTAAGATTATAAATTGTAAATAGTTGGACCCTGGAGACCAAGACATATGGTTTCCGAAAATTCAATTTTGCCAAACAGAAAATGACCCATATTTTTTCCATCTCACTGCATTTTATTGCTTCACCAAGCCTGTATCCAATCTGAAAAAAAAATAATCGTAAATTAGCTTATTCTGCAGATTAATCATTTGTGCAGAGCTATTCAATGCCTTCTGGAAGTCCAAATATTTCATCTCTAGGATCCCCATGATCTAAATCATATTGATTCTGATGGATTGTGGTTTGACTTTGCAAATGTCTTGTAATTAATTGCTGAATCATCGACTTTTACAATATTTCTTAAATTTTAACAGTTTTCTCACTACTATATATTCCATCGTGAAGGTGATAATTCTAAATTCTTACCTCTCTATAATCTCTTTGCTCGCTCCAGTCCTGTATAATTGGCACATGGCGTGAAATGACCTACTCTGATTGCTCTGTAAGAGGTCTGAGTCGCTGAATGGACTCATTCTCTTCCTTGTGCACAAAATCGGTGGACTGATGTCTTTCTGGTATTCCACATCGCTATCTCGATGGTCTGCCTGTCCTCCTCCTGTTGATGCGTAAGAGTCGTGAGGGCTTACGCAATCTTCCTGTTGCTGTGTAATAGTTTGAGGGGCTGAAAAAACCTTCGCAGATTCCTCCATCACAGGCTGGAGTTACTGAACGGTCTTCCTGCATCCTTGATATAAGACTGAGGGAATGATTTGCCTTCTTCTGTTCCCATCCACGAGACATGTGAGGTAAACTTCTTCCTCCTTTCCCATAAGAAATGTTATAGTTTGCATCCTTCTCCAATTCCCGTGCAAAAGGCTCGATGGGACTGAATATCCTCCTGGTATCCCAATGCACCAAACTCCAGTCCCTGTGTGACCTCTTCCAGTTCCTATGTTACAGATTAAGGAGGCTGAATAGACTGATCCTATTGCTGCATAACAGGGTACTGGTGCTGCATGGCCACCTCTGGGCCCAGTGTTAGCGACTCGAGGAGCTGACTGGCCTCCTCCCGTAACTGTATATCAGGCTCCAGGGGCTGAATAGCCTCTTTCTGTACTGGTGTAACAAGGTCAATGGCCTTTGAGACACTACCTACTAATAAATGATAGAAGGTGCTGAACGAGAGAGCCCGTACTCTGAAGCACTGTCGTCTCCATATCTGACTTACTGAGACGAACCATTCATATCGTATTTTCTCTGTATAAAGTCCTGCAGCTGAAAGTAACAAAAGAGGTCCCTCCAAGATACCTTATATTCCTGGCTCAGCTTCTCAAAATTCATCATGACATTCCTGTCAAAAAATTCTCCCAAACAGGAAACTCCTCTGGACTTGAAGAGCCTGAGGCCAGAATCAATAAATCCCGGTTGGAATCCTACCAACCCTACAATGGGAGTGAAAGCCGAAGTGTTTGTTTTGTAAACAGCCCTCAACTTGTCCAATCATTCTCCATGATTTCACTGTGTTAAGGACAATCGGTTTCTGCAATTCTCCATAACTGTCCTCATCTTGTCCATGAACAACAGATTGAGTAGGGGACAATTTGCCTAGAATTCCTCGAAGTCCAGCCAAATTGACCATGGCTCCTGACAAGCCCAACCAGACACATCGGAAAGCAAGGAATCGTGTTGGTATTTCTTAAAGTATGGAAAATCGACACGCCCCCATTCACTGTGGAAGCTGCAATTTGTCCAGCTTAATAGGAGGCCATTTGTGACGCAGAACTGTTAAGCCTCCGTAGCGCCTGCCTGGATGCGTCAAGGGGAGCATTGGCATGGGGTATCATAAACAAGGAAGGACATTCATTTTAACCAAAGTTAACCCAAACAGGATATTGGAAAATTTTGTCTCACCTTCTCCAGCAACGGCACGAAGTTAGCTTTATATAATTGATCGAAGGCTTAGACAATAAAAGAAACCTAAATCTCCTTGTGACCATCTGGAATGGAATCAGATTCCACCCTAAGGTCGGGTACACTAATAAGACCCCCAACAGGGATGGCCTCCGATTTCATAAAATTGATTTTATACCCTGAGAAAGAACCAAATAAATTAATCGTTGGTATTAAACAGGACACAGATCTCATTGGGTTAGTTAGAAGGAGAGGAACGCCACCTGCCGAAAGGGTGATCTTATGCCTTCCTGATCCTACCTTCATGACAGTGATATTTACGTCGCTCCGGATGGCTTCTTCCAACGGTCAATCATTAATGTAACTGGTAACGGTGAAGGGGGGCAATTTGTTTGGCTACCACTGTCAAAACTAAAATTGTCAGACCTTATACCATTAGTGAAATCGCTGATTTCGGGTCACTATAATAAGACTGCCACCCACCAGGCGAAGACCCCTCCAAGGCCAAACCATTGAAGGACATAAAAGGTGCACAATTACTCCATCCGTTCAAATGCTTTCTCTGCATCCAGGGAGATAACCGAGCCTGGAAACGAACCTTTCTGGCACACTGGCACCATATTTAGCACTCTTCTAATATTATCAGAGGACCTACGGCCCCTAATAAAAATGGTCCTCTTTCACAATGGACCTTCAAAGTCAACATTTTCGACAAAATGTTAAAGTCCACGTTTAATAATGATACAGGCATATACAAAGGGCAATAATCTGGTACTTTCCCTCTCTTGAGAATGAGATAAGTATTTCCTTCTCTCAGAGAGGATGGGAGGCAGTCCTAACTGTACGAATAATTGTACATATCCAACATTGGCCCAGCCAGCATGTCGATGAACTCCTTCTAAATTCTCACTCCAAAAATCCATCTGGGCCGAGGGCCTTACCACTCTGGAGCTGCCTCACTGTCTCCTCTATCTCCCGGATTGTCAGAGGGGCATTTTAAAGAGACGCCTGCTCTGATCTTACACCTGGGATGGCCAAGGACTTAAGAAAGGTCTCCATCGTCGCCAATAAGTCTTCCCATCCCGCTGACTGGAACAACCCAGAGTAGAACTTCCTGAGCGCTGCATTAATCTTTTTGGGATCATGGGTGATAATAGCAGCAATCTTCTTTCTGGCCAAGTCCACCTAATATCTACCTGGTTATCACCATGCTCGAATAACATCTGTTTCGCAAAGGAAATCTCTCTCTTTGCTCTCTGGGCGAGTGCAGCATTCAGAGCAGTCCGGAGGGCTGTAATCTGCTGCAATTAAGTTACAGACGGTCTGACAAAATATGGCGTCGCAGCTCCCTTCAGCTGAGCCTCAAGCATACGCTGCTGATCTCCCTTCTGCCACTTCTGAGTCGCTGAGTAAGAAATAATCAAACCCCTTGTAAAGGCTTTGTCAGTCTCCCAGAGCACCATCGGATTACTGGCTGTACACAGGTAAATTTTCCAAAAAAAAATAAATTTCCCCGAAAAATACTCAATGAATTTGCTATGCTTCAGGAGGAAAGAATCCAGGTGCCAGTGCTGCGAGCCTGTCCCATCGCCACCATCTTTGACCTCCATGTACACTGCCACATGATCAGAAATGGCTATGTTCCCAATTCTACAGGACAGCACCGAATTTAAAAAGACCAATGGGCCAAACAGCATGTCAACTCGAGTATAGCATTTCTGTGGGTTAGATAAAAAGGTGAAGTCCCTATCTTCAGGTTGAAGACATCTCGCACATCCACCAACCCAGCGACCTGTTCAGGTCCACCAGCTTCCTGGCGGGGAAATACCCGCGAAACCCCTCGACATCCACCTCGGGGTCCATACGTCAGTTAAAGTCTCCCCTTAATTGAATGACTTGCCCCAAGGATCATGTATTTGAAATTTGAGGGGGTGTTCTGGGGGCAATATTAATCAAGGTCCCAAATTCCTCTCCATGTTTTAAAGCTTTAAGGATCAGAGACCACCCACGTTCATTAACATTATCTTGCTCAAACAACTGAAGTTCTTAAGAATGAGTATAGCTACTCCTCTACTTGTTGTATTAAAGGATGAAAAAACACCCGGCTGAACCTTCCCTGCAGTAACTTTTAATGCTCCTTATCAGTCAGATATGTTTCGTGCAGCAAGGCTACAGCAACCATTTACTTTATAAGCTTGAACGTATTTTTTTCACTTAAACGGCGAATGGCTCCCTTTAACATTCAGGCGCACCATTTAAACAAGCGGTTAGCCATAACCATCTGAAGCAGCCCATGACCCACTGGGAGGAGAGCCCCATTTATAGCGCGCCGCGTGATAGCTGTAAACAGTTCGTATAAACGTGAAAATATAACTACAAAAACAACTAAATCAAAACTTCTAACAACTACATCTGCCATGAACCAACATGGAACACAAGTAAGCAGAGACTTGTCCCCTTGCCCACAGGGACGCTAATACTACCACTAATCCCCCATGGCTCCTCCAAGCTGAAGCCGCTCCCAACCCTGTCAAAACAAAGTTAAAAAACGTAACACGGGTCTGAGAACAAGAAAATTAAAAGTGGGCATTCAACCCCGTCCCATCCATACCTTCACCCGAGGCAGTCCTGGTGAAACAAAATGTAACCACCCTACCTCGCCCAAACCCCTTTCCCATTCCGTACTAAGAGAGAGAAATGAAAAGCAAATGTCGAAAAATCAAAGGATAATGGGAGGGGAGGAAGAAAGGAGGAGAGAGAAAAAAGAAAAATGGGATCTCCACATACGAAAACAAAAACTCAAAACGAGATAAACCAGGCAAAACCCCAGAGAAAACAAAGGGAGCACATTTGTCCATATTAGTGGGCGGCACGGTGGCACAGTGGTTGGCACTGCTGCCTCACAGCGCCTGAGACCCGGGTTCAATTCCCGCCTCAGATGACTGACTGTGTGGAGTTTGCACATTCTCCCCGTGTCTGCGTGGGTTTCCTCCGGGTGCTCCGGTTTCCTCCCACAGTCCAAAGATGTGCAGGTCAGGTGAATTGGCCATGCTAAATTGCCCGTAGTGTTAGGTAAGGGGTAAATGTAGGGGTATGGGTGGGTTTCGCTTCGGCAGGTCGGTGTGGACTTGTTGGGCCGAAGGGCCTGTTTCCACACTGTAATCTAATCTAATCTAATTATTTGAACCAGCCAGTCTATTTTAATGTATACAGGAAGTCCATTGCATTTTCTGGTGAGTCAAAATTAAACACAGACCCTCCATGGCTGAAACGTAATATTGCTGGATATCTTACCAAGAACAGAATATTTACGTCCCTCAGGCTTTTTTTTGCCTTATCAAATGCTTGCCTCTTGCAGATCACAGTCGTCGAAAGGTCTTGGAAAAAACATAATTCGTGATCCTTTGTAGATCAGAACCTATATATCCTTCCGTAGAGTTTAAGAAGCTTCCAGAACCTGTTTTTCTCTATCGTGCTGGAGTTGCACAAGGACCGGGCAGGGGCACTGATCCGATCCGGGCCTGCACACTGTGGCCTGGTGGGCCCGCTCGACCCGCACCCAATCTGCCCTGACTTCCAGCTTCAAAAACTGTGTGAGGCATTGTTCCAAAAAGCTGACGAGCTGGCTTTCTTGTTCCCGTTCCGGCAGCCCGACCAAGCTGATATTCTTCTGTCGGCTCCGACTTTTGAAGTCCTCAACCTGCTCTACTAAGGGCCGTATCTAACATTCCCGGGTTTGGACCCGATCCGCTGAGGATTCTGCCATGGTTTCCGAAGCCACGGTTCACTTGTACACCTCCACGACGTGTGGCCCGAGACGCTGGATCTCTGGGTCATGCTTCTGAGGCATGGTTGAGATCAGTTCCAGCATGGTTCGGGTCTTCTCCATTGCTGAATCAATCTTCTCTCGCAGGCTCCTGCACTCCGAGACAAGGGTCTGCTCCACAAATACGGTCCCTGGGGTTTTCGCGGATGTTGATACCACAGCCGCGGGCATATCCATTGCTGCAGTGCCCTGCTGGTTGTGATCCTTATGGTCATTTTCCCTTAGTCATTTTCCTTACTTACTTAAAATGGCAGAGAGCAATACTGGGGATCAAAAACGACCGGTTTACCACAATAGGGAAGAAAGAGAAGGTGAATGCATCACTTTGTTTGGGTTCTGGTGCAGAGCTCAGCAGGGCAGACCGACTGGATCGCCGCCATCTTGAATCTCACCCGAATAATCACTGTTAACATACTTTTTATGAAATGGTTTGAAGATGTTTCTTGAAGGGGGAGACAACGGAGAACTATTGGATGTGATATTGTTAGATAGTTAGGTGGATGTTTAAGATTTCAGGAAGTGAATAGCAAATTTAAATTGAACCAAACGTGTTTCAGGGGTGACTTTTGGAAATGGAAAGGTAAAAGTGAAGTTGGCCTTCAGTTAATGGAAATTGGAATATTGAAATAAAGGCGTTCTGCACAGATTGCATGCAGTGTGGATGAGATTATACTTGTTTTCTGTACTGTTTCAAAGCATGAGAGGTGATCTCACGGAAACTTAGAAAATTCACCCACAGCAGACTGACTAATACAGGGGCATTGAGAAGTGCAGCAGGCAAAGTTAGGGGGAACCCAAGATGTTCTACAAAACATCAAGCTGAACAGAATAATCAGGGAACAGTTAGGACCCATTTCTAAACCAAGGGGGTAATCAATATGTGAAACTGGGGAACATTGACAGACTGTGACATGAGATCTTCACGTCTGTATTAATTGGGAGAAGAAAGATGCAGCTACAGAATTCAGGAAGATGGTCTGGGAAGCTCTCGAACAGTTTGATATAAGATGCAAGTTTGGACTGATGGTTTTGGATGATGTAAAATTCAGATGAATTGTATCGCAGGATGCTGTCGGAGACAAGAGAGGAAATGTCCTGACCTAAATGTTTTGGCCTTATCTGACCACACAAGTGAGGTGCTAGAGGACTTGAGAACAACTATATGGTCCCAGGTTACTGGAAAGGTGGTAGAGATAGACAAATCTCTGGTGGTGTACCACGGCGAGCAGTGCAGTATCAAATTATTTGTGGTATTCATAAATAATGGGTGGTGGGGAGGAGGCTGAGCGTAATAAGTAATTTTGTGTCTGACACAAAGATTGGCCAGGTGAGGAGGAAGGCCTTATGTTACAGGAAGTTGCTGGTGGAATGATCAGATCAATAGCAGATGGAATGGAACACTGAAAAATAAGAGATGATGCACTTTGGAAGAAGGAACCAGACAGGGGAGAATTCAATGAATAGCAGAACACTAAAGAAGTCAGAGGGTTTTCTCCACACATCACTGAATGCGATTGGACAGTTTAATAGCCAGTTAATAAATCACACGGGACTGTAGACACAGTGTTTATTCATCGAGGTGACATAATATGAGTTAAACATGCCATTGGTTAGGCCATAGATAGAATACTGTGTGCAGTTCTGGCAGCCACATTAGAGGAAGTGTTTTGGCTTCTCAGTAACATCAGAAGCAATTGGGGTCTCCACAGAGTTGGAAGATTCAGTGGAAGTCTCCTGGCTGCAACTCTTTCTAAATTTTGGCTTGATTTGTTTTCTCTCTTTGATGGGAGAACTGCATCTGAGAATCTGTGTCTGATCTTTCCTTTTTGCCATGTACATGTTTATGGGATATTACTGTATCAGAACATTTAATTATTAATAGAGTCTAGGCCAACGCCTTCAAATATTTTTGAGGAGCTTTGCTGCCGTCCATAACACGTGACTCCTTCTCTTCCTGTGGA
Organism: Chiloscyllium plagiosum; assembly: GCF_037043375.1. NCBI lineage: Eukaryota > Metazoa > Chordata > Chondrichthyes > Orectolobiformes > Hemiscylliidae > Chiloscyllium > Chiloscyllium plagiosum. Next base: position 13,262,285 of record NW_028270189.1, on the reverse strand, counting down.
ATTGGTAAGAGGCATTAAATGAGCTATCTCTACACTTCTCCAATAATTGCATTGAGCTGAATGACTTCTTCATATCCCTGTGAAGTTAGCGTGAGACGCTGAATAATGTCCTCCTTTTAACTGTGGAAATGTGCAGTGTCCAGCAACACTGTTACGCGAAGTTTACTGATACATCCAACAGCACAAGACTGAATGTTGTCCAGGACTTGCTGCACATGGACACAGACTAGTTCAGGAGCTGAAGGGGGACATTTTTCCTGAATATTGTGTGATCTTCAGTAAATACCCCCGCTTTTAATCTTATGGTGTGGGCAAGACATTTATGAAGCAGCTGAAGATGTTTGTGCTGAGGAAGATACCTTGAGAATCTTTTGCAGACATGTCCAGGACTGCATGGAGTTTGTACACAAACCACAATCATTGTGCTTTATGCTTTACATCACTCTAACCAGGCAAGTTTACAACTTATTCCCATTAAGTGCAATCCTGCTCCGACTCCTTGAGAACGTTCTTAGTCAAATGATGCCTTGATGTCAAGGCCGGACACTCTTCCCTGAGTCTTTGTGTTCCGTCTATTGCTCAGAGTTGAGGGCTATGAAGAATTGGACATGAAAGTGGATATTAGACCTTGTGATCTTATTGTGGTGAAGACCTGCTTGCGGGGGGATGTAGGTGGTTTGCGTGTGGATGAATGAAATATCCCTGTTTGTGGGGTTCTCACATTCTATTATTGGAAAGCAGAGTCTGTTATTTTCCTGGAAGCTCTGTTATTGAATATTACCAGATTGTCTGGACTATCTCTGGGTGAGGGATGGGAGCTGTATTCACAGTGAAACTGGGTCTACAACTTGACCAACAAACTAATCACAAGTTGCAGAAAGGGGAAGCTCAGTTAGGAGTGATGAGGAGCCTCTTTCATACCCAGCCTGGGTTTGCCAATTACACTTTCCAAACCAGCTCAAACTGTGTTTGACAGTTTTGAGGAGCTAAATGATCTCCTCTGTTTCTGTGCAGGAGGTGATAGGAACACAGACATATGGGACTGAGGAGAAGGAGTGGGTCATTAGACACTTTGAGCCTTCTCCACCAAGCACTAAGATTGTGGCTGATCAGGTTGTGATAACAGCTCCACTTTCCTGTCTGTGTGCCATTATCCAAGAATCACTTCTCTGTCCAATATTTAACGAACTCAGCGTTGAATAAATGTAAACAAAGAGACATCTCAAACTTGTGGCGAAGAGAATTCCCTCGTGAAATTCTGTTTAGAATTTCTGCTCATCCCTCTTACAGAGTCATGTAGCATGTAAATATGTAAGTGCTGACCAGATATCCGATTCTGGTCGATTCTGATTTGACAGCATTTATCTCATATTCCTCTAAACCTCCTTATTCAGAAACCTATCAAGATGCCCGTCTCCATCACTTCCTCCGGCAGATAATTCCATATGGACACCTCCCTCTGTATGAAAACATTGCCTCTAAGTTCCCTCGAAAATATTTCCCCTCGTACCTTTAAACCGGCCTCCAGTCTGAATAGCAATTCTCTACCAACCTCTGTCTCCTCCCTTCAATCTAATTTTGTATTCAATTGGCTTGGGTGCGCTGGTTCCCATGTGACCTAACCTTACTAACTTGCCTAATATGCAGAATCTTGTCGGACAAGTTGTTCCAGTCTGTATGGAAAACATCTACAACACTGCCTTCATCAATCTGCTTTATAATCTCTTTAACAAACTCAGTCAAATTAGTGCGACACGATTTCTCATGCAAAAAGCCGCGGTGACTATCCCCAATCAATCCTTGCCTTTGAAAATGCATGCAGTTGGCTATCCCTCAGAATCCCCTCCAACAACTCACCCATGTCAGGCTCACTGCTCCAGAGTTCCTTGGGTTGTTGGGTAAATGTTGTCTTTTCTACTGCCACTTCTCCATTGGTCACAGCAAATTATCGGTGTAACCAGGTTGATGATATGGCCGATGTTATAGGTCTCACATTGAGTCAGGGTCATCCTCGGAAGAGGTCAGATTGATTTCTTTCATTTGTTAAAATAACAAATGCATGACGAAAACAAAGTTCCTCAAACTATGATGGAAAGGTGAAAGTCAAACAGAATAGAAATTACAAAAAATGTACATTGATATTTCCATTTCTCAAAATACTGAGGAGGAGAAACACGCACGCACACACACACACACACACACACACAGCTAAATACACAGACAAGCACACTCAAACACACACACACAGACATGTGCACACAGACACACTCAAACACAAAATAAAACAGACACAAAAACACGGTCGCACACGCAGACACATGCACATACAAGTATGCGCACAAGCACAGACAAATGCATGTACTGTAGATTGTAAATAATTAGAGCAGAATAAAAGGCCATTTGGCCCATCCAGTCTACTGAGCTACTGATTATGGCTGATATGCTTTTCAAGCCAATTCTCCTGCCTCTCACAACAAGCCTTGATCCCATCATTAAACATAACTTATCTAGTTATATCCTAAATACCCTAATGCATATGTGTGTCCGTGTGGGTCTGTGTGCATGTGTTGTCTCCGTGTGTGTCCCAGTGTCCTGCCCTGTGCTCCATGTTGGAGAGTGGGGTTTTAGCAGTTTTTAGGCAGTCTTTGTAACTTGCTCTGTGCTTATCCATTGAACGCCTGTATTCATCACTCTCCCTGCTGCTCATGTGCTCAGTAACATGAGGAATCCCCACAACTGTTAGTGATTCAGACCAGGCTTCTCACTTACAGTTGACTGAGATTTGACATAACTATAGTTTTTGTACGTTCGTGGAAATGCTGGATATGGTCTCCTGGAGGCTGTGTTTAAGGTTGCTGTGGAAATTCAGGAAGACCAGAGGCTTTGGTGACCCAACTCTGAATAAAACATGGTGACTGTAGTTACAGTATCTGGATCTGCAACATGACCAACAAATGGAGGAGACGTTGCAGAGAGGGGAATCTCTGTAAAATGGAATGAGGGAATTACAATCAGTTCAGTCATGGTTTTGAAGAATGTTGCAGCAGGATTGAATGGCTCGCTCATGCAACTTATTCAGATATATCTGTTGGTAACAAGCCAATTTCCCTTTTCTCCCAGTGTCCCAAACTGGTGGGTACTGGGTCACCTCCTTCTTTTCCTGGGAAACAGAAATCTGGGTCTTCAGTAGCCTCCAGAATTCCCTGTATCCCAGTCTTGAGCAGTTGAGTGACTACCTCCTGTTCCTGTGTCCCAGTCTCGAACAGTTGAAAGACTGTGTCCTGTCCCTGTGTCCCAGTATCGAGCAGTTGTGTGACTACCTCCTGTTTCTCCCTGTTCCTGAGCAGCAGTTTCAATGCTCTGAACGAAGTCACAAAGTTAAGAAAGGGCTTGATAACAGGGAATTTCAAACTTGGAGCAGCATTACACAGAGGTATCTAGAAACTTCTCCACCAAATATTTTATGCAGCTCGTCTTTTTTTTTATTCCTGCCCCCTTTTATAAACAAGGTGAAATATATACAACAGTGCAGTGTTCCAACAATACTCCTAAATACAGGGAAGACAGATTCAAAAGATTTAAAGATTTATGGTCTATCCCTCAGCAACCCTCATCCATTCCATCCAACCCGTGGCTGCATAAAACTTTAAACTGTCTATTGTAATGAATTAGTACAGTAAATGTTACACTTTACCACTGCAGTCACTGACTACAACTCTGTACCTTTCACTAAGATCTTCACCAGAAAGCATGCGAGCTGACTGACCACGTGATGCCGATGCGGAATTCCAGTTCTCTTCAAGATATTCCCCTCCCGGTTTGAAATAAAGTTCCTTCTAAATGTAGACTACAAATCCCACATTCAGGCTCAGTTTCAAGGCTTGCAGAGGAGATTACATTCCTGCTTTCGCTGAACACGCTGAGGGTGAATTTGGCAGACAGAGGGATCCTGAGGCTGGGATTTGCTGTTCAGCTGGTGTCAGAAATGGACTCGCATAACAGTGAACGGGAGCTCGCTTTATCAAGAAAGGGGTGCAATTCACTAATTGTGTTGCAGCGAAATTGCGTTTAATAAACACCTTTATTGGATAACTGCCTGCATATCGAATGGAGGATCAAAATTGATGTACCCAATCGAATACAGTGAATCCTATTTTATATGTTCTGATGCTCAAATATACTAAAGGATAGGAACACTGTGTTGGGAAAACTGAATTGAGGATATTTTCACCATGAACTAGAATGGGGGATGCTCAGTGTGTTGAATGACCTCCTCCTTTCCCGATGTGTCTGTGCAGTCTGTAGGAAAGCTCTGTAAATGTAGCCACCAACTCTCAGATATTAGGAAGGAGGTCTCTGCAGGGTAAATAAGTTAGTGTTTCCCATTCCAATACTGAGGGTGTTGCCGGGTGATCTGTACAGTTTTATCCTTTAAGACCCCGGAACAGTTTAATAAAATATAGTGCTTGCTTGGCCGGTTCTGAGACGATTGAAGAGTTTATCACATCTCTTTGTGTCTGGAGTCTGGAGTCACGTTTAGGCCTGCCCAGGGGGCGATTCACTTCCTGAAACTACTTTGGGAAAGGAAATTGATGTTTACAAACGACATTTCCTTCAAGGTCACTGTTAATGGTTCCAGGTTTTGCACATCGATATTTTATTAATTATAACTTCCACAAGTTGCCAGAGCATTAGCCTGGTCTGGATTAGTAATCCAGTGATATTTCCACAACAACATTATCTCCACATGGGGACCTATCTGAAACCAAACTGAGCTGATTATTTCTCTGCTACATGACAGCTCTGTCAAAAAGATCTCGCACCAATGTGACTATTGTGACGGGACTAAGGGCGTGGTAAATGATCAGATTGTAGTTATTCACTTGTTATGGGATTGGACATAGCTGAGTAATTTTTCACATTGCCAGGGAGAGTTGGAACTGGAATAAAACCGCTTCCCCAGGGACACAGTGTTGTGCAGCACTCGTTTTCAGTCCTATTGGAGGAATGGGGTCAGGGCCCACTGCCTTTGTCTTATCTACTGTATTCAGCTGTTTCCTCATGTCACATACAGCAAATCAATTGATTAAAGACTGGCATCTGTGATTCTGCGGGAAGCATGGCGAGGGTGAGGTGGATCATCAGCTCAACACTTCTGGCTGAGGACGGTGCAGATAATACAACCATGTATTTTATACAGATGTACAGGGCTGTCCCGTGATTTGGGATGGCGATGTTTATGGAGTCCTCTCCTCCAGTGAGTTGTTTAATAGTCCATCGACATTTATGTCTGGATGTGTCAGCACTGCAGAACATCGATCTAATCTCTTAGTCTTGGGATCATTTCGCCCTCTGTATCAGATGTACGTCCTGCTGTTTCGAATGTAACCAGCCAAGTGCCGTAGCTTTAATAAATTATTATCAAGTTTAGGTACACATAGTTCTGACTCTATTATGTTCACTCACACTCGTCACTGAACCAACAATCTGCTTGATAGTAATGGCAGGCTGAGGGATTATCCTCGGGGAAAATGTTACAGAGTGTAGTTGAGTCCAATTCTGCTACTGCTGTGATTCTACCGCCCCACATTAATGCCCACTTTGAGCTCCAATATGTTCAATTCAATTTTAATGTCTATCCCCCAGTTTACACCAAGACCCATTCACCCATCAACCTTGTACTCAGTATCTTAAACTGGTTTCTGATGTGTAACACTTCCATTTTCCTATTCGCGTTCCGCTGAGGTTCTCTCCCTGGTGTTACGCCTCCAATTTGTTACTATACTCAAACCCCTTAACATATGCATCTGAATCGTTTCCATTCCCCCAATTCCATCTTCAGTGTTTAATGTGAATGTGTTTCCCTCTGTTTCACTCCCTGACCATGATTAAGAGCTCTGCAGTGTCAGCATTATGCCGTTTCAGAATTTGTGCACCTTGCATTATCGGTCACTTCCCAGTGCATGGCGTTCCGTGTTCAGCAAGATGTTTGAGCAGCTTTAACACACGTCTATGGAACATGTTCAAAAACAGAAATTGCTGACGAAACTCATCAGGTCTGGCAGCATCTCGTTGAGTGAAAGCAGAGTTAATCTTTCAGGGCCAGTGACTCTTCTACACAGCTCCCATTTTCTCTAGCAATTTTTGCATTTTCATTCCCAGAATCTATAGTTATTTGTTTATTTGAAAATTTATTCTGAGCTTATTCAATTCTAGAGAAACCCAACAGGTCTGGCATCATCTGCAGAGACAGAGAAACAGAGTTAGCGTTTCAAGTCCAGTATGACACTTCTTCAGAATTGAAAAGGATTGGAAAATGAGCTTTACAATTCCTTGACAGATGTGGGAGTGGGTTGACGGGTAAAAGAGGGTGTGGCAAAAGATAAACATGCTTTTAGTAGTGGTGAACGAGAAGATCATGTGAAGTAGCCGAATAATTAAAATGTGAATGGGGAAAAGGTGTTCTTTCTATTGAGTGAACGATAAAGAAGATACAACCACACAAGGTCAGAGGGAGGCCAGGAGGGAGAATGTACGGAAACTGGAGAACAGTTATAATGGGGTCAGACTGTGAAGTTGTGAAACTGTACATTAACTCCTACAGGATGTAACATACGAAAATGTAAAGTGAGTTGATAGTCGAGCTTGGGTTGTGTTTCCTTGGAACATTGCAGCAGCCCAGGGCCGAAATATTAGCATGAGTACAAGGTAGGTTATTGAGATGGAAAGCAAAGAGAAGGTCAGGGTTATTTATACTGACAGACTGGTAGTGTTCCTCAAAGCAATCTCTGTTTGGTCACGCCAATATTGAGAGACTGCATTGTGAGCAGCAATGATAGGAGACCAGGTTGAAAGTTTACAAGTGAAATGCGGCTTCACCAGGAAGGTATGTTTGGTTCCTTGGACAGTGAGGAGGGAAGAAGTGAATGAGCAAATGTTGCAGCTTCTGCAATTGCATGTGGAGGTGCTATGGGGGAGTCGGGAATTGTTCGGTGTTATGGAGGGGACAGAGAGTAAACGGTTTTGCGAAATACTGACAGTGGGCGGGAGGGAAGATGCGTTTGACGGTGCTGTCCTGCTGGAGATGGTAGAAATGGTGTAAGATGATTATGTGAATGTGGATTCTAGTGCAGGAACAAGTGTGGACAAGGAGGAATCTATCATTGTTCTGGGATGGAGGGGACGGATTTAGGGCAACACCCTGGGAGATGGGACAGTGACAGCTGAAGGCACTGTCCACCAGAGTTAGGGGGTTTCTGGTTTGAAGGAAAATGAGGTCACGTTAGACGCAGCTCACAGGAATGTGGCATCATCAAACAGAAATAACAGAGGTGGAGAAACTTGGAGAATGGAGTCAGCCTCCGCTGATCTTGTGTTCAGCCACAGGCAGAAATGTCCCCCTGAATGATTGAAAAGAAACAGGCATCTAAACTGAGGATTTCTGCCTCACATCTGGTCTGAAGCGGAATGTGAAAATAGACCCAGAGGAAGGCCAGTAAGTATACGTGAGCAGATATTCAAGCAGATATCCCAAACCGCTCAGTAATTATTATTTCTGTTCAAAAAGCAGAACTCGATAAGCAGATGAACCACCCATGGTTGACAAAAGCTCTCAAGGATACTATTGATGAGCATGAGTGGAGGGCCAGATTTATAATGTTTATTTCAGGGACCATAAGCTGTTGTTAGGCATGAATGTCAGCTGTGCTTCCTGATTTACCCCCCAGAAAACACTGCCATTGCTGCTCCATGCTCTTCCCTGCTCGTCTCCCCTTTCTGATTCCAGGTCCTTCCTCTCAAATTACAGAGTACATTCTCTCACATTATGGTCCCTACCCACTTCACCTGAAACTCTTTGATCAAGTCTACCTACTCTGCAGTAGCATCAAGTGCGTTTTGGGCTGCCACTTTGCCTCTGGTCTCAGTGTGGCTCGGCTTCTTCATTCATGCTGCTTTACACCTCCCACTCACATCTCATTCCAGAAAGTTTCCTTCTTGGCGTAAACCTTATTGAAAACACCTCTCCAACTTTGCACTGAATTCACACTGAGATCCAAATTTCAAAAAGTATAGTCAGCCTTCATCTCACTTTGCTAAAGGTAGATGCTGACCGTGTGGTACAAGAATTCCCCTTCTTATATGGTTCAGGCCAGAGATGCGCTTTCGCTGTAGAGATCATCACACGATTTGGACAAAGCAATTCAGGTGTTTGACCTCTTATTGGTACTCGTAACAGTTTCCTGCTGCCTTAGTATTGTAAGATGGAGAAAGACAAATCACAGTATGAAGCTAGGGTTGAGTGTTATTTACCTGTCATTTGAATACTGTTTCAAATTTGCAGTGCTTATCTTGAAGTGCTCGTTCTTGAAGTTAGTGTCAGATAGCGTGTAGGAGGTTGAGGGATGACATTGTAGAAGTTTATAAAATCATGAGAGGTATGAATAGAGTGACCAGCCAACGTCTGTTCCACGGGATGGGGGAGTTCAACCAGAGAAGGCATAGCTTTAAGGTGAAAGAGGAAAGATTTGAAATGGACGACTGGTCAATTTTTTGACACAGTGGGTGATGTGTGTATATGGAATGAGCTGTCAGAGGAAGAGTGGGAGATGCAAGTGCAGCTACAACATTTAAAACTCATTAGGGCAAACATATGAATGGAAACAGTTTAGAGGCATATGGACGAAATGCAATCAGAGGGGACTAGTTTAGTTTGGAAAACCTGGTCAGCATGGACAAGTTGGACCCAAAGGTCTGTTTGTGCACTATATGACTGCATGAATCTTGAAAGGGAGGAAAAGGGGAGAAAGGACATGATGTAGTAATTTGGCAAGAAATACAAAAACAAGCAGCACGAGCTTTTCCGAGCATATAAAAAAAGTTCAAGTTGAGTGTGTGACCTTAGGTGAAGTTAAGGCAGAAAGTATATTGCGGATAATTGGAGGGTGTGATTGAAGAATTGGCTACATGGAACAGACAGATAATTTACACCCATGTTCTACATCTTTCCTCACAGGGGAAGGTACAGTAAGTATTTCAATTATGTAAGCAAAATGGTAATAGGAGGGAAGTTATTGAACCGTCTCTAACAAAAGGGACAAGGATTTTTCGAACAGACAAGAGTAAGAGTAAGAGTAATTCACAACCGGTTTTGAAAGAAATGGTCACGGTCTTAGGATCATGGCGCCCTCTCTATCAGATGTTAGTTCTGTTGTTTGTTAATGTAAGCAGTAAGTGCGGTTGCTTGAATGGGTTGTCATCAGGTTTAGGTACACCTGGTTTTGACCATGGCATGTTCACCCACACTCATCACTGAACCGGAGATCGAATTCATAGTCATGGTAGACTGAGAGATTATATTGTGGTTGAATATAATTCTACTGCTGCTGTTGCTGCTGCTAGAGCTGCTATGATTTGCAGCATCACATGAATTCCCAGTTTGAGCTGCAATATCTGCAATACAATTCTGCTGCCTGTCCTCAATTCGCATGCAGACCCTTCTCCCCTGTACACAGTACCCTATCCCGGTTTCTGATGTGGGAACACTTCCATTTAAAAAAAAAATTCTCATCCTGTTAGGGTATCTTCATGATGCCATGCCTCCAATTTGTCGCATTCCTCAAAAGCATTTAACATTTTCAGCTGAATACTTTCCCTTCCAATAATGCTATCTTCTGTTTAAAGCGAATGTGTTTCCCTCTGTTTCTCTCCATGACCATGATTAAGAGCTCTGTAGTGTCGGTGATGACAGCCTTATGAATTTGTATACCTTGCGTTATAATTCACTTCCTGGTGTATGACGCTCCATGTTGAACAGGGCGTGTGAGCAGCTTTGACACACATGTTTGAAACTTATTCAAAACAGAAATTGCTGAAGACACTGACAAGTCTAACAGCATCTGTGGAGTGAAAGCAGAGTTAATCTTTCGGGTTTTGTGACTGTTCCTCAAAGCACCCAGTAGGCTATATTGAAAATGTATTCTGTAACTTCTCATTTTTGAAGGAATTCAGTGGGTCTGGCAACATCTGCAGAAAAGAGAAACAATGTTAATGTTTCAAGTCCAGTGTAAACCTTCTTCAGACGTGTAAAGGATTGGAAAGTGAGTGTTTTAGTATCTTGGCAGAGGTTGGAAAGAGTGTTTGGAGGCCCAGTGTGAAAGACAAATGGGCTTTAAATTGCGGTGAAAGAGACACAGATATATAATGGGTGTAAATTAATATGTAAATATTAGAAGTTGATTTTCTCTGTTGAATGCAACATATAAAGACACGAACTTAGGGGGGCCAGGAGGGAGAGTGTACGGAAAATGGAGAACAACCATAATGAGTTCAGTCTGTGAATTTATGGAATTGAACATTAACTCCTACAGACTGTAATGTACCAATGTGTAAAGTGAAGTGTTACTTGAGCTTGGGTTGTGCTTCATTAGAACATTGCAGCAGCTTGCATTTTCTTAGAATCGCTACAGTGTGGAAACAGACCCTTCAGCCCAACAGGTTTATACTGACTCTCCAAAGAGTATGCGAAGCAATCCCATTCTCTACCCTTATACTATACATAGACCCTTGACTATTTCACCTAACATCAATATCCCCGAACACAATCGGCAATTCAGCATGACCAGTTCACAGAACCTGCACAACTTTGAACTGTGCCAGGAAACTAGAACACCCAGAGGAAATCGAACCCAGTTCCCTGATGCTGTGAGGTAGCAGTGCAAACCACTGAGCCACCGTGCCATCCAGGACCGAAATATTATAAGGCCACAACTCTATACGAGCAGAAATGAAGCCATTCGGACCATCAAGTCTGCTCCGGCATTCGATCACGACTAACAGATTTTCAGCCCCATTTCCCTGCTTCCTCTCAGTAACCTTTGATTTCCTTGTCAATCAAAACTTACCTGTCTCTGTTGTAAATATACTAAATAGAACATAGAACAGTACAGCACAGAACAGGCCCTTTGGGCCACGATGTTGTCCCGAGATTTAATCCTAATGTAAAATGTAGTAATTTAACCTGCGCACCCCTCAACTCACGGCTATCCATGTACATGTCCAATAGTCGCTAAAATGTCCCCAATGACTTTGCTTTCACCATCAGAGCTGGCAATGCATTCCATGCATTCACAACTCTCTGCGTAAAGAGCCTACCTCTGACGTCTCCCTTTTACCTTCCTCCTCATATCTGCAAACTATGACTTCTCGTTCTAGTCAATCCTGCCCTGGGAAAAAAGTCTCTGGGTATTGACTGTATCTATTCCTCTCATTATTTTGTACACCTCGATCAGCTCTCCTCTCTCCTCCTTGTCTCCAGAGAGAAAGGTCCAAGCTCGTTCAACCTTTCTTCATACAGCAAGCCCTCCAGTCCAGGCAGCATCGTGGTAAACCTTCTTTGCACCCTCTCCAAAGCTTCTGTATCTTTCCTACAGTAGGGCGAACACAACTGGACACAATATTCCAAGTGTGGTCTCACCAGGGACTTGTCGAGCTGCAGCAAAACTTCACGGCTCTTAAACTTGATCCCCCTGTTAATCAAAGCCAAAACACCATATACTTTCTTGACACCCTATCCACTTAGGTGGCAACTTTGAGGAATCTGTGCTTTGTGCACCCAGCTCCCTCTGTTGATCCACACTTCCACGAATCCTGTATTTAATGTTATATTCAGGATTCGAATTTGACCTTCCAAATGCATCGCTTCGCATTTATCCAGGTTGAACTCCATCTGCCATTTCTCAGCCCAGCTCTGCGTCCTGTCTATGTCGCGCTGCAGCCTACAGAAGCCCCCTTTACTATCGACGACACCTCCAACCTTTGTGTCATCTGCAAATTTACTAACCCACCCCATAATCTCCTCATCCAAGTAATTTATAAAAACTACAAAGAGCAGAGGCCCAAGAACTCAGCCCTGTTGGATCACTCTCAACTTTGTCCTCCAAGCAGAATACTTTCTATCTACAACCACTGCCGGCCTTCAGCCAGCCAGCCAATTCTGAATCCAGATACCCAAATCTCTTTGTATCCAATACTTCCTGACTTTACGAATGAGCCTTCCATGGGGAACCCTATCAAATACCTTGCTGAAGTTCACATGCACCACATCCACTGCTCGATCGTAGTCGACCTGTCTTGACACCTTCTCAAAGAAATCAATAAGATTTGTGAGGCATTACCTGCCCCTTACAAAGCCATGCTGACTGCCTTTCGTCACACTATTCTTTGCCAGATGGTCATAAATCCGATTCCTCTGAACTTTTTTCCAAACGTTGCTGACCACAGACGTAAGACTGACTGGTCTCTAATCGCCAGGCATTTCCCTATCATGCTTCTTGAAATAAGGAACAACATTCGCCTCCTTCCTATCCTCCGGTAAGACTCCTATGGAGAGTGAAGAGGCAAACGTCCTCACCAGCGGCTTAACAACCTCCTTTCTTGCTTCACGGAGCAGTCTAGAATAAATCTGGTCTGGCCCTGGGGACTTACCAATCTTAATGTTTTCCAAAATTTCTAGCACATCAACTTCATCAATCTTGATCTGGTCAAGACTGATCTGCCCCAGCTCCTCTAAGTTTTCATTTACAACAAGTTCCCTTTGCTTGGTGAAAATCGAAGCAAAAAACTCATTTACGGCTTCACCGATCCGCTCAGACTCCACGCATAAGTTCCCTCCGCTATCCCTGATTGGCCCTACTTTCTCCCTGATCATTCTCTATTCCTCACGTATGAGTAAAATGCCTTTGGATTCTCCCTAATCCTTCTTGCCAAGCCTATTTTGTGCCCCATCATGGCTCTCCTCAGTCCATTTATGAGCTCTTTTCTCGCAAGTCTGTAATCGTCTAAAGCTGTGCTAGATCCTTGCTTCCTCCATTTTACGAAAGCTGCCTGCTTCCTTTGTACGAGAAGTTCCTCTGTTCTCGTCATCCAAGGTTCCTTAATCTTACCACTTCTTACCTGTCTCAGAGGAATAAATTTGTGAATCACTCGCAACAACTGCTCCTTAAGCAGTCTCCACATGTCTGCTGTGCCCTTTCTGTGGAAGAATTGCTCCCAGTCTGTACTTCCCAACTCCTGTCTGATAGCATCATAATTTCGTTTTCCCCAATTAAATATCTTCCTTCCGAAACTGCTCCTTTCACTCTCGCAGATTATGCTACATTTGAGACATTTGTGATCACTTTCAACAAAGCGGTCTCCCACCGTGAGTTCTGACACCTGTCTTGGCTCATTGCCGAGCACCAAATCCAAAATAGCCTCTCCCCTCGACGGTCAGTCTCCATACTGAGCAAGGAAACCCTCTTGAACACACCTGACGAAAACGGCTTCATCCACACCATCTGCATTTAGGAGGTTCCAGTCGGTATTGGGAAAGTTGAAATCACCCATAACTATAGCCCTGCTACTTTTGCATTTTTCCAGAATCTGCCCACATATGAGATCTTCAATCTCTCTGCTATTAGGTGGTCTGTAGAAAATCCCCAAATGCGGTGACTGTTCCCAACTCCCACCCACGCTGACTCAGTAGACAAACCTTCCTCAACAACCTCGTTTCTGTAGCTGTGTAGCACTCTCTGATCAGCAATGCTACACCTCCTCCTCATTTTCCACACATCCGATTCTTTTTTAGATTAGATTGCTTACAGTGTGGAAACAGGCCATTCGGCCCAACAAGTCCATACGAACCCTCCATAGAGCAACCTACCCAAACCATTCTCCTGTATTTACCACTTCATCTAACAGTACGGGCAATTTAGCATGACCAATTCATCTAATCTGCAGATCTTTGTATTATGGGAGGAAACTGGAGCACCCAGAGGAAATCCACAAGGAAAGTTTGCAAAATCCACGCTGACAGTTCCCTGACATGGGAATTGAACCCAGGTCTCTACGCTGTGAGACAGCAGCGCTACCCATTGTGCCACCGTGCTGCCCCAAAGCATTTGTAAACGGTCTAAACCTGGAACATCAAGCAACCATCCCTCCCCCTGAGAAACCTATGTCTCCGTTATGGCCACGACATCGTAGCCCCAATTATTGATCCATGCTCTAAGTTCGTCACTCTTATTTCAGACATTCCTTGCATTAAAGCAGACGCACTTTAACCGATCCCTTTGTTTCGTCGCGTGAGAAACCTTCCTGATAGATTCTATATATCCTGTCACTGTCCCGTCTGCAACTAACCCCCTCTCAGACATGCGGAATTATTCCTACCCCCCTGCTAAACTCGTTTAAACCAGCCAGAATCACACCAGCAAACCTCCCAAACAGGCCATTTGTGCCCCTATAGTTCAGGTGCAACCCATTCTTCATATTCATGTCCCACCTTACCCAGAAGGTATCCCGATGATCTAGATATCTGTAGCCCTCCCTCCTGCTCCAGCCTCGCAGCCACGTGTAAAGCTGCATTCGCCGACTGTTCCTCATCTCACTAGCTCGTGGCACTGGTAGCAAACCTGAGCTCACGACTCTACTCGTCCTGCTCTTCAGCTTCCAAACTAACTCTCTGTAGTCACTTTTCAGATCCTCAGTCCCTTTCCTGGCTATATCGTTGGTGCCAAATGTTTTGTTTTCCACAGCCTTCTATGGTAAGAAATCGCACAATTTCACCACTCTCTGGCTAAAGACGTTTCATCTTATCTCCGTTCTAATGGGTTTCTCTTTGCTCTAAGCCTGCGCCTTCCTGCGAGTGCAAACGTCCTCCCAGTTTTGTCTGTATCCAGGTCATTCAGTATTCTGTAAGTTTCAATTGGATTCCCTCTCATCCTTCTAATCTCCATCGAGTATAAACACAGAGTTCTCCAACGTTCCTCATGTGTTAAGCTTTTCATTTTTGGTGAACCTTCTCTTGACACATACCAAGGCTAATACATCCTTCCTGAGGTGTGAGGCACGAAATACTGGAAATGTGGTCTGACCAGAGCCTTAGAAATCCTCAGAATCCCCACCATTATATCCCAGTCCTCTCGAGATGAATGACAAAATTGTATTTACCGTCTGAACTACTGACTCAACCTGCAAGTTTATCTAAGGCGAATCTTGGGCTTGGAATCCCAAGTCACTTTGTTACTCAGATTTTTGAATTATTTTCCCATTTAGTAAATAGTCCATGCCTGTATTCTTCATACCAAAGTGCATGAACTCACACTCTCCCACATTGTATTCCATCTGCTACTCCTTTTCCCACTCTCCTAAACTGTCGAAATCTTTCTGCAGGCTCCCTGCCTCCTCAATATTACATGCCCCCCACCTGTCTTTGCATCATCTGCAAACGTAGTCAGAATGCCTTCTGTCCCGCCACTCATATCATTAACCTATAAAGTGAAATGTTGTGGTCCCAACACTGACTCTTGTGGAACACTGCTAGCCACCTGCTGCCGTCCTGAGAGGGACAATTTTATCCACACTCTGCATCCTGCCAGAGAGCCAACCATTTATCCATGCAAGTACCTGGTCTCTGATACCATGGATCCTTATCTTACTCTGCAGCCTCTTGTGGAGTACCATATCAGAGGCCTTCTGGAAGTTCAGATAGGTAACTGTCTCTGGTCCATCCCGTCGTTACCTCCTCAAAGAATTTTCATTATCTTGAGAGCAATGTAGGTTATTGAAATGGGGAGCAATCAGAAGCCAGGGTCATTCTTACAGACAGAGTGGAGATGTTCCTCAAAACAGTTTCTGTTTGGCTCACTAATGTAAAGGAGACTGCATTGTCAGCAGCAATGACAAGAAACTGGATTGAAAGAGTACAACTGAAATGCTACTTCACCTGGAAGGTGTGTTTAGGGCTTGGACAGTGAGGAGGGATGAGGTGAATGCGCAAATGTTGCAGCTTCTGCATTTACATGGGAAGGTGCCAAGGGGGTGTGGGGAAGTGTTCGGGGTGATGGAGGGTGCTACAGAAGGAATGGTACCTATGCAATACTGACAGTGGACGGGAGGGAAGATGTGTTTGATGATGCTGTCCTGCTGGAGGTGGTGGAAGTAGTGGAGGATGATTCTGTGAATGTAGATTCACGTGCAGTCGGAAGTGAGGGCAAGGGGAGATCGATCATTGTTCTGGGAAGGAGGGGACGGAGTGAGGGCAGAAGTGAGGGAGATGAGACAGACACAGCTGAAGGATCAGTCCATCAGATTGAGGGGATTTCTCGTTAAGAGAAAAGGTTGACATGGAGGAAGCTTCCCAAAGGAACGTGGCATCATTGAACAAAAATGACAGAGGCAGGGAAACTGGGAGAATGGAGTCACCCTCAGCTGATCATGTCTTCAGCCACATACGTAGGTTCCCATTGAAAAGAGCTAGACATTTCAAATGCAGATTTGTGTCATTTTCTGGTCAAATACGGAGTATAAAAATAAACACAGATGAAGGTCAGCAGAAGTGTGCGTGTGGGGTTTGTGGAGGGAGGGGGGACATTTAAGCAGGTAGCGCTTAATAACACTCAGTAATGATTGACTCTGGTCAAAAAGGAAATGATATGAAGATGTGAAGATGAACCACCCATGATGCACAAAGGATGTGAAGGATAATAATCAATCACAAATTAAAGAATTCAGATTGGTGAGCTCTAGCATCGGCCACATTTGGGAAGTTTACTTTTGGAACCAGAAGCAGATTGTATAAAACAAACTACAAAGAAAAACATTCCAAACTGGCAAGAATTATGAAAAGAAAGTAACTGCAAGAGTTTTCTCATATCGAATAAAAAAACGCTCAGAATGTGTGTTTGACCCTTGGAGTAAAGGCAGGAAAGAATATGTGGGACATCTGGAGGATGTGACTGGGGAACTGGTTTCAGGGAACAAGCAGAGAATTTAAGACAGTATTTTACATCGTTCCTCTCGGGGAAGGCATAAAGAGTTTCAACATAATAAACAAAATTGTAGTCAGATGAAAGTTTTGCATTGTTTCTAACAAAACGAACAAGTGGTTACCGAGTGACTGGTGGCAGTGTGTGAAATATTCCATTACTCTCGGGATTACAAGAGTGTTCCAGTGAAACTGGCGAAACACCAATGTGGCGCCTGTCTTCAAGAAGAGAGTGAGTCTTCAAGTGTTTAGGTGCTCTCATTGTCTGAATTGTGGAGCATATTTGAGAGGCTTAATGGCCTCATGATGCACTTTCATCCTGAGTGATTTAAAAAAAGAAAAACTCTGCTCCTTCCTCTGATTCGTTACATACTGGGGGATGAATATTTTGCTAAAGAAGAATCAATTTGAAAATTATCTAGAACATTGTACAAACGACATCATCCAGAGAATTCTAGAAACAGCACTCATAAGAACATTTTATAACCATGTGGGGGTATGGCATAGGTGAGAGAGAGAGAGAAGGTGCTGTTTTGCAGTGGTGAGAGTGATGGAGCCTTATTCTGGGGTAGGCGCTAACAGATGTGCAGTGAGTGTGAGAGAGTACAGAGTATACGGTGACCCTTATCCTGATATAGCGGAGAAGGTTATTGATACTTTTCCTGTATTGTTGGACATTTCTTCGGTCGGTAGATACTGTACTGAGCTGGGTGGTGTGCTCAGACCATGCTCGGTGGGTCTGGTGGTGCGGCTCCCTCTGGGAAGAGAATGGTCCCCCCTGTACTAGACCATTCGCCAGGACCTCTGTGCTCCTGTCGCAAAGCTGTGGTATAACTTCCCCTTATCTGCCATGCTCGGGTAAACTATGCAGCACAGCTCCAAACTGAGAAAGGTTCAACCGTGTACCCGTTGGCCTTTTAATGATGGCAGCAGTTCCAGGGATCACTGAATATCCAGGGGTATCCGGGAGATGCTGTGTACCTCCAGCCATGATGCGTGGGAGAATCGGGCTGGCATTGAATGAGAGGGACACCATGGGGTGGGGTGGATAGTTAATGAGGTGAGTTCGATAAGGTAATACCAAGAAACGGGCTCTGCCTGTTGCAGACATTCCTACTGTCACATTCAATGAAAATGACACTGAGACAAATTATTGTTCGATTCAGCCCAAAGAGTTGAAGACTCTGCTGATCCTACTGTCAGTTACAACGCTGCAGGACAATTGCTTATCTAAAACTCTCCATCATCTTAACTTACACCAGTATGCTGCTCACCCATCATTCATAGAATCAGTGGCCTATATTGCAAGATACTATCGAAATGTTTTCATTTCATAATTTTTAAACTTACCAACAGATCCTTCTCTAAAATTCTCTCTCGATATCCCCCTCTCTTTTAACTAAGTTCCTCCGTTTGTTGGTATTTAAACTGATTCCCCTGCCATCTCTCTCTGGCAGTGAGTTTCACTTTCACAGCACTCCGGTGTCATGCCACAATGTAGATATGGAGCTGCATTTGGAGGGGAACTGCACATCCTGCCACTTTTAGCATGAGCTGCAAGTTTCCCCACGCTGGGCAATGATCTAACACAGTGTTACTCAGCAGTGCAGCGATTGGTGTACACAGCTGTGTATGCTGGGAAGGTAACTGTTCCAGATTAATAGATAAATTCACTGCTATTCACTGCACAAATCCCCATGTTGCACAGATATCAAGTTCGTTTGTATAGAAAAATGCCTTTGTGTGTTCTGCATAGAGCACTGTGCTAAACAGATAATCTAATCCAAGTTGAAAGATCAGTGCACTGTTAGAAGCATATGCAGTGAACTGCTGAGCTCTAAACAGTGTTCGATCCTGGACGGATTCCTGAGCATTACACTAGCCTGGCCTAACAGTGCTTCATGCTGAGCAAATATCTCATCTGGGCTTTTCTGTGTCCATGCTGGATCTGAGAGTTGGATTGAGTATCCAATATAATTCCTAACATGATTATCACTCCTCCAGCACGGCCTATGCCGCTGGAAAATGTGAGGTGCTGTGTTTGAGATAGAATTTAATTTGTCAAAATATTCGACATTAAGCAAAACACAACTTATTCGTACATTGTCAATAAAAGACAACAAAAGGAAGAGGAACTTGCAATAGCATAATTCTGTTGGAAAACTTAGCAGAATAATAATTTATTTAACTACTCTACAGTAACTGCTCCAATATGGTATCATCCAATAAGCACACAAATGCCAAAAAATAAATGCTGGAAACACATTGTCTGACATGCATTTCTCCAATCCAGGAGGAAAGAACATCAAAAAACAGTTCCGAGAGAAATTACAGAGGGAGTGTGTAGCACCCGGGAGAGATGTCCTGCCTTCCAATCATACTGAGACTCCAGCAATAAATAGCAAAAGGTCAAATTTAAGAATCCTGGTTCTGTGAGAGTTTGCCCATCACTACATAGGACCAGGCAGCGGCTGCAAGGACCACAAGGAATGGACGAAATCTACACAGTCTATGACTCTGTAGGAGTATCTCAAAAATGCCTAAACCCACCTAAGCAGTTTAAAGCTGAACAGACAAATGTCAAAGTTAAACAAAAATAAGTAAAACGAAAAGATGCAGCAGGTCTGGTGATCAGACACAGACGGCCTTGGTCGCCCAGCAATTCCTATACTGCTAAAACATAGCAGAATCATCGAGCTTGTGAAGAGAAAGAATTATCTCTCTCCCTCACCTCTATGTTTACAACTGGAGATGTACCATTAGCTCAATAATCAGCGATATCAAAATCCCAGCCACACCAAGTATTATTGTGGTATATCAGAGTTTCCGTGAAATGGGTTAACTGGAGCTGTTTGTTCAGTGACTGTGATTAATATCAGTCTTCCTGGATCTAACTGGGTCACTGGAGGATATCGCTCTTCCATAATTAGGGACTTCGTTTAATTTGTTATGCCATAGTATTCGGAGCAGAGTCAACCTCAACAAGATTGGGATCAGCAGCTACAGAGAAAGAGAGAGAGATCAGAATCTGAGAACATCAGACTGGAACGTTCCAACAATGGATCAGAATCTGAGAACATTAGACTGGAATGTTCCAACAATGGATCAGAATCTGAGAACATTAGACTGGAACGTTCCAACAATGGATCAGAATCTGAGAACATTAGACTGGAACGTTCCAACAATGGGTCAGAATCTGAGAACGTTAGACTGGAACGTTCCAACAATGGATCAGAATCTGAGAACATTAGAATGGAATGTTCCAACAATGGATCAGAATCTGAGAACATTAGATTGGAATGTTCCAACAATGGATCAGAATCTGAGAACATTAACTGGAACGTTTCAACAATGGACAGGAGTTTATCCTCGGCTCTTTACTGGCTTTCTCAGGATTGGCCAAGTTTCGCGTCGCGGATACAAGCCATACTGTTGATTATTCAAGCTGGGTACTATCCCACCCTCGCTATTATTGGTGTTCCTGGTAAGTCTATCTCTGTCAATTCTATAAATGAGGCAGCATGTTATTGCTATTCTGGGTGATTATATTTGACAAAAACATAAACTTTCCGTCACAAACACCACTTACTTCTCATGCATTTCCAAACTACTTACTCGTAAACATCTGAGATGGTAAAAGACTGTTCAGAACCTTGAGTCTCCTTTTTACCGTGATCTGTTTTATGTCTCCATATTCTTTCTATGATCAAACCTGCCGAGACCCACTGACATAATATCCCCAATCTCCAGCTTTGCCTGAGTTCTGTTGCTGACTGCGCCATCATCTACCCCTTCCTTAACAACAGATTTTATGGCTCCATTTCTCTTCTGACCTCTCTTCCAATCACAAGTAGTTTGACCACAAACTTGTACTTGTTTCTACAGTTACTTCACAACAGGGACTCTTAAACAGAGTAATAACGTCACTGACTGTGTAATTCAGAGGCACAGGTTATGACTCTAAAACCATTGTCTGAAATCCCATCACTGCCGATGACTAAATTTAAATTCCAATTGCAAAATTTGGAATGAAACCTAATTTCACTCATGGCAACACAAACCATCAGGATTTCTTTTCTTATTTTATTCGTAACCTTTGGTAAAGAAGCCTGACATTTTTGCCCTGTCTGAACTAAGTGTCACCTCAGATCCACAACAATATGGTTGACAAATGGCCACATGGTCAAGGGCAGTTAGGATGGACAACAAATGCTGCCCTTGCCAGTGATGCTGGCATCCCGCGAAACAGCACCAGTAAAGGTGAAATAACCAAGGAAATGCGGATGCTGGCGATCTGAAATAAAATTCTCCGCCGTCTGAAAGAATGTTGGAGAATCTTAGAAGATATGGCAGTCTGTCGGAAGAAACACAAATAGTGTTTCGAGTTCAGTGAACCTATCAAAACTGAATGCAACTGAGAAATAAGATTATTATATCAGGGATGGTTAGAAGGGTGAGCGGGCGGTTTGTGTTGAGTGGATGATGTCCAGCGAGAGAGAGAGAGAGAGAGAGAGAGAGAGAGAGAGAGAGAGAGAGAGAGAGAAGCAAGCAAAAGGATTGCTGATGATGGACTGGAAGGAAAACACAATGGGAAGTTATTCTAACATTTCCGTTTTTCACATATTCCTGAATATCATATTTATTACGGGATGTCCTTGCTTACCATGAGTTATGTTCCTCTATCTCTCGTCTCTGAGTGTGGTGATCAACTCCATCAGCAATATTTATCTTCGCTGAGATATAGAGAAACATAATGTTCCATTGTCAACTGCTTCTTTGGAGAGAGGAACTGTTACTGTGCGACTGTGTTGAGCTTTCTCAGCCAGGAAAAGAAACTGAGGAGACTGAGGGATTTTCAACACTGAGTGAATGCACTATGAGTGTGGGGAATTGACTTGCTGCTGTCATCTAGAAAGTCAGTGGAGGCCCTGTGGATGGTGTTCTCAGGATTGTGATGGCAGCTACTGAGTTCATTCAGGGAGCTTCGAGGTTCTGGACCCCACTCTGAATACTGCATTAACAGTGTGCCTGGGTCCATGGTAAACAAATGCAGCTGAGACTACAAAGAAGGGAAGCTGTGTAAACTGGGAGGAGCAGGGCACTGTACTATACTCTCTGGGATTTCCAGGAACATTTGTCGAAGCTGCACCTATTCAAGTGTAATGTGTAAAACCAGCTTGTCTCAAAATTGAGGTGATCACTGAGCTGTATCCCCTCCTTCAGTATAACCTGCTGTCTCACACCAGGGACAGGACTGTGCTGACACTCACGATGAATTAAACTGGATTGATTCTGGAACTTTGCAGGCAGCAGTGGGTAATATCCACCATCTCCGAAGTGCAGTCCTCCAATGTATTCATAAGTTGTCAGAAATCACCTGCCTGCTGAGAGGAATGCATTGGTTCCATCTCCACAGGGGAAGGGACAGAAACTAACTTGCAGAAATATTAGGGAACAGAGTGATTGGTAAAAATGGGAGACTGCAGGAAATCAGAAGTAATGAAGAGTATGTTATTTAAACTCTAATTGAATTGAAGTTTCATAAGTTACTGCATCTGATGAGCTACATCCCAGACTGATTGAGATCAGAACAGACCAAGTGAAAGAATTGCTGATTATTCTTCAAAGCTAGTTATATTCTGGAAAGGATGCCGCAGACTGGAAAACAGCTATTGTAAACCTAAATTTTAAAACAGGATGGAGAGGGAAAACAGAAAACTAAATAGCTTGATGTCAGTGCGAGAACAAAATATTGGAACATTTTATATGGAACGTGACAAATAGATACTTGGAGAATAATGATATGATTTGATACATTCGGCCTAGATTCAGGAACGGGAAATGATCTTTGATAAACCTGTATATGGAGATGGTCTGTTGTGACATCGACAGTTGAGAACCAATGGGTGTGGAGTATTTGTATTTTTAGAAGACGCTTGACATGGTTGAATACAGGTGAGTGGGGAATGTTAGAGTCCATGGGTAGGTAGGGGTGGAATATATACCACATGGATTAAAAATTGGGTAATGGAGATACGGGAAGAATGCTGTTTTTCTCTGGACTGAAGGATTGATAGGTTGTAGCAGGATCAGTGTTTGGGCAATAGCTGTTCACAAGGTGTAAAAATGATTCAGATGTGAACAACAAATACTATCATGTACATTTATATTTATTAAATGGTAGAGAGGTTGGCGAGTGCTTTTGTTGAAAAGGACCTGGATGTCCTTGGTCATACGTCACTGACAGAATTCATACCAGGCAGGAAGTAAATGATATGTGGCTCTTCATGCAAAATGATTGAAGTACAAAAGTTAGAATATCTTTCCCACTGATCGTGTTTTTGAGAGAGTATTTGGTGCATTTTGTAATGATTTGGTCTTCTTTATAAACAATGATCCCTTTGTCACTGAGAGAGTGGAAAGTATTTTGACCAGACTAAACAGTGGCGTGATGTTATCATGAGGAGAGAGTGCAGTAATTATGTGTTTACTCTGTAGCGCTGTGAGAGAATAAGAAGTTGAAGCTTGATGGGTATGGACAGAAACTCATTATGTCCCAAACAGCTGAATAGGGTTAAAATGTCATGCTTTTCATTAGATGTTTGATTCACGACAGTTTACATGCATCTGCAGAGGCCCCATGTTGATTGACAGAGAGGTACAAGCTCTGAATGAACTCTGAACACTTTAATGCACAGTTACTGTGAGACACTGCATTGAATGTCACTTTGTACACAATCCTGTCAGCAGCCAAAATACCTTCATTCTGAAACAGTAAGTTATTCCCCAACGGATTCTGACCTCCACGGAGACCATGGGACTGCCTTATTGGAGATGGAAGTTAACTTGGAGAATGGCTAAAAAATGTTGGCTTCATTCCGACTGCCAGAAACCCATGTTAAAGTAACACATATGTACCATGAGTAATTAAGCCATGTGGATCAATTTGGAGCAGTCAGTCTGTGCATCCCCTGCTTCATTTGTTTGTGATGTTGGAGCATCTCTGACACTTTCCTGTTCCTGCGTTAGTGGCTTGACAAGCTGAATAACCTCTTCCTGTTACTTTGTAAGTGACTCCGGGTGTGAAATGATTCTTTCTGTTCCCATGTATGTGACATGTGGGAGAATGCAGACTCCCTGTCTTCCTGTGCAACAGGCACGAGGCACTGAATGGTCTATCCTGCTTCTTGCCCGGTAGTTTTGATGGGATTAATGGCTTCCCCACATTCTTGTGAAACCAGATTGAGGTGCTGAATGAACTCCTCCTTTTACTGTGGAAATGTACTGTGTGTTACATAAATGTTACCCAGACTTTAACAGCACGATCTTGAATGTTGTCCAGGTTTTGCTGCACGTTGTCACAGACTGTTTCAAGAGCTGAAGAGGGACAACTTGTTCTGAAAACTTTGTAAACTTCAATGAATGCCCCCTCTTCTGCTGGCACGGTGGCTCAGTAGCTAACACTGCTGATTAACAATGCCAGGGTCCCAGGTTCGATTCCAGCCTTCGGCAACTGTCTGTGTGGAGTTTGCTCATTTCCCAGTTGTCTGCATGAGTTTCCTCTGGTGGTCCGGTTTCCTCCCACTGTCCGAAGATGTTCAGGCCAGGTGAATTTGCCATGTTAAATTGTCCATTATGGTGGGTGCATGACTCAGAGGGAAATGTGTCTGGGTGGGTTACTCTGCGTAGGGTTGGTGTGGACTGGTTGGGCCGAAGTGCCTGTTTCCACAGTGTAGGGAATCTAATCTGCTCAGTTTGGATTCAATGGGCTGAATAGCCTCCTTCCACACTGTAGGGATTCTATGATGACAAACTGGAGATGCCTGGGCTGAGGAAGCTACGCGGAGGAGCTCCTGCAGATGTGTCCGACGGCTGAGATGATTGATCCCCACCAATGATAATTATCTTCCCTTGTACCATGAATAACTCCAAAAAGTGTAGAGGTCTTAGTTAATTCTCATTAAGTGCGATTTACCAGGAGGAGATTTATCAGGATGCTGCCTGGACTGGAGGGCAGGTCTTATGAAGAAACCATGAGGGAGCGAGGGCTTTTCTCACTGGAGGTGTACAAGACAATGAGAGGCATAGGAAGTGAATAGCCAGAAGCATTTTCCCAGGGCAGAAATGTCTATGACTAAGTTGCATAATTTTAAGGCAATTGGTGGAAGGTTTCGGGGAGATATCAGCGATAGAGTTTTTACAGAGAGTGGAGGGAGTGTCGAATGCACTGCCAGCAGTGGTAGTAGAGTCAAATACGTGAGGGAAACTTAAGAGACTCTTGACAGGCACATGGATCAAAGTGTACGGAAGCCTGTAGGTTCGTCTGATCTTAGAGTAGGATAAACGGCACAATGTCGAGGGCTGAAGGTCCTAACTGCATGCATTCATGTAGAACTCTGAGCTCAAGAACTGCATGAATTCATGTAAAACTGTTATCTCATTTTTTTAGATTAGAATCAAATAAACATCATGGCATAGTCAGAGAACACAGGGGGCAACACCTTCACCATATTGTCTAGCTATCACCATTGTTAACAGCGAACCTGAGAATGCAAATTTAAAACATTGGCCTTGTGATTTACATATGAAGGAAGTGAAACTGTCATGGTATTCTAACAGATGAAAGGCTTAACAATCATTTTTCCAATGTATAATTTCAGTTACATCTCACTGCAAATTTCTGCTATAAATTCTGTGTTCGGATTGAGCCCTCCTCTATAACCTGATGAAGGAAAGCTAGTGTGCTTCCAATTAAACCTGTTGAACTATAACCTGGTGTTGTGTGATTTTTAACTTTGTGCACCCCAGTCCAACGCCAGCATCTCCAAATCAGTCCTGTTCTTTGTTCTGTGTTCTATGGAAGTGCTCAAGAAGACTTGGACATTGAGGAAGATTTGAGACTTGGAGCCGGTCAGCCTTGATATTAGTGAAGGGCCAGGCAGGCTTGGGATGGGAATGACCTGCCCCTGTTTCTGATTTTCTCCCATTCTGTTATTGGAAAGTTAGTTGGTGTTATTTTCCTGGAAAGTCTTTTATGGAATATTGCAATCAGGGAGACCAACGGATTTTGTGAGCCATCGCTGGGTGAGCCTTGGTGGCTGTATTCACAGTGAATCTGGGTCTACAACATGATCAACAAATGAAGCACAAGTTACAGGGTGGGGAAGCTCTGTAAAGAGAGATGAGCGACCTCTTGTATATCCAGCCTGTGTCTTCCAATTCCATTTTGCAAAGCTCCCAAACCGTGTGGGACAGTCTTGAGGGACGAAATGGTCTCCTCTGTTTCTGTGCACCATGCTATAACAGTAAGTGGACACCAACGGCTCCTGTCGAGCAGGTTTAATGGGTTGAATGGAACGCAGAAACATGGGACTGAGGAGCAGGAGTGGGTCATTAGAGAATTTGAGCCTTCTCCACCAGGAATTAAGATTGTGGCTGATCAGATTGTGGTCTGAGCCTCATTTTCCTGCCTGTGTCCCATTATCTGTGACTCACTTCTCTGTCAAATCTTTAACTAACTCAGCTGTGAATACTTGTAATCAGAGAGGTGCCACAAACTTCTGTGGAAGAGAATTCCCATTCAAATAGCTCTTTTAGAATTTTCCCTTATCCCGTTGAGAGAATAAAAGAGTCATACAGTTTCGAAACAGATCTTTTTGTCCAAATTGTCCACGCCAATCTGGCAGGTTAATCAGATCTCGTCCCACTTGTCAGCATTTGGCCCACATCCCTCTTAATCATTCCTATTTATGTACCTTTCCAGATGCATTTAAACGTGTAATTGTACCCGCTTTCACCACTTCCGCTGACAGTACGCCCACCATCCGCTGTATGAAAAAAGTTTCCTCTCAGGTCCCTTCTAAGTCTTTGCCGTGTCACCTTCACACTATGCAGTCTAGTTCTGGTGGCCCCTACACTGGGAAAAAGAACTTGCCCATTCAGGCTATCTATGCCCCTCAGGACTTTTTTAAACCTCTGTCATATCACTATTCAGCCTCTGACAGTCCGGGGAAAAAGCCTCAACCTGTTCATCATCGCCCTGTAGCTCAAACCCTCAGGTTCCAGAAAATCCTTGTAAATCTTTTCTGCACCCTTTCAAGCTTAACAATATCCATCCTTTAGCAGAGTCAACTGGCATGTACGCAGTATTCTTAAAGTGGCCCCACCTATGTCCTGTACAATCGCAACACGCTACCCCTACTCCTATACTCAATGTTCTGACAGATTAAGGCAAGCATGCCAACTACATTCCTCACCACTCTCCCGACATAAACTCCACTTTCAAGGAACTATGAATTTTCACCCGTAGGTCTCTTTGTTCAGCAACATTCCCCAGGGTACTACCCTCTTTTAACTTACCAAAATGCAAAACCTCACAAATATCTAAATTAAACTCCATCTGCCAGTCCTTGGCTCATTGATGGTCAAGGATCCCGTTATATTCTGAGATAATCTTCTTTACTGTTCACTGCACCACTTTGGTGATGTTATCTGTAAACTTACTAACCATGCCTCCGATAATCACATCAAAGTTTTTTACATCCGTGATGAAAAGCATTGAGCTCAGCACTGATTCTTTCAGCACTCCGCTGGCCACAGGTCTTCAGTCTGGAAAACAATCCATTACCTTCAATCCAATTTTGTATCCAATTGGTTAGGTTTTCCTCGATTACATATAACCTAATCTTAGCAATCTGTCTACGATGGGGTACTTTATTAAATGCCTTGCTGAAGTCTGTGTAAACGATATATACCACAGTGTCTTCTTCTAACATCTTTGGCACCTCTTCATAGTACTCAATCACATTAATTAGACATGATTTGCATCACAGAAATCCATATTGACTCTCCCTAATCAGTCCTTGTCTTTCTAAATAGATGTAAATCCTATCCCTCAGAATCCTCTCCAACGAACGCCTCGGCACTAACGTTGGCTGATTGAGTCGATAACTCCCTGTGTAGTTTTGGCTTACTGCTCCATTTTCTAGCCCCACTCCTCCACTGGCCACAAAAAAAAATGATAACTATGTTGGTGATATGGCCAATGATATAGTTCTCAGAGTGTGTCAGGGTCAGTGTTAGGAACAAGTCAGGCAGATTTCTTTAATCTGCTAAAACAACACGTTTATGACCAAAACAATGGTTCTCAAACTATTATGGAAAGAGGAATGAGGAGAGGATATTGCAAATATGTACATTGATATTTTGCTGAGAAACACACACACACACACACACCAGCACGCGCAAACACACACGTATTGCCAATAACAAACTGAAAAGCAAAATATCTGCAAAGTTAACTTGAAAGATCATTGTCCAAATATGGTTCGAACTCATGACCAAAGGAAAAATGAGAGTTTGACCCAAATGCTGTTCTATTTGTAGAGTCATCAAGTCCTACAGCATGGACAGAGGCAGAGAGGCCCTTTGACCCAAACTCGTCCATGCTGACCCAAATATCCAACCACACTAACCTCATTTCCCAGCACTTGGCCCATAGCATTCTCATCCTTTCCTGTCCATGTACTGCCCAAATGCCGTTTAAATATCGTTAATACAAATGCTTCAATCACTTCCGTTGGCAGCTCATTCCCTTTGTGTACCACTCTCTGTGTAAAACAGTTTCCATCAGTTTCCCTTTTATTCCTTCCCTTCTCACCTTAAACTGATGCCCTCTCCTTCTCGATTCCCCAACTCTAGGAAAAAAAAGGCTGGATCTTTTCTATCCATGTAAACTTCTATAAGTTCCCTCTCAGTCTCCTATTCTCTAAAGAAAAACGTCCTCGCTTGTCCAACCTCTTCCTATAATTCATACTGTTGGGTCCTGGCAATATTTTTATAAATTCCGTCTGCACACATTACAAATTAAAAACATCCTTCCGATCGCAAAGTGACTAAAACTGAACACAACACTACAAGTGCAGCCTCACCAACATCCTGTATAACTGCAACGCAACTTCCCAACTGTTCTCCTCCATGTCCTGACCGATGCATGCTAGTGTGGCAAACGCCTTCTTCACTACCATGTCTAACTGTGACCCCACTTTCATAGAACGGTGGAGTTAAACTCCATGGTCCCTCTGCTCAACTACACTCCTTAAGGTCCTACCAATCACCATGAAACTCCTACCTTGATCTAACGTTGCCAAAATATTCTCGGCCCACTTCTCCAGTTTGATCAAGGTCCTGCTGCAATTTCTTATATACATCTTCACTGTCCACGATACCATCTATTTTAATGTCATCTTCAAGTTTCCTAATCAAGCCTTGTACATTCGCAAGAATATCATTGATACAGATTACAAACAGCAAAGGGACCCAGCAGCGACCCCTGAGGCACTTCATGTGTCACAGGCCTCCAGTCCGAGCATCCTTCCACTATTACCCTCTGCTTACTACCATGAAGCCAATTGTGCGTACAATTTGCCAGCTCGCTCTGGGGTCCATGCGATTCTAACCTTCCAGAACACCCTATCAATGGTAACCTTGTCAAAGGCCTTAGTGAAAACCATACAGATGATGTATATCGCCCTACCCTCATCAACATTTCTGGTCACTTCATCAATGAACTCAAACAAATTTGAGAGGCATGATCTCCCACTCACAAAGCCATTCAATCTTTCCAGTCTAAAATCATCCATTAATAATAATTATTAAAGTTAATAATAACATACGAATTAGTAAATAATAATAATATGACATTTTCAGTGGAGAATAAATTATCCATGGTATGTGATATTGGAATATGCATCATGGGTGAAGGGCAGAATAGATTTTGTACCTGAGTCATTGAACTGTGTTGAAAAAGGTAAGGGTGGAATGGTGATTCCGTGGTTAGTCCTCCTGCCTCATAGTGTTATGGATCCGGGTTTGGTTCCAGCTTCGGGTGGCTCTCTGTGTGGAGTTTGCACATTCTCACTGTATTTGTTTGTGTTTCCTCTGGGTGCTCCATTTTCCTTCTACAATCCTAAGATGCATAGGTCAGGTGAATTGGCCATGCTAAGTTACCCATTGTGTTATGTACATTCGTCAGGGGTAAATATAGGGCAGGGGAATGGGACTGGGTGGGTTACTGTTTGGAGGGTCGGTGTGATCTTGTTTGGGCCAAGTGGCCTGTTCCCATACTGTACTGTCAAAAAACTATTTCTAAACAAACCTTATCTTTCAAAATGCATGTATATCTTATCCCACAGAGTCTTCTCAAGTAACGTACCTACCACAGTTGTTAGGTTTCCTGGTGTATAGATCCCAGATTTTTCTTTGCTTCCCTTTTTGAATAATGGCACAACATTTGCTAATCTCCAATATTCTGGAGCCTAAACTGTAGCTAACGATGATGCAAAAGTATTAACCAGGGTCCCCGTAGTTTCTTCTGTTGCCTCTTGCAGTTTTCTTGGATGCATCTGTTTCGGGCCAGGAGATTTATCCACCTTCATACATTCTAATGCATCCAACACGTCTTCTCCTGTGATATTGACTCACCCCAAGATAACACTACTACCTTTGTTAACCTCCCTAATCTTCATGTTTTTCTCCATGGTAAAGGCAGAGGAGAAATATTCATTGAGAATCTCTCAAATCTCCTACGGTTATAGACATGCATGTCCACTTTGGAACTTGAGGGGTCATACTCTTATTTAGTTATTCTTTTTACTTTAATATACTTAAAGAACCTCTTTGCATTCACCCTAATCTTCTCAGACAAAGTTATATTGTGCCCCCTTTTCGCACTCCCGATTTCCTTCTTCAGTAAACTCCTGTATCCCCTGTACACCTCCAGGTATTCCCTCGATCCCAGCTGCCTGGACCTGAGCCACGCCTCCTTTTTGCTGGTCAAAGCCACAATATCTCCTGACATCCAGGGTTCCCTCTTCCTAACAACCTTGCCTTTTACTCTCACAGGAACATATAGACCTTGAACTGTAGACGTTTCACTTTTAAAGGTCTCCCACTTGCAGGAGGTCCCTTCGCCTGCAAACAAACTCCTCCAACCAACCCCTACATGCTCCTGTCTAATTCCACCAAAATTCGCCTTGCCCCAAGTTTGAACTTGAACTTGTGGACCAGTATTGTCCTTCCCCGTAACTATTTAAAAATTAATACATCTATGGTCAATGGTCCGAGAGTGCTCCCCGCCCCCCCCCCCCCCCCCCCCCCACTGTCACCTCAGTCACCCGTCCTGCCATAGATCTTAGAGTAGGTCAAGTTTTGTCTCTTCCCGAGTTGCACCCTCTACTTACTACTTGAAGAAACTATTCTGAACACACTTAATAAATACACCCATCTCAGTCCTTAATTCTATGTCAAACCCAGTCTATATTAGGAAAATTTAAATCTCCTACTA
The DNA here is from genome assembly GCF_037043375.1 of Chiloscyllium plagiosum. Classification (NCBI taxonomy): domain Eukaryota; kingdom Metazoa; phylum Chordata; class Chondrichthyes; order Orectolobiformes; family Hemiscylliidae; genus Chiloscyllium; species Chiloscyllium plagiosum. The sequence continues at coordinate 13,231,137 of NW_028270189.1, read as the reverse complement.
ATGCAATCCTATTGGTCCTGCAAGTCTCCCCAGTATGTCTACATATTTCTGTTCCCCTAAATCCTTGTTTACTATTTGGGGGCCTATAGTACAATCCAAATACGATCACCATTCCCTTCTTATTTATTAGCTCCCCAGACAAATCCTCACAGGATGATCCATCAGTTATTTTATCTCTGATTACTAATGTGTTACTCGCCTTAATCAAAAATGAATTCCCCTCCCTTCCTTCCACAATCTCTATCCCGCATAAAGCACCTGTACCCTGGTACATTAAGCTGCCAGTGCTGTCCCTCCCTTAGCCATGTTTCAGTAATGGTATAATATCCCAGTCCCACGCACCGATCCATGCCCTGAGTTCATCGGCCTGACCTGTCAGCCACCTTGTATTGAAACAGTTGCAATTTAATCCAACAGGCATTCCTTGCTCCCTGTCGTTGTCTAGTCTGACTTGTCTCTTCATTTTACTGTTTCTGATTACTGTATCTCCTTCCAGCCTCGTACTTGCCTCCCTGCTGTTGAGGATCCCACCACTCCCCAACCCCAGCCAATGTCGTTGAAACCCTCCCTTGCAGCAGTTGCAAACCTGCCTGCCAGCATATTGGTCCCCTTCCAGCTCAGGTACAACCCGTCCTTCCTGAACACATCACCTTGCCCCACAAAAGATCCCAGTAAACCAAAAATCTCTGCCCGCTGCACCAATTCTTTAGCCACCCCTTCATCTGCCATATCCTCCTATTCTTACCCTCACTAGCACGGAGAACTGGAAGTAAACTGGATATTACCACTGTCTTTTATCCTTTTCCCTATCACTCTGCAGGATGTCATCACTATTTCTGCCTGTGTCACTCTGTCCTTTGTACCAATGTGCACAATGACTTCTGGCTGCTTCCCGCCCACTCCACCCCACCCCCCAACCCCCAGTGAGAACGTTCTGCAGCCCCTCTGAGACATCCTGGACCCTGGGCATGTGGGAGGCTACACACCATTCTGGATTCCCATTTGCAGCCACAGAATCTCCTGTCTGTTCCCCTCACTATCGAGTCGGATAATTACTTCTGTAGTTATTCTGCTTGCACAGCCTTCTGACAATGGGATTTCTTCATGAATTTGGCTGAATTGTTTTGCTTCAGGCAATGGGGAGATTCCAATGAATCCTCATCAGGAATCCTCCATTAATGGGAAAGATGACTGGGTTTTTTTTTCACTCCAACACATTGATGTGATGAGAGATAGGGAAACAGAAAGGGAGCAATAGAATGTTTATCCACAGATATGCTACATTTTCCATCTGTAAGTTAAATCAGTAACGTTATCAATCCCATACTGGACTCTGTGAGCTCTTCTTGAACATTGTACGAACTATATGACTCCATCACATTCTCCACTCCAGGTGTTATTGCAGAATCAATTCATTAACAATAAATGGTCCTACTTGTTTTGAAGATGTGTTAACATGTGCCTGCATAATGTAAAATTAAGCGTTTCATGTCTTCACAATATCTGTGTTAAAATGAATATTCTTAAACACATACAGTAATTGCTGGAAAAGCTCAGCTTGTCTGTCAGCATGTATGAACAGGATACAGAGTTCAATTTTTCGGTCCAATGCCCTTTCCTTTGAACATGACTTATTCTTAAAGTATTTCTCCAGTTTTATTCTCCCACACAAGAAGAAATATCCATCCGTTATTCACCAACTACACTCTTCTCAAGATCTTATATGGTCAATAAAACATCCCTCATTCTCAGGCTGAACTGTTAATTCTTCATAACGTAATGCCTTCATCCCAAGAATGCATAAAGAGAAACATCTTTGAGACGTTTCGAAAGCAATTTTGTTTTTTTTTCAGTTTAAGCAGTTATAACTACACATAATACAACAGATGTAATCTCAGCAATGTCCTGTACTGATGCAGAAAACATCGCTAATATCATAGCCAAGATCCCTTGCACAAAACAGGATCACGACATTTACCTTCCAAATCACTTGCTACATCTTCAGGTTAATTTGATGTGATTCATGTACTAAAACACACAAATCCCTCTGTAACACTGAGTTCTGCATTCTCCTTGCATTTAAATAAATTTCTGCTGTTTTGTCTTTTCCACAAAACAGAAAATTTCCATCACATATATATTGTACTTTTTTTTCTGTTGAAGCTCTGCTCACAGCCATCCTCTGTCTGTATGCCATTGCTTGTTGCTGTGCCCTCTCCTATCTGTGTCCCATTGCAGACGTTCTGCACTCCCACTGTCTGTATACCATTGCAGAAGCACTGCCCTCCTCCGTCTGTATTCCATTGCTGATGCTCTGCCCCCCTGTTTGTATCCATTAGCAGATGCTCTGCCCTCACCCATCAGTATCCAATTGCAGACGCTCTGTCCTTCCCCTGTCTGCATCCCATTACAGACGCACTGCCTTTAGCTGTCTGTATCGCATTGTAGATGCTCTCCCCTCCCCGTCTGTATCCCACTGCAGACACTTTGCCTTCCCCTAGCTGTATCCCATTGCAGATGCTCTGCCCTCCCCTGTCTGTATCCCACTGCAGACGCTATGCCACCCCCGTCTGTATCCCACTGCAGACGCTCTGCCCTCCCCCGTCTGTATCCCATTGCAGACGCTCTTCCCTCACCCTGTCTCTATCCCATTTCAGACGCTCTGCCCTCCCCTGTCTGTACCCCATTGCAGACGCTCTGCCCTCCCCTGTCTGTACCCCATTGCAGACCCTCTGCCCTCCCCTGTCTGTACCCCATTGCAGACCCTCTGCCTCCACTGTCTGTATCCCATTGCAGACGCTCTGCCCTTCTCCTGTCTGTATCCCATTGCAGAGGTGCATCCCTCCCCCAGTCTGTCTCCCAATGCAGACACACTGCCCTTCCCCTGTCTGTATCCCATTGTAGACGCACTGCCCTCGCTCTGCCCTCTCCCTATCTGTATCCCATTTCAGGGGCTTTTCCCTCCCCCTGTCTGTATTCCATTGCAGACGCTCTGCCGTCCCCCTGTCTGTATCCAATTGCAGAAGCTCTGTCTCCATTTGACATCTTATTGAATGACTATCCTGGTGCATGAACAAACTGAGCTCCATCTCCTTCATCCGGTTCATTAGTATTGATTTTAATTTGTTGATGACCTCTGAAGAATTCCAGATCCCTGAAGAATTCCACTCGTTACAGCTTTCCAAGCACAAAATGAGTAATGATCTATACTCTGTATTTCCTGACAGCTACCCAGGGCGCCCCTGCTTCTGCATACCAGCCAGGGATGGTTATATGACGTCCCCCTGTGCTGTGTAATTTACTGAGTACTTCATTCTGTTTGGTGCGGCCTGTTTGGTGCAGCCCATTTTGCCGCAGACCCATTTAGGCGCAGAACCATTTCAGCACAGCTCATATTTATTCATTTTCAGGCTTCGATAAAAGCATTAATCAAAGCAATAAAAATAAAAATAATGTTTATTCCCTTCAGTAAAAATGTTAAAAAGACACTTGAGTAAGTATAACATCGAGTCAGAGTTTTCTTTCAGAACTAAAATGATAATTGGTCTTGCATTTATTCAGATTGAATACATTCCTGAAGCTATTGAACATCTAACTGATGCGCTTCCAGATGAACTGCAGCCGCTGCTGGACTGGTTCGAGGATAACTATGGAGGTAGAAGATTACCCCGAGGAAATGGTCGGCGTCCACCGATTTTTCCTGTTCCAATTTGAAATTTATATGAAAGAACTTTAAACAATGAGGACAAAACAAACAATCATGCAGAAGCTGCCCACAGGAGATGACAATGCGAACTTGATGTGGAACATTCAGTTATTTGGAAATATATTGGCAGTTTACGAAAAGTTCAGAGAGGAAGGGACATTTACTATGAGCATCTGATAGCAGGGCACAATATTCCGTTGAAATTAAAGAAACAGATGCTAGAATACAAACGCTCATAAGATGATTTAGTGAGAGAAATGATGCCGAGTATTTACGAGGATTGACCATAATTTTGAATGAACATCATGTTTTAGATTTTTCGTAATGAACTTATATAGTTTACTTTTTTCTTTTTAACATTTTTACTGAAGAGAATAAACATTTTTATTTTTAGTCTTTCATTAATGCTTTTAACTAAGCCTGAAAAGTGAGCGAGATGAGATTGGAAATGCCAGCGAGTTTAAATTGAGAATTGCTCTTTACTGAACATTGCTGCTTACTTGGTTGGTGGGACGTCGATGTTTCAGAATCTCCACACAAGGTGTCCTGGTCCTCTCTGGCTCTTTCCAGGATCCTCCCGACATGTCGAGGTAGAGGGTGAGGGAACTGATATCGGGCACTCTAACACCCAGTTTGGTCCTTTCTGTCCTATTCCTGGCTGTAATGGGAAAAGAGGAGGGACGGAGTGAGGGTGGGAGTGGGTGTCCCTGCTGTGAATGCTGGTATAGGGGAAGGGGGAAGGGTGAGGTGTCCGGAGGGAGTCTGACCACAGTGTTGTATCCATGCAGTGGTATTAGTGTGCGGGGCTATTGCGTCAGTGACAGATAAAGTAGGGGAACAAAGGGGTTGAATTCAACAGTGAGTGTGGTCGTGCTTGAGCCTTATTTGAAGATAGAGTGTGAGCCTTGTTCGGAGGTATGTGTTAAAACAGATATACAGCGAGTGCGAGGGAGCAGAAGAATATGGTGACACTTATCCTGGCAAAGTGGGTGGAAAGAATATTGATGCTTGTCCTGTATTGCTGACCAATTCTTCACATCATCTCAGCGTTGAGGTGAGTCACCCTGGACGTCTTGTCCAAGTCTATCGCTAATAACGCCACATACCCTTTCCCTCACTTCCCACAAAATCAGTTTGGGTGGATCTTACAAATAGCAAGGCGAAGCAAACATTAGTATGTTATATATCAAAACCAAATCTGTCACGTAAATACTTTACAACATATGCTATGGAAATTAGGTATGCAAGTATATGCAAGGGAAACAATGACATAGTGATATCAACCCAGAGACCCAGGTAATATTCTGGGGACATGAATTCAAATCCTGCCATGGCAGATGGTGGAATTTGAATTCAATATGTATCTCGAAACAAGGGTTGATGATGACCAGGAATCCATTGTCGATTGTTGGAAAAACTCATCTGCTTCACTGATGTCCTTGAGGGAAGGATACTGCTGTCCTTACCCGGTGTGGCCTGCATGTGACGCCAGACTCAAGACAACGCTGCTGATTCTTAACTGCCCTCTGGCATGGAGAATAAATGCTGGTTATCCAGCGACGCCCTCATCCTGTGAATGAGTAACAAATAATCATGGGTGCTGCAGTAATAATGGATGGTCTCAAGTTGCACCGAAACTGCATTAACTAAGTGACTACTAATGCTGTGAAGGAAACTTCCATAAGTGTGTATTATGTAGGTTGAACAGTTTGTTGTGAATCAAACTAGAGAGCAGGTTATTTCAGATTTGGTGTTGTGTGGTCAGGAGGACTAAGTAATAACCTTGCTCTGAAGCAACTTTGGAGGAATAGTGACATCAATATGTTGCATTTTTACACGGCGTCTGAATACAATATCGAATGTTTGAACATTCTGGTCAAACATCATGGAAGCCCAGAGGCCAGAGGGTCAAGTACTCTCCAATGAATTGGGCAAGTATAATATAACATTCAATGGGAGAAGCAATGATTGTGAGAGTCATAGAGTCCGACAGCACGGAGAAAGGCCCTTCAGCCCAAACTGGTCCATTTCAAACAAAATGTCCATTCATATTAACCCCATTTCCCTGCCCTTTCCCCATATCCTTCTTATTCTTTCCTATCCATGTATTTGTCCAAATGCATTTTTAATTTTTTGAATGGACCTACCTCAAGCACTTCTGCTGGCTGCTCATTCCATGTGCATACCACTCTGTGTGCAAAAGAAATTACCCCTCAGGTTCCCTTTTACTCTTTCCCCTCGGATCTTAAATTGATGCCCGCTAGTCCGTGGGTTGCTCATTCATGTGGAAAAAAAAGACTGAGTGCATTCACTCTATCCATGCTTCCCATGATCTTATACACTTCTATCAGATCCCCCTCAGCCTCATACACTCCATATTAAAAACGCCTAGCTTGTCTAACCTCTCACTATAACTCAGACCATTGAGTTCCGGCAACATCCTTGCAATTTTCTTCTGCACTATTTCCAGTTTAATAACATCCTTCCTATAGCAAAGTGAACAACACTGAACATAACACTATCAGTATGGCCTCACCAACATCCTGTATAACTGCAACATAACTCCCTAATTTCGATACTCATTTCTCTGAGTGATGAAGGCCAGTGTGCCAAATGCCTTTTTCACTGCCCTATCTACCTGTGATCCCACATTCAGGGAACCTTGAACCTGAATTCCAACGTCCCTTTGTCTTAACACACTCCTTAAGACCCTGTCATTCACCATGAAACTCCTACCTTTATTTGACGTTCTAAAATGCAAGAACTGACACTTATATGCATTAAACTCCATTTGCTCACCTGATCAAGCCACTGCTGTAATTTCTGAAATTTCTGATAATCTTCCTCACTGTCCATGATACCGCTTATTTTAGTGTCACCTTGAAACTTATAATTCATGCCTGTACATTCTCAGCTAAATCATAGATGTGTGTAATATGTAAATATATATACAATATTCATGCATAAAACAAACGGCAACAGTCCGAGAACCGACCCCTGAGGTATTCTACTCATCACAGGCCTCCAGTCTGACAAGCATGCTTCCACTATTACCCTATGTTTCCACAATCAAGCAAATTTTGGATCTAATTTGCCAACTCCCCCTCAATTCCATATGATCTAAATTTCCAGAGCAGACTACCATGTGGAACCTTACTGAAGGCCTTACTGGAATCCATATACACTACGAATACCACCATGCCCTTGTCAAAGTTACTCGTCATTTCACCAAAGTACACAAAAACAAATTTTTAAACCATTATCCCCCATGCACAAAGCCGTGCTGACTGCTCATAATCACACCCTGCCTTGCCAAATGCATGTATTTCGGCTCTCTCAGAGTCTTCTCAAGAAACTTACCTACTAGAGATGTTAGGTGTACTGGTCTATAATTCCCAAGTTTTTTTTGTAGCTCTTCTTGAATAAGGGCACAGCATTCGCTACACTCCAGTCCTCCGGGACCTCATCCGTTGGTTACTGATGATACAAAAGTACCTACCAGGGCCCCCACTATTACTTCTCCGACCTCCTGCAGTGTTCCTGAATATATCTGGTCAGGAGCAGGAGATTTATAGAAATACTGCATAGTCTGAAAGATATGTCTACTTATTTCCGGTGAAAACACCAAAGAGTGAGTAAGTAACTCAATGATGATTAACATAACAAATTAAAGAATATATTAATCACAGGAAGTGACTTCAGAAGAATTCCAGACATTGTGGAATCCTAAGAATTCTCAGAAAATTGCAATCCAGAAAAGGAGGGCCATGAAACTGATCAGGAAATCAAAAAGCGAACATGCATGCAAACAAACAGGAACACAAAGACTGCAAAAATCTATAATCTATATTTCAAAAGAAAAAAAAACATAGTCAAATGTGGAAATTTGCAATCGGGAGAGATGAGTTTATGGTGGATAACAGGGAAATGGCAAAGCAAATGACCAGTTACTTTACATCTGTCTTAATGAAGTAAGATCCAGAAAATCATCCAGAAATACGAAGTGACCGTATAGGACTTGTGGAAGTAAAGACATAAAGTCAATTCATATCAGTAACAAGGCAATATTGAACATGCAGCTGGATTGAGCATTGCTAAGCTTGACAAACCAGATGTACTTCATACCAAAATCTTCAGAAATAAACCACAAATAACAGTATTGATTGCATTGTCGATGACTGCATTCTATTTTCCTGTACATTCTGCATAGTCTGGAAGCAGGTGTACATAAATGCACATTAGTAAACGTGATCCAAGCACTATAGATGAATGGTAGGGATCCAAGCATCTACAAAGAGAAGAAGAGATAGTGTGGAGAACTGCTGACAAATTAACTTGGCATTTGTCAGGAAACTGTTGGAATATATTATATAAGATGTGATATTGGATATTTGGACATTAACAGCAAACTTTGAGAGACTCAGTATGCATTTCTGAAAGGGAAATCGTACTTGACAAACTTTGGAATTGTTTGAAGTTGATTCTTACAGCATAGATATTGGGGATCCAGTAGAATTGGCATTTTTTAGATTATCAGAAGGGTTTCTATAAGAATTCACACAGTGAGTTCGAAAATGCGATGATGTGAAGGGTATTTGGAGGAATATATGTAAGTGGAAACTTAAAGTTTGGTTTCCCTTTCTTTAAGGGAGTCAGAATATAGATGTAAAGACATGTTGAAGCAGTTTCACAGAGTGTTGGTGAGACTGTACCTGGAGTATTGAGAACAGTTTTGGTGACCAAATCTAAGAAAGAATATACTGACCACAGAGGAAGTGTAATGAACAGTATCCAGATAAATCCCTCAGATGGCGCGTTTGCATGAAGAGGAAACTCGGCCTATGTTCTCTAGAGTTTCAACGAATCAGCAGTGGGTCACTGTGAACTTTATAAAACTCACAAAACATACGGCCAGTTGGAAATTAACAGAAAATTTATTAGGCTGTCTAATCCACATTCAAGGCAAAGAATGACAGTATAAGGGACAAACCATTTAAGACTGCAATAAGGAGGAAATTCTGCGCGTGGAGGGACTGACTAACACAGGGCCAAGGCAGGACAAAAGAAATAAAGAAAAAAGAATACAAGCATGGACTACTTTCTAAACAGTGAGAAAATACATAAAGCCAAAGTACAGAGGGATCTGGGAGTGCTTGTTTAGGATTCTCTAAAGGTAAACATGCAGTTTGAGTCCGTGATTAAGAAATCGAATGTAATGTTGTTAATTATCTCAAGAGGGTTGGAATATAAAAGCAACATTGTACCAATGAGAATTTACAATGCTCTGGTTAGGCCCCATTTGGAGTACTGTATCCAGTTTTGGTCCCCACACCTCAGGAAGGACATACTGGCACTGGAGCGTGTCCAGCGGAGATTCACACACGGATGATCCCTGGAAAGGTAGGTCTATTATATAAGGAAAGGCTGAGGATCCTGGGATTGTATTCATTGGAGTTTAGAAGATTAAGGGGAGATCTAATAGAAACTTACAAGATAATACATGACTTGGAGAGGGTGGACGCTAGGAAATTGGGCGAGGAGACTAGGACCTGTGGACACAGCCCTTAGAATCAGAGGGGGTAAATTCAGAACAGAAATGCAGAGACATTTCTTCAGCCAGAGAGGGGTGGGCCTGTGGAATTCATTGCCGCAGAGTGCAGTGGAGGCTGGGACGCTAAATGTCTTCAAGGCAGAAATTGATAAATTCTTGACGTCACAAGGAATTAAGGGCTACGGGGAGAATGCGGGCAAATGGAGTTGAAATGCCCGTCAGCCATGATTGAATTGCAGAGTGGACTCGATGGGCCGAATGGCCTGACTTCCGCTCCTATGTCTTATGGTCTTATGGACAAGATTACAGAGAATCCCCAGATAACCTACAAGTGTGTCAAGGGGAACAGAATTACCAGTGAACACATAGGACTCATGAGTGACTTGGCAAGTTGCATCTAAATCAACTTTAGTAGGAGGAGAAAGAGGGGAGTGGTAGAAGGCTGTTTATGTGACTGGAGGCGAGTGTCCAATGCTGTACCACGAACATCAGTGCTTGGTCCCTTATTATTTGTGATTTGGAGGTGCTAGTGTTGGGCTGTGGTGGACAAATCTAAAAATAGCATAACACCAGACCATAGTCTAACAGGTTTATTCGGCAGCATTAGCTTCCGAAACGCTGCTTCTTCATCATCGTGCAAAACCACGTGATGTAACTGATGTTGAGAGATTTTTATCCTTCTTATTTGTGGTATTCATAAATGATGCAGCTGTGAATATGGATGAGGGGTAGGGTGTGTAATAAATAAGTTTGTATTTGATACAAAGATTGGCCAGGTGGTTAGCAGTGAGGAGGAAGGCCTTATGTTACAGGTAGATACTGATGGAATGGTCAGATAGGTGGATCAATGGCAGATGGAATGTAACCCTGATAACTATGAGGTGATGCACTTTGGAAGAAGGAACCAGTCAGGGGAGTACTCAATGAATGGCAGCACACGAGAAAACTCAGAGGGTGCTTCTTCACACATCGCTGAATGTGACTGCACAGGTTAATACACAATCTGGGAAAGGCTAGGGGAATGAAAACATAGCCTTTCTTAATCGAGGCATAGATTATAAGAACTATGCTGAACTTTGGTGAGGGCAAGATGGAATACTGTGTGTAGGTCTGGGAACAAGATTACAGGAAGGATGTGATTGTAGTGGAGCGGGTGCAGAGATGTTTCCTGGGATGGAGCATATCAGCTGGATAACCTCAAGTTGTTTAGTTTGGAGGAGAGAAGGCTGCGAGGTCTGTGATTCAGAAGGAAATGATTACGAGGTACATGGACAGGGTGGATAGACAGCAGCTGTCGCTGTTACTCAAAGGGCCACACTTTAAAAGTGAAGGATTTGCGGTTTAGTGAAGATTTGAGAATTGTTTTTCAACCAGAGCGTGTTGGGGTCTGGATTGCACTTCTTGAGAGTGGAGTTGTCATGCTAACCTCAAACCATTAGAAACGACACGGTTGTGCACTTCAAATGCTTTAAGAGTCACGGCAAAGGTCTTGTGTCGGAAAGTGGGCCGAATGTAGACTGTGCTGTATTTCTGGTAGGACAGAGTCTGTGCTTCTGTGATTGGATGGCTGTGGAAGGTCAATCATTGAGTAGCTGAAGGTAGGAATTGATGGATTTCTGAAGATTATCTTAACAAATTTGATAAGAGAGAACTTGTAATATTTTCTGGAAATATGTCAATGGCAAAATTAAGAAAAAAAAGTTGCAGATTTCTTACAGTCTGATACCAGGTAAATGAAGACCGGGAAATAGCAGAAATATGGAGCAAATACTTTAGTTATACCTTCATAGAAGAAGACAAAACAAAAAAGAAAACTAGCATACTAGGGAACTTTAGTCTTGGGAGAAAAGGGGAATAGAATGAAAATATCAACTAAACAGTTTAGAGAAAGTATTGGACTGAAATTAATGGGCATAGACAAAGACAACAGAGATTTATGAAATGGGAATCATATTTGAGAAAGTGGCTTTTAGTAAAATTATGTAGGAAGTATCAATGCCATGCGAGTAGACTATCAGAAAGATTTTTGATAAAGCCCCAAGCCTATTCTGCAAATTCGAATCCTATGGGACTCGGGCTAATATATGGTCATAGATTTAGAATGGGAGAGCTGGCAGGAAACAGTGAGTAGGCATAAAACAATGTTTTATTTTTAAATGAAGGCTTGGATGATATTGTAAGGATCGTGTCTTGGGCTCTAGCTATTCCCAATACACATCATATCTTTGGGTGAGGGGCGCAAATGCAATATTCTCAAGTCTGCTGACAGCACTAAACGATGTCAGCTTGTGAGTGGATGAGGAGGATGTAAAAATGTTCCAAGGTGATTGAGACAAGTGGAGTGACTGGCCAAATACGTGGCAGGTGAAGAGTAATGGGGGAGATGAGATGTTGTGTACTTTGATGGGAACAATGGACTGGCAGCCTCTCATTTGAAAAAGGATTGGTTGAAAAATGTTGCACTATAAATGAACTTAAGCTGCATTTTTGTTTATTTCTGCGTAGCCCTTCGAGTCCATGTGTGGCATTGAGCTCTGAAGCCAGAAGTCAATACTGGGAATGGCATTGGCACGCTGACCATTGCATGTAGGCCCAGCACGTGGGGAACTGTAACTTTGAAAGGAATCTGGATCTCCCTGGGCCAAATGAAATCAAATGGGACGAGCTTAATTTGGAAATCTTGGTCAGCATAGACATTTAGAAAAGCTTCACGAAGAGTCAGAGTGGGTTTGTGAAAGGGAAATTATACTTTGCCCTGTAAAATCATACAAAGTATTTCTGGAAATGTCTGAGAATGTAACAAGCGGACTTGATAAAGGCGATCTGATAGACAAGAGGCTTTCCAGAGATTTTCCACAAGGTATTACAAATTAAACGTTCTTACACAAAACAGAAGCTCCAGGATGTTGGATACTGTATTAAAATGGGATGATGATTGGTTAACACAGAAATCGGAGAGTGAGAATTAATGGATCTTTATGATAAAGGTTTATCTGCTGGAGTACCACAAATACCAGTCTGATGGCATCAGTTATTTGCAATTTATGCTGACAGCCTGAAGGAGGGAGCTGAGTGCAATATACATCCGAGTTTGAGGATAACACTGAGGATCAAAAGGCAGGCCGTGATTTAATGGAGAGGACTTTCACAAAAGGAATAGTAAAGGCATTAGACTCTTCCTGTGTATGGAACATAACGTCAGCATGCTGATGCAGCAAGTAACTTCGTTTCTACGTTAGGTAGTTTCCTGGGATGAAAGGGTTGACCATAAGACAATAAGACCATAAGACATAGGAGTGGAAGTAAGGCCATTCGGCCCATCGAGTCCACTCCGCCATTCAATCATGGTTGATGCGCATTTCAACTCCACTTACCAGCATTCTCCCCGTAGCCCTTAATTCCTCGAGACAACAAGAATCTATCAATCTCGGCCTTGAAGACATTTAGCGTCCCGGCTTCCACTGCACTCCGTGGCAATGAATTCCACAGGCCCACCACTCTCTGGTTGAAGAAATGTCTCCGCATTTCTGTTCTGAAATGACCCCCTCTAATTCTGAGGCTGTGTCCACGGGTCCTAGTCTCCTCGTTTAACGGAAACAATTTCCTAGCATCCACCTTTTCCAAGCCATGTATTATTTTGTACGTCTCAATTAAGTCACCCCTTAATCTTCTAAACTCCAACGAATACAATCCCAGTATCCTCAGCCGTTCCTCATATGTTAGACCTGTTATTCCAGGGATCATCCGTGTGAATCTCCGCTGGACACGTTCCAGTGCCAGTATGTCCTTCCTGAGGTGTGGAGACCACACTATTCCTGAGGTTGAGTTATTGAGAATCTCTAAAATGGTGAGGCGATTATTCATTGGAGTTCAAATGAATGAGGAGTGATAATGCTGAAACGTACAAGATACAGAAGGGGTTGGAGAAGGTAGATGTTGAGAAGTTGTTTCCATTCTTGAGCAAAGTGTCGAACTCGCGGATATAGATACCGAAAAAGGAACATCGATTTCAATCTGAGATGCAGAGTAATGTCTTCTCTCCGAAGGTAGTGAATGTCTGGCATTCCCTAACGCAGAGAGGTGTGGAGTGATACAAGGAGTCGGCAAGAGAGTGGAGTTGAGCCCTGGGGTAGAAATGTTCTTGTTCAATGAAAGTGTTAGCTTGAGGGGCGTATTGACCTATTCCTGTTCCAATTTATTAATTTCACATGTTATGCATTTGGAAAGAAACGGGTTATTTTGATGGAAATCGTGTTGTACACTATTGCATTCAGGGAGAACAGAGGATTTGATATTTTAACCCTGGGTGGGGTATGTCGCTGTATTCCTAGCGTATTTAGGGCTGCAACATGACCCACATCTGGAGCAGACGTTACTGAGAGGGGAAGCCTGGAAACAGGGATTGAGGGGTGGGAGTGGTGGTCACTTCCTGACTCAGCCTGGATTTCCCAAGTGCATTTCCAAAACTACACCTAACCATTGGAGTGGCGTCGATCTGCCCCTGTTTATCAGATACGAGGGCTGAATGGAACATCAGAAAATAGGGCTGAGGGACACAAGTGGGCCATTCGGCCCTTTGACACGACTCCACCAGTAAATAAGTTCATGGATCATCTCATTGTGATCCCAGCTGCACTTTTCTTTCCATGCACCATTATCCCTCTTGGTCCATGGAAAATCAGACAAAGCCAGCTTCGATATGATACAAAGATCCAGTCATCTCAAACTTCTGGGAAAGAGAATTCCCACTTGACTGAAATCCCACGTTGTGAATTTCTCCTAATTCCTGCTCTGACGGAAGTTGGAAGGTGTCACTGTTTCCTTTTCTCGTCCCATCCATCCACTGCTCACACTAAATTTTAAATGTAACCAGGTTGGTGATATAGCCGATGATAAAGTTCACAGATTGAGTCAGGTTCAGTGACAGGAACAAGTCAGGCAGATTTCTTTAGTCAGCCACAAGTAACTAATAGCACTAACGGATGTGCATGGTGGATCTGTGGTTAGCACTGCTACCTCCCATCACCAAGTAGCTGCCTAAATTCCAACCTTGGGCAACCCTCTGTGTGGATTTTGAACATTCTTTCCATGTCTGTGTGATTTCCTCCCACAGTCCAAAGATGTGCAGCTCAGCGCGGATTGACCATGCTAAATTGCCCATAGTGCCCAGGGATGTGTAGGTTAGATAGGTTAGTCATGGAAAGAGTAGGGGGGCAGGTCCGGGGCGGGGGGCATACTGTTCCGAGGGTAAATGTGGACTTGATGGACGGAATGTCCTGCTTCCACACTGTAGAGATTCTATAAAAAACAAGAAGTTTGGACAATGCAAACACCCAGTAGGTATCTATCTGATCACTCTCCTCTCGGTTTTGTATGTTTCAATAAGATCACCTCTCATTTCAAGAGTAACCTGTTAAAGCCTTCATAATAGAAGACCCTCATCCCTGAATACATGAAGTGAAACATCTCTGAACTGCTTCCAACTTAATATATTCTTTCTCATGGAAGGAGGCAAAAATAATCTCTCACACTGAAGAAGTTTTTTTTTTGTTTTCTCGGTGATGAGAGTATTTCGAACTCTCTACCCTGCAGATCGTTGGAGGCAGAGATATTGAATATGTTTGAGGCACAGACAGAAGGTTCCTAAATAATAACGGAGTCAAGGATTATCGGGGAATGGCAGGAATGTGCAGTGTTGGGGAAATACTGACAGTGGTAAAAAATCACACTGCTCCAGCACATCCAGGAATATAATGCAAAATGAAATGATAATATCGATAAAATGTTAAAGGAAAATCCCAGATGGTGGCGATCTAGAAGGTCTGCTTTGTTGGGCTCTGCATCACAGCACGGGCAAAGTGGTTCCCGAACCCACTCCATCCCAGCCATTTACTTAAAATGCTTAGCTTTCGAAAGTTTTGAGAGTTGGCAGTTGTAGTAGCCTTAGTTTGTGTAGTATTTAAGCTCTATGAGACTTTGTTTAGTAATTATCAGTAATTCGAGTTCTTCCTCTCTCGAGTTCAAATGATGTTACAGTGTGTTCTGGGTAATGATGTGCTTAAATGGTGTACCTGGAACATTAGGAGAGCCATTGGCCAGAAAAGAGGAATAAAATACTTTCTAGTCTTAAAAAGAGAGGTTGGATGTTGTCCTATTGCAGGAGATGCACCTTGATGACAAGGAACATTTGACATTACAGCAGGTCGGGCTTGATCGAGTTTATTTCTCCTCTTTTAATATTACAAGGAGGGGAGAAGCCATAATGGATAAAAAGAATCGTCCATTTAATCTACTAGATTGTATTTGACACTCACGGAAGGCTCATAATCCCCAAAGCCTTGAACTATGGTAAATAATACAGTATTTTGAAAGTTTATTGCACCCTCCCCCCCCCACCCCGGCGCGCCCTCTTAAAATCCTGGTCGATGCATTTTCCCAATTCAGTTATCTTGCATCGTGGCACATTAAAATTTTAACTGTCTTATGGACCCTACGGTGGGCAGAATGTCCAAAGTTGCCCCAATATCCTCGTTGTAATGTAAGCAATTAGTGGATTAGTGTGCAGAACTAGAGCATGGATGTCTGGAGGCAGATCCACATCACAAATCGGGATTTTATTTTCCTCGCTAACCCGCAGAAATGCCACACGAGCGTTGATATCTTCCCCATCCCTGCTACAATCTTAGATTCGGTGGCATCCTGCACAAATGGGAATATTACCATTTCTGACCATGAAGCAGTATTCTTATTGATTAAGATTAAAGGCAATGTAAAGATTCAAGACACTTGCGAAGGTATCCCTCTATTCTGAAGACTAGTTAGTTCATTGTTTATTTAGATTAGATTACTTACAGTGTAGAAGCAGGCCCTTCGGCCAACAGGTCCACACCGACCCGCCAAAGTGCAACCCACCCAGACCCATTCCCCGACATTTACCCCTTCACCTCACGCTACGGGCAATTAAGCGTGGCCAATTCACCTAACCTCCACATATTTGGACTGTGGGAGGAAACCAGAGCACGCAGAGGAAACCAACGCAGACACGGGGAGAATGTGTAAACTCCACACAGTTAGTCACCTGAGGTGGAATTGAACCCGGGTCACTGGCACTGTGAGCAGCAGTGCTAATCATTGTGCCACCGTGCAACCCAATCCAATGTATTCAAATCTTTCTTAGCCATTCATTCAGATTCAACCAGTAACCCATCCACTCTATGGGAAATTGCAAAGGCTTTTGCCAAGGAAGTAATTATTCCTCAGGAAGCAGTAGAAGGGGGAGCAGGAACGCTGGTTTGAGGCACAGCTGAGGGCAGCCGAGAGTGGATGCTGTGATTGACCCTCAGGGGCTAAGCTGCAGAGGATCACAACGCTTCGGTCTACAGTGAATTCCACGCTCACACACACAGCCAAGAAGCAACCAACTTTTGAAAACCAAAGGCTGTTTGAACATAGTGATTAGCCAGGCAGTTATTTAGTCTATTGAGCGTCCCCTCAAGCCATTACCTCAATTAGGGAAGGTACTGGTATCCTTACCTTCAATTCAAAAATTATTAATGCCTCCTGTCCGAGATTTTTCTCCGAATTATTTCAGAATGAACATTGTGAGGATAGATGTATTAAGATGGAGTCATTTTTCTTAATGCACCATTGTCAGCGCAGGAGGGTGTGAAGCAGCTTCAGAATGTAAAGGTGCACGTTCCTGACGGAATTCATCGTGAATTTTATCAATAATTTATAAACCTATTGCCAGGGCTGATATTTAACATGTTCTGTCACTCATACAGTCAGGAACCCCTCCCTCCATCCTTATATCTCTCTGATGATGAAGAAAGGAAGACCCTGGAGGATTGTGCTTCTTCCCCTCAATTTTCACTTTTAAATGTTGGTTTCAAAATCCTGCCTGAGACCCGTACAATCAGGCTGGAAACTTTGCTGCCTTCTGTTGCTAAAGAGGAATAAACAGGCTTTATAAAGGGCCACTGATCTTCCTACAATGTTAAGAATTTACTCAATATGATCCAAGAGTGTCAACAACAATCTGCCCAGGGATTATTAATCTCTTTAGATGAGAGAAGGCATTTGATTGGGTTGAGTGGCCGGATCTCTTCTGTACATTAAAACGGTTTGGTCTACGCAAAGATTTCATCAAGTGGGTGAGGGTCCATTACCGTGATCCTCTGGCTGCAGTTCTCACTAATGCTGCGCCAACCAGTAATATTAATATTTCTCCAGACAGCCGACAAGGTTGACACCTTTCACCATTGTTGTTTACGTTGGTGATTGAGCCACTGGCGGAGGCCATCCGTAGGGATGCCAACGTATCTGCCCCAGAAGTGGGATAGAAGTCACGTAAGATTACATTGTATGCAGCTGAGGGTCTTAAGTTTTTGTCAAATCCCGCAATTTCGGTAGTTTACGTGAAGCAATGCATTAATTCGCTTGTTGCTTTTCCGGGCGATAAGATTAATTTTACAAAGTTGGAGGCCATACCTATGGGAGGTCTTAGGGAAATACCTGATACTGAGGCCAAATCCTGGTGGACTGAAAGAAGAGACACAACAAACAGTGAGACAAACTGTCGTACCTATGATAATAAGGAAAAGATAAACACATAACCTCAACACCAAGGAGAGAGAAGCACTGAAATCACTAAGAAACGATAAGAACATAATCATACTACCAGCAGAGAAAGGCAGAATGACGGTCATCCTAGATAAATCAGATTACATCCAAAAAGCACAACTACTTGCAGATATCAACACCTACCAAATGAAGGAATTTGACCCCACACCACAACTCACCAATAGGATAAATAACACACTAAGGAATCTACAAAAAATGGACAGATAACCAGAGCTGACCTACAAAGAATGAAACTGGAAAGCAACAACACCCCCAGATTCTATGGATTACCTAAAGTACACAAACCAGACATCCCACTCAGACCCATAGTATCACTACCAGGGACACCATCATACAAACTGACCAAAGAACTACAACAGAAACTGAAACACCTGGTCAGCGGATCCAAACACTCTATACAATCAACACAGGAATTCTTGGACATCATCAGAAATATACACATAGACAAAGAAGAAACCATGATATCATTCGACGTGACGGCACTGTTCACTTCGATTGACAAAACCTTAGCCAGAGAAACAATAGCCAACCTACTGGACACACAGAACAGTAAACAGGACGCTGAAACTATCAACAAAGACGGCATACTTAAACTACTGGACTTGTGCCTCACAACACACATCACATTCAACAACCAGATATACGAACAAATCAATGGAACACCCATGGGATCACCAATCTCGGGACTCATAGCAGAGGCAGTTATGCAAAGGTTAGAACAAACAGTCCTACCACAAATTCACCCAAACTCTGGGTCAGATATGTCGATGACACGTTTGTAATAATTAAAAACACGGAAATAGAAAAAACACACCGGATCATCAACGCCACACTCACAGGAATCCGATTCACGAGAGAAGAAGAAAAGGATAGCCAACTCCCATTCCTAGACGTGATGGTACAGAGAACACCAGACGGAGAATTCACTACAAGAGTATACAGGAAAGCCACACACACAGACCAAGTCCGAAACTATGAAAGTAACCACCCCAACACACACAAACGAAGCTGCATCAGGACACTATTCAAAAGGGCCACAACACACTGCAGTACACCAGGACTGCAAAAAGAAGAAGAGGAACACCTATACAAGGTATTCGCTAAAAACGGATACCCGCGCAACTTCATCAGCAGATGCCTAAGAGAAAGACCACGGAACGAGGACATACCACAACCAAAAGGACTAGCCACACTACCATACATCAGGAGTATATCGGAACTGACTGCCAGACTACTGAGATC
This sequence comes from Chiloscyllium plagiosum, assembly GCF_037043375.1. Classification (NCBI taxonomy): domain Eukaryota; kingdom Metazoa; phylum Chordata; class Chondrichthyes; order Orectolobiformes; family Hemiscylliidae; genus Chiloscyllium; species Chiloscyllium plagiosum. Next base: position 13,211,995 of record NW_028270189.1, on the reverse strand, counting down.
CCTAGGACTCATAACGGCACACAAACCTACAGCCACGCTCAGACAATAAC